>NC_056693.1:8085000-8385000 GCF_018350215.1 Panthera leo
GAACAGAAGCGAAAAGGGAGAGCCTGCCCAGCCCTTTGAGGGCATAACCTGAAAGTTGCCCACATCTCTTCTGCTTACATCTCCGTTGGCCAGAACTTGGTCACATGGTCATTCCTCACTGCCAGGGAGGCTGGGAAATGTTGTTTTTAGCTGAAGGCCACATGTCTAGGGAAACTTGTGGATCCTATCATAAAAGAAATCTGGGCAATGGAAATAACATGTTCACATGCAGCACCCTAGGGGATTTGGTTCTGAAGTGGGGGACTTGGTGATGGTTGTGCTGGCACTAACCTGGGGTGATACCTGGCCAGTAATGTCCTTGAAGCCCTTGTCTAAGAGCTTGCATTGTGACACCTTTCCCCCTGCCGTTCCCGACTAGGATGCCAAGGATGGGCGCTTGTTCATTGAGCAGAACTTCTTCCAGCGGGCGGCCAAGCCTTTGCAAGGTATTCTGCAGGGAAATGGACAAGGGGGAGAGAACTGTGAATTCTTGGTCAGGGCAACTAACTTCCCCCTGAAGGTGTGGGAAAGGGCCCGGTTGCGCCCCATCACCCCTTGGGCCTTGGGCCTTGGACCTCAGAGGACAGACACCGTGGGCCTGGAGAGCCTAGTGTTGAATTATCAGAAGTACCACGGCCAGTTGCTCAACGTAGTCATTACTTAAAATCGATCACATCGGCCTACAATCAACTAAATTGTATTAAGAACAGTAGTAAATATTCAAATACTCAAAACTCATCACTTCCTAATTACTTGTCTACATTGTCTATGACCTATACTCTCGGGGTTGTTTACAGCCATTGTGGCTGCTTGGCGAAAACACCGCGCGATGGCGGGCTGGCATCTCTTCCAGCCACACATTCTGTCACAACAGATCGGTGGCCCGAAATCGGCCACGGTGGGAAGTGTTTACACCACGAAAGTTGACAAACACTGCAGTTCAGGGCTGTCCCCCCCTGGCCAGCACACCATTGGATCTGTATCACCCAACTGAGATGCTGGAAGGTGGGCAGGCATCCAATGATGCCAGGACCAGCGGAGACGTTTCCTGATCTTACTAGTCACACGTGTGAATCCAGAGGTTACTCTGTTGTTCTGAGGCCTCCCGCTCCAGATTTGTATGTGCTTTCCGCCTCGTTCATCCCCTGTCACCCGCAGAAACAGATGACAGCCCGAGGTCAGCGATGCCCACCCTGTCCCCACCCTGCTGTCACCCACTCGCAGAGGTGGTGTCTCTGACTGGGAGTAGCGAGGGTCCTGCCTGGGCTCAGGCAGTCTCTGCTTCCGCTCTGAGAACGGGCTGTGGGCCCGGGACCAGGTGGACTCTAACTTCTCAGTTCCCTGCCTCCCACAGTGCACAAGTGGAAGAAGCTGAACTCGACCCCCCTCCTGGCCATCCCCACCTGTGTCGGTTTTGGCATTCACCAGGACAGGTACAGGTGAGTCACTTCACGTGCCAGCCACCTCACTGGTCCCGTTCTTTCTCTCCCCGTCACGTGACCAGGCATGGCTGGGACCCCGGAGCCATTGGCCAGCCAGTTGCTTCTCTCTCCACAGCCTTGAGCCACGCTGATCCCCTACCAGTCAGGAACCCTTGATCTTGCCCAGGACCGGGACCTTGTGGCCACCCAGCCACGGTCCCTCCTTGGTGGCTTGGATTCTGCCCCCCTGCCCCGGTCATCTCTCCCACCTCCTGGGATACTCATATCTTCCAGGTTCTTGGTGTTTCCCACCCTGGGGAGGAGCCTTCAGTCGGTCCTGGATGACAACCCAAAGCATATAATGTCGGTGAGGTCTGTGTTCCAGATGGCCTGCCGGCTGGTATGTACCTAGAAGTTGCTGGCTCCCATCCAGGGGATGGCGCACTAGGTCCTAGATTACCAGTTGGCCTGTTCATTGACACATTCAACCCGTGTCTCCCTCTGCTAGACACCGGGGGCTAGTGCTTGACAGGCACAGGTGGGCACTAGGCCATTAGAACCAGAGTGACGAGCATTCCCAGGTGAGAGGTGGAAGAAGGGGCCCCAGCCTTAAAAAGAGGGGCTCAGCTGGGCTTCCTAGTAGAAGCCACGAGTGGGAAATAGCAGGGTGCCAGGTGGAGTGGGAGTGGAGATTCGTGAAGAGAATATTCCAGGCCAAGGATACAGCTTGGGCACAGGCTTGTATAGGAGAGAGCATAAGGCATTTGTTTCTTCATTCATTCATTCATTCACTCATTCCCTCATCCATCCATCCTTGCATTAAATATTTATCAGGTCCCTGCTGGGTGTCCGACACCGTCCCAGGGGCTGGGAGTAGCACAGACATGGTTGTTATGTCTAGTGGGGGAGGATGATCTTAAAGTAAACAGTTTCACAAGCCGCAAATGTCCTCTGAATAGAAATGTCCCTCTGCTATGATGGAGGATAAGAGGACCCAATTTAAATTGCCGGAGAGGTGGAAGTGGCCAGGGAGTGACATATTAAGAGTCCTGAAGGTCTGCATGCTCAGTGTGTCTCCAGTGTGACATGTAGAGGGGGAAGGGGTAGACAAGGCGGGCTTGATGTGGAGAGGTCGGTAGCAACCAGATCATTCAGAACACCAAGCTGAGGACCTGGGACTCTTTCCTGAGGGCACTAGGGAGCCATAGGAGGATCGGGAGCAAGGGAGGAGCAGGATCAGCTCTGCGTGCAGAAAAGCCCTGTGGTCCGTGTGGGGATGGACTGGTGGGGCGAGATGGAGACCGGGCGAGGTTGGCACGAGCGGACAGGGCCTGAGAAGAAGATGGGCTGTAGGGACAGAGAGTTTGTAGAACAAGCAGAACCTAGTGGAAAGGTAAGGCTTGGGGTCAAGGTGGGCTTGGGGATATATTCAGGATGTAGCTACCACCCAGGCAGTTCAGTGTATGGGTCTAGAGTTCAGTAGAGAAGTCAGAGCTGGACATAAGAAATACAAATTGTGGGGCACCTGGGCTGGCTCAATCAGTGGAGCACAAAACCCTTGATCTCAGGGTTGTAAGTTTGAGCCCCATTCTGGGTATAGAGATTACTAAAAAATTTTAAGAACTTAAAAAAAAACAAAAAAACAAGACATGCTTGGGTGTGTTGGCAGATGGGGCTTCCTAATGCTTCACTCAGAATTAGGCTTTAACAGTCTTTCCCCTTCCGACCACAAGTAGCGCCTCTGACCTTAGGCCTAAGTGGAGATTCCTTCACTGGGCTTTGCCTCAGAACCTCTTTGTGTTAGTCAAGCTACTCATGGAGAGGCTGTCTTTCTTCCCCCAGCTGGATGCCCTGGAGTTCCTCCATGAGAATGAATACGTCCATGGAAATGTGACAGCTGAGAACGTCTTTGTTAATCCAGAGGACCTGAGCCAGGTAATAGCTAGGTCCCCTCCACCCTAGGGGCTCTCTGGGCTCAGTGTCTCATCTGTCTCAAAACATCCGTGTATTTCACCATGCTTATTGCAGGTAAAGAATTGTTGTCTATCATATGTAAAGGGCTCCTTTGAATAAATAAGAAGAGATGAGCAACTTAGTAGAACAAGGAAAAACGGATAGGAAAAGCAGTTCATAGAAAAAGAAACCCACAGGTTGGTTAAGTATGTGAAAAGATGCTCAACCTCCCTAAATGATGTCAGTAGTCATAGAAATGAAAATTAAAACATCCTATTTTAAGAGTAGACAAAACTTAAAAGAATGGTTATCTGTTGCTGATAAGGATGTAAGGAAACAAATTCTTTATATACTGCTGGAAGTGGGAATTGGCCAACCTTTCTGGAAGGCAGTTTGGATATAGTCAGAATTTTAAATGGGTATGTTTTTCTGATCCACCAGTTACGAATGTGTCCTATATGTATACTCACAGGCCTCTGCGAAGATATATGTACAAAATGTTTCTGACAGCACTGATTGTGATAGTAAAGAGGAAGAACCTTAAGTATACACTCCTCGTAGGGGTGCTGATTAAAAAACCTTTTGAAGTAAATTCTAATTACTTTTTCAGTTGCAAATGACAGAAACCTGATTTAACAAGGCTTTAAAAAGAAAATGTTTAAGGGGTGTTGCAAATTGTGGCCCATTGAGTGGAAAAAGCCAGAACCTCGCTGGCTTCAGGCACGGCTGAATGGGGTCTATCTGGCTCCAGATTTTAATGCCCGGAACTACTACTAAAATGCCAAAAACAGGGCGCCTGGGTGGCTCAGTCCGTTAAGTATCTGACTTTGGCTCAGGTCGTGATCTCGCAGTTCATGAGTTCAAGCCCTGCATCGGGGTCTGTGCTGACAGCTCAGAGCCTGGAGCGTGCTTCGGATTCTGTGTCTCCCTCTCTGCCCTTCTCCCAATCGCACTCTGTGTGTGTCTCTCTCTCTCAAAAATAAATAAACATTAAAATGCAAAAAGCTGTTGCAGGGGAACGCCTGGGTGGTTCAGTCAGTTAAGCGTCTGACTGTTGATCTCAGTTCAGGTCTTGATCTCAGGGTGGTGAGTTCAAGCACCGCATTGGGCTCTGTACTAGGTGTGCAGCCCACTTTAAAAACATGCAAAAACCAGGTGTCCAACAAGAGGTATAATGATGTCAACAAGAGGTATAATTTCCCTTTGTGGAAAACTAGAGCCCCTTCTGCATCCGTGTGTTTACCAGCTACTCAAAGAAAGCTATTTGAAACCATGCATAAGAGACGATTATTAGTCGTTCCTTCTGGGAGTGGGTTGGAAGCTGGGGATGGTCAGTTTGGGTTCTTTACATTTCACACCCGTCTGTACTGTTCGGCATTCACTTGTTTCAAATTGCACCCGTGATTGAAATCTCTGACTCGAGAATCCAAGCTCGTAACTTCCAAACTGAATGGCTTCTCTCCATGTCCACCCAGGTGATGCTGGGAGGCTATGGTTTCACCTTCCGCTATGCCCCCGGTGGCAAACACGTGGCCAATGTGGAAGGCAGCAGGAGCCCACATGAAGGGGACCTTGAGTTCATTAGCCTTGACCTGCACAAGGGATGTGGTAAGGGTCTGGAGAAGGGGTTCGGGACCATGGAGGTACACTTCTCATATAAGGGCAGCTCTGGGTTTTCACAGCCACGGACAGCAGGTGGCCAGACACAGGAGTCACACTAAGGAAGCCATAATGGGGATTCGGAACCATGGATGGGATGTATCAGGGAGTTGTAGGGCAGCCGTTCAGCACCAATGACAGCAGCGAGTAGCTGGACACAAGGAGGCCCCAGAGTTTCAGAGGTTCAGGTTCGAGATCTGGTTTCGGCTTAGAACATGAGAGTTGCCCAAGAGTCTGGAGCTCAGGAGTAAGTCTGGACAGAGACCCAGATATCAGCAGTATCTCAGGAGCTGTCAGCTGAAGCCCTGGGAGAGGAATGAGATTATCCAAGGAAAATGTACAGAATAAGTAAGAAGAAAGTACTTTGAGGAGAAGATTCCTTGAGGAGGTCTCAGCCTCTCTTTCCCAAATCCCTTGATGTCATGGCCATCCACGTACCTGCCTGTGTCCTCCCACCAGACTGACCTCCCCCAAGAAAGGGGTGGTCCCTGTGCCTCCAATATCGGAAGGTCTGGTACAGTCAACTCTCAGTGTTTACAAAAATTGTTGTCTGAAACATAATAAAAATAAATCAGACAGTCTCCGTTACCTCCTCTATTGAGGCTGGGTTCATTGCCCATCCTTCTGGGCTCCCTCTCACCCTGTCCTGCTTCCCCTGCAACTCAGGTAATCCCACACTGTACTGTGTCCCCAGTAGACTGTCAAGGGCTGGGACCCAACCAAACTCTTGTCTGGGATTTAAGAAGGTGTAATGGGGCCTGGTACACAGAGCCGAGGACTCAGTGAATGAATGAAAGACAAGAGATGAGGGAGTAAGCTAGTGAGAGCGGCGATGGTAAGGATGGCTGAGAGAGTGAACGAGAGTAAGAGACTCATCACAGTGCGAGAGCAGGCAAATGAAAAGTGAATGAACAGACTAAAGCTCGTGTGCTTAGATGGTTGAGTCCATGAGGGCAAGGTTCAGTCAGAGAGAGAAAGGAAGCGGGTGGATCTGTCAGGGAGTAGAACATTTGGACTGAGCTGCCGCCTCTTGCCCTCCCTTCCCAGGGCCCTTCCGCCGCAGCGACCTCCAGACCCTGGGCTACTGTTTGCTGAAGTGGCTGTACGGGATCCTGCCGTGGACAAACTGCCTTCCCAACACCGAAAAGATCGTGAAGCTGAAACAGAAGTGAGTCTAGGGGTCAGCAGAAGCCAGCACTGGCCTGGCACCCCCACAGGTGGGGCAGAAGCTCAGAACCCACCAGGGAACAAAAAGGAGGGGGAAGCAGTGTCCCACAGAGTCAAGGCCTCTGCAGCTCTCAGGGGTGTCCTCTAGCATTCATTCCAGCAGACAGGAGCGTGGGCTCTGGAGCCATGTTGCCTGTGGTGAGACGCCAGCCTCCCCACTGCAGGGTGTAGGGTGGGCAGCCTAACCTTCACAAGCCTCAGTATCCTCCGTGGGATGAGATCTTAGCAGGGTCTGTGGAAGGATTCAGGGGAGTCAGCTACACAGCGCTCAGCACAGAGCCCGACCTGTAGAAAATGCCCACTATGCACAGGGCACCATGACTCATTCATACCTTCACAGACAAATGGAAAAGCTGAGCAGTTAGGCCTGGACTCTGCCTCAGCGTCTGGCTACACCGGCCACCGGTGTCCATACCTCCTCTCCCCACCCTCTGCTTGTAAAACCCCCAGATCCTGCGTGTTCTGGTTTAGGCATTCAGCACCAAGGGCAGCGGTGAAGGGGGTGGAGTCGCTGGATGCAGAGGGAAGTGAGGCCATGTGAGGTTCAGTACCGAGGACCGCAGGCAGCTGCCGGCAGCTGGGCTCGAAGGGAAGTGAGCCCTGGCACTTTGGTCTTCAGCACCAAGGACAGCGGGAGACTAGCTGGGAAGCGTGGCTGTGTGAGATTCAGTACCATGGACAGCCGGCGTTTGGGCTCCGAGGGAAGGGAGCACTTTGATCCTCAGCACCAAGGACAGTAGACAGCTGGACACAGGAAAGCCCTGAAAGTCCAGAGGTTAGGATTCAAGCCCTGGTATAGATAGACTGGGGGTGGTGAGAGTTGCCTAGGAGTCATCCTGGAGGGCCCACCTAGAAGATGGTTTGGCCATCCACGTCTGAAGGGCAGGAGTGAGGTGTAAACAGAGATTCAGACCTCACTGGTATCTCAGAAGTTGTCACTAGAAACCCTGGGAGAGAAAGATTGCCCAGGGGAAGTGTGCCTAGTGGAAAGAGGGAAAACTCTAGGGAACAGCACTGAGTCCTTTTGTGCTCCTCAGTTCTTAATGTGCTGTGTTACTGGTTCATGTTGAGACTCTCTCTCGTTCTATTTTTTCCCTTTTATATCCCCCACTATCTTTTTCAACCATGGACACCCACTCATCCGTACTTACTATATGTTCTACAGATGTTTGCTTAACTGTATTTGTTTCCTAAAACTTGCATGATGGTGGTGGTATTGTGTGTGTGTTTGACTTGCATAAATGGTATTCTGCTCTAAATCTCATCTGTTTTTGGCATTTTTCACTCAGCACTGTGTTCTTCAATTTTAACCGCATTGTCACATGTGCACTGAGTTGACTGTTTCTGACTACTGCTTCTCAATATGTTTGTGTAGATAGGTCTGCAGCCTTGAACGATGTATGACGACCGTATTTAATTTGCATAAATGGTACCGAGCTCTGAATTTCATTCTGTTTCTTGCTTTCTTTCACTTACTGCTGTGTTTTTTAACTTGAGCTATGTTGCTAATTCACTGCCTCCAAATACTACTCGTGAATTTGTCTGGATGTATATGTATCCTTGAAAAATACGTGATGTCACTGTTGGGTGTGCATTTAATTGGCACAAATGGTACCGTGCCCTGAATCTTATATTCCCTCAGGTTTCTACTTAAACACTCCCCCCCCTGGGGGTGGGGGGCTTCTCTCACCCCCACTGCATCAGGCTTCCTGCTTGTGCATGCCCAGAGGAAGGGATCTGCCCCTGTCACGTTGGCCCGCTCCTACCTGATGACCTCTATTCGAGGCGGACATTTATCATAACACTTGTCTGTGCCAGGCTCTGCGCCCATTGTTTCCCTGTGTCATCCTCAGAACAACTCTGAGATAAGCTGTCTTATGATTGAGACACAGAGAGCTTAGGTAATCAGCCCTGGTCACAGCTACTAAGTAGAGGTGCTTAGACTCACACCCAGGCCATTCGACTCCAGAGAAGTTTCTTTCACCTCAAAGCCGTGTGGGAGGATGGAATGTTGGCACGGGGATGCAGCCTTTCTTCACTCGACAGATATTTATTATAATTTGTTTTAATGTCTATTTCTTTTTGAGAGAGAGAGCAAGTGAGGGAGGGGCAGAGAGAGAGGGAGACAGGAACCGAAGCAGGCTCCGCACTGAGAGCACAGAACCCGATGCAGAGCTTGAACCCACGAACTGTGAGATCATGACCTGAGCTGAAGTTGGACACTTAACCGATTGAGTCACCCAGGTGCCCCTCAACAGAGACTTACTGAGCACCGTCTACGCACCACACTCTGCTCTAGTCCCTGGGGATACAGGAATAACTGAGCCAAACGTCCCTGCCTTCAGGGAACTCACACCCTAGTGGGGGAGACAAAACAGTAAAGAGATAAATGAGTAAAGCACAGAGCATGTCACAGGCCAGACTGGTTGGGGCCATCAGGTTGGAGCCCTGAGTGTGGCTGTGGGCACTCACTGCTCCTTTAGATTTAATGTCCAGGCAGGTCTCATGACAGTGGTGACAGGTGAGTCGCCTCTGGAAGGGTAGTGAGGCAAGGAGGATGTCTCATTTTGGCATATAAGGGCGCTTATGTGCCCTTGACGTCTCTGCAGGAGGAGGGAGAGACAGGGAAAGAGAGGCCCCTGGCTCCCAGGCTTTCACAGGCAATCTCTGCATCAGAAGGCAGCCTCAGAACCCTCCAGAACATGAGCCCCTTGCCCTATTTTCTTGGAGTGTATTTTTGCCCTTACTCTCTAGTTTTCTAGTAGCTTTCCATTCTTGAAATGAAGCCAGGGGAAACGAGTCGCAGAATTTAGGAACACGGCTAGAGGAGCATACGGCCCAACTGCCAAGGCGTTACGTGTGCCTGAGGCCTGTGAACAGCTCCTTTGCGCGTTTCTGTCGTGTTAAAGACAAGGCTGAGCTGCTCTTACCAGGAGATCCCAAAACACGATGGTTCGGACGAGGAAAATTACTTCCCTCTCAGTAACGGCACCTTGGCGCCCTTCAACGTCCACATATCCTTTTCTGGCGCTAACTCTGCTGGTCACTGTCTCTCGCTGCTCTTACAGGGCAGGCCTGGGAGTGGCATGCATCCCTTGGTCGCATAGCCACCCAAGCTGCAGTGGGGGCTGGAAAACGTCTGTAGCCTAGGGCTGCTGACCCTTGGGGTCCTGCCCTTGAAGGGAGAAGGGACAGTGGACGGCAGCCGGAGACTCCTCCACGGTGCCACCTTTAGTCCCGTTTCTGTGAGGGCAGGGGCCACACCAGCTCTCTGTCACTGTGTTGCTCACAGAATGGCCCCTGACACATCGTGGGCGCTCATGAAATAGTTGTGGAATGAATGAATAAGGAAAGAACACATGAGCCTTCATTCACAGGCCTGGGCTTCAGCGTGGACAGACATGTCAGGCAGACGCGGCCCCAGCCGTGGGGGGATTCCCAGGCTGGGAGGAGACACGGGCAGGAAGGAGGTGGAGGCAGCCCCAGGAGCATTGTGGGAGCAGAGGGGAGGCACGTTACCCGGCCTCAGGCCACTGGCTGCCTTTACCCAAGAGATTCATGACCCAGTCTGTATAGAGCAGAGGGCTTTCCCAGGCAGGCAAGGGGAGGCGAGATTTCTCGACAGATAGGAGAGCTCATACATGACCTATTCATTCATTCAGAACTTGTCTCCTGGCGGCATTTTTGTGCCAGGGAAATGCTGGAGACCCAGATGTGAATCAGCTGAGGGCACTGCTTGTCGCCAGTGAAATCACCCATTGAGGCTCCGGCCACTACTTCCTCTAACTCCCCAGAACAGCCCTATCCCCCTTTTCACATCTCTGCCACCTTCCCCTTCACAAGAGATAATCAGTGAACGGGATATGCTTCTCTAGAAGGCTGTACACTTGCCAAATTGGTCCAGAGTAAAGAAAATAGGCCCGAGGGGCACCTGGATGGCTCAGTTGGTTGAGCATCTGACTCTTGATTTCGGCTCGGGTCACAATCTCACAGTTCATGGGAGCGAGCCCCGTGTCGGGCTCTGCAAACTTGGGATTCTCTCTCTCCGTATCTCTCTCTGCTCCTCCCCTGCTCGTGTGCTCGTGCACACTCTCTCTTGTTCTCAAAATAAATAAACATTTTTAAATAAAATAGGTCCTAGTAATAATTTTAACATCCCGTGATTTAAGTATGAGTTCATTCCCGAGCCCCGGAGCCTGACCACAACCACAGAGGGAAGGTCTGAAACATCAAGAATCTCAGCAGGGGGTGGTGATGGTGGTGATGTGCTCATTATAGACGCTCCACCCAGCCCCTGTCCCGTGATTCGAGGCAGTGACAAAAAGGACCGCGAGGGGGCGGTATTGCCACATGCACATTTTTGGAACCTAACGGCCTCTAGGGCGCCCTACTGGTGTGCATGGCCTTTTTCCGTTCGTTCAACATTTATTCAGTTTTTGTACATTCAAGTTCAGGATGGAATGAATGAGGGAAAGAAAAAGAGACGTTTTAATTCCTCAAGGCTTTCTGGTGTTCAAGTCCCTTTCTGGGAAAGCACAGGTGCTGGTCGAATTCGTTCCCTGCTCTTAAGGGTTCTGTCTGGGCAAGGACGTCCTACGGACACCGACAGCCAGTGGTAGAGTCGCTTATACAATTTACAACATCCTAGGGGTACAGACTTTGGTGCCATCACTCAGCCATTCGCCGCACACGTCCTGAGGATGCCAGGAGACACGAAGGTCAGACCCAGCCCTTCCTGTGTCCTGACAGTGCCTTGGGGTGTCCGTGGACTATGCACAGAGCACACAGGCCATCGGGCGGGATCTGTTTTCTCTGCCTGGAGGGGTCATGGGAGACTTCCAGAGACCAGCCCTCAAGCAGTGTCCTGAAGGGAGAGCAGCCACGGCCAGGGGTCAAACTAGGAGAAAGCTGTCCAGGGCAGAGGAAGCAACATGCTGAGGCCAGGAGATGGGCACGGATGCTTGACCTAGTTAGGGGACTAGAAGGCGTTTGGTGCTGCTGGAGTGTGAGATGGGAGGGAGGAAGGAAGCCAGAGAGACAAGGCCACAGGGGCTGGCAGCCTTGTGTGCCAGGGGTTTTCCCCCAGGGCCCCGGGGAGTCCCCTGAGGGCTGTGAGTAGGAAGGGACAGAGTCCGTTCTGGGCAGAGAAACTCTGCAGGGCCATGTGGGGAATGTGCAGGAAGCTGGGGAGGAAGTTGAGGTCCAAGGAGGTAGGATAAGGCCTGAACTGGACCAGAAAGGGGATGGGACAGAGAGGGTTGGGGAGCAAGAGGGTGGAGCTTGGGGACTTCGGCCTGCAGTTGGGGGAGGCAAAGACAGCACCCCCAGGCACTGGGTGGATAGTGGAGATTCCAAGTGAGAATGGAGCAAAGAAGGTAGATGAATTTCTTTCTTTCTTTTTTTTTTTTTTTTTTTTAATGCGTATTTACTTGTTTTGGGAGAGCAGGAGTGCATGCGCACACAAGCAGGAGAGGGGCAGAGAGAGAACCAAACAGAGCCCGACACGGGGCTCGATCTCACAAACTGTGAGATCCTGACCTGAACCTAAACCAGGAGTCAGATGCTTAACCGACTAAGCCACCCAGGCACCCTGGAATTGGATGAATTTGTTTTCCTGGAGTAGTCCAAGAGGGTGTGTGTGTGTGTGTGTGTGTGTGTGTGTGTGTGTGTGTTTGCAAGTACACGTGTGCGTTTATAGAAAGAAAGGTAGTCCTCGTTAGTCACAGATTCCATATTTGTGAATTCACCTGCTCACTAAAATGCATGTGTCACCCCAGAATCAGCACTCGCAGTGCTTCCCAGGCCTCCTCAGACACACAGAGTGGAGACAATTTTGAGTTGT
Source organism: Panthera leo (assembly GCF_018350215.1). Taxonomy (NCBI): domain Eukaryota; kingdom Metazoa; phylum Chordata; class Mammalia; order Carnivora; family Felidae; genus Panthera; species Panthera leo. The sequence continues at coordinate 8,097,103 of NC_056693.1, forward strand.
CTAATGCACACAGGCCCAGCTGAGCTCAAACGAGGTGATGCTCTGCCTTCTCATTTCAGATCTCAGGATAAACAGGGGTCCTTCATGGAGTCTGTTTAATGCCCATTTTCCAGATGTTCTTGTTGATGATTTTGCTATTACTTTTTTTAAGGTTTAATCATTTTTGAGAGAGAGTGCAAGCTGGGGGAGGGGCAGAGAGAGAGAGGGACAGAGGATCCAAAGCAGGCTCTGTGCTGATAGCAGCCAGCCTGATGCGGGGCTTGAACTCACAAACTGTGAGATCATGACCTGAGCCGAAGTTGGATGCTCAACAGACTGAGCCACCCAGGCGCCCCCTACGATTTTGCGGTTTAAAATGATGGCTAAGCGTCTGACTTCTGTTCGGGTCATGATCTTGCAGTTCATGAGTTCGAGCCCTGCATCGGGCTCTGTGCTGACAGCCCAAAGCCTGGAGCTTTCTTTGAATTCTGTGTCTCCCTCTCTCTCTGTCCCTCCCCTGTTTGTACTCTTGTTTCTCTCTCAAAAAAAAAAAAAAAAAAAAAAAAATAGCCCCATGCATGGTGCTAAAGAGCTGTCTAGTGTTCCTAGGTGCAAGAAGGCTGGGATGTGCCTTACAGAGAAAATAGTTGGCTGTGAGCTCAATGTGATTAAGTAAACATTATAGTAAACATGCTATCTTTTTTTAAAAAAAGGTTTTTTAATGTTTATTTACTTTTGAGAGAGAGAGAGAGACAGAGCACGAGCAGGGGAGGGGCAGAGAGAGAGGGAGACACAGAATCCCAAGCAGGCTCCAAGCTCTGAGCTGTCAGCACAGAGCCCGACGCGGGGCTCGAACCCACCAACTGTGAGATCGTGACCTGAGCTGAAGTTGGTCGCTTAACCGACTGAGCCACCCAGGTGCCCCAAACACAGTATCTTTAAGCACAGACACACCTAAGACAAAATTAAGTAGTGATCAGTTTATAAAAACATTGTAACCAGAACCTTGCAGGAACGTGATGCTACGTTTCCCCTAGAAGCATGGTTTAGAATTCACTAATTACGTATTTGAGACCACGCTACAGGGCATAACTACCACAATTAACAAGAGTCTACTGTACATCTGGTAGACATTCTGTTTTACTTATTTTTTATTTTTTTAAAGTTTATTTACTTAGAGAGTGAGCTGGGGAGGGGCAGAGAGAGAGAGAGAGAGAGAGAGAGAGAGAGAATCCCAAGCAGGCTCCATGATGCCAGCGTGGAGCCCGGTGTGGGGCTTGAACTCATAAACCACAAGATCATGACCTGAGCCAAAATCTGGGGTTGGACGCTTAACCGACTGAGCCACCCAGGTGCCCCTAGACTTTCTGTTTTAAAAATTGGCTCTCCTGGGGAGCCCCGGTGGCTCAGTCAGTGGAGCATCCGACTCTCGATCTCAGCTCAGATCATGATGTCGTGGTCTGTGAGTTCGAGGCCCGCATCGGGCCTCTGCGCTGACATCACAGAGCCTGCCTGGGATTCTCTCTCCCTCTTTCTGCCCCTCCCCCACTTCTTCTTCTCTCTCTCTCTCTCTCTCTCTCTCTCTCTCAAAATAAATAAACTTAAAGAAAAAAAAAAGTTTGCTCTCGCCTCCCTAAAAGACCTCTTGCATACACCTCTGTCCTGTCAGGTTTCTTGACAACCCGGAGGCCCTCGTGGGACAGTGCAGTCGCCGGATCAGTCCCTCAGGTATGTCCTGAAGAGGGAAGGAACAGTTGGGGGCCATAGCGGGACCAGGTGGCCTGGGTCCATCCGGCTGTTGTCCCCTCACACACCTTTCTTTCTTTGAGTTTTCCAAGCTGCATGTGCATACATGCCTGTTCTAGAAAAACAAAAAACCTTCCCCCCAAAATTCAGAAGCATCTCCGAATAAGAATAACACACACTCACATACACAACCACACACACAGTATTGTATTTCTCTGAAAATTTGTTAAGGATTGGAGTGGGGGCCGGGTTCAGCCGGGTGAACCTTCTCCCGGTCTTATGGGGGAGTGGGGGAGGGGAATTCACGTTGCTGCTGCCAGCCGGCGGCTCGACTGGGGCGGGCTCGTTCAAGTGCACCTCTCTCCTGTCTGGCGATTGGCGCTGACGCTGGGAGGCCTCAGCTCCGGGCTGCTTCCCGAGGCACTGTTCAGGCAGCTTTCCAAGAGGGCAGGGACGGAAGCTACAAAGCATGGGGGTCCCTGGACGGCACTCGGCCACATTCAAGCAAATCCCGAGGCCAACCCAGACTCAGTGGGTGGCCAGGTATCTCCACTTCAGGATGGGAGAGGCAGCGGACATGGCAGAGGGACACGTACAAAATGAAAATAAGCTTGCCTTACGTACATTTTGGTCAATTTGCATTTTTTTTTAAGTTTATTTATTTGTTTTGAGAGAGAAAGAGAGAGAGAAAAATCCCAAGCAGGCTGTCAGTGCAGAGCACGACATGGGGCTCGATCGCACGAACGATGAGATCGTGACCTGAGCCAAAACCAAGAGTCAGAAGCTTAATGAACCAAGCCTCCCACGTCCCCAACATCTTGTTTTTTTCATTAATTAACATTGGCTTTTGTGTTCTTATTCCTAGATCCACTACAACCTCGTTTTGTTTTTTGTTTTTTATTTTTATTTATTTTTTTATTTTGAGAGAGAGAGAGCACGCCAGTAGGGGAGAGGGGCAGAGGGACAGGGAGAGAGAACCTTAAGTAGACTCCGTGCCCAGCGCAAAGCCCAACACAGAGCTCAATCCCAAGACTCTGGCTGGGATCATGACCTGAGCCAAAATCCAGAGTCTGACTCTCAACCCACTGAGCCAGCCAGTCGCCCCTACACCATCATTTTCATGGCCAGTCCCCATTACTGGAGTTTTAGGCTGTGTCTTTGTTTTTCTTTTTTTTCCTAGTGTTGCCTCTGTAGAACTTCTGCATTGCTCTCTGAACATGAGGCCGAGGGGCGCCTGGGTGGCTCAGTCGGTTAAGCACTGACTTCAGCTCAGGTCATGATCTCATGGTTCGTGGGTTCGAGCCCCGCGTTGGGCTCTGTGCTGACAGCCCAGAGCCTGGGGCCTGTTTCAGATTCTGTGTCTCCCTCTATCTCTGACCCTCCCCCGTTCATGCTCTGTCTCTCTCTGTCTCAAAAATAAATACACGTTAAAAAAAAAAAAAATTTAAACATGAGGCTGAAAGAAATGGATAACTTGTCCCCTCCAGCTCTGTAAGGGCTCATTTAAAAAAAAATTTTTTTTTTTTATGTTTTTATTTATTTTTGAGGGAGAGAGACAGAGCACAAGCAGGGGAGGGGAAGAGACAGAGAGAGACACAGAATCCGACGCAGGCTGCAGGCTCTGAGCTGTCAGCACAGAGCCCGACCCGGGTCTGGAACCCACGAACCCTGTCATGACCTGAGCCAAAGTCGGACGTTCAACAGAGGGAGCCCCCCACGTGCCCAGGGCTCATTTGTTAATTACCTGAAATCCTGGGATCACATGGCTGTGCTGCTCAAGTCACTTTCCCCTCCAGCCTTGAGTTCTCGCCCCAGGAAGAATAAGGCCCCCCCACCCCGTTAGTTCACTGCAGCTCAGCCTCCCTGAGCCTGTCCCCCTGGGGTGCAGCTGGGAGGGGCTTGAGAGACGCCATTTGGGGCGGGGCGGCCCTGCTGGAGAAGGAATTTCGCCACCCCGCCACCCAGTCCTGCATTCAGGCAGACCTGTGCTACCAGCCAGGGGACCAGCAGAGGGTAAATGTGCCCCTCTAAGCCTCAGCCTCCGCATTGAGTAAAATAAGGTTAATAATAGCCCCCCACCTCCCAAGTTGCCCCGAGCACTCCATGCAGAACCCTCTGTCCGGAGGCTCAGGCGCTGCCTCAACTTCTGCTGCAACCCTAATTAAATGTGCATGCACTTCAGCTCAGAGCGCAGCCTGCTATGGGCGGTCCCCAAGCGGGGGCTATTATGAATGTTATTATTGATATCATGATTGGCACTTTTTTTGTTTATTTATTTTTGAGAGAGAGAAGAGAGAACTGAAGCAGGGGAGGGGCAGAGAGAGAGAGAGACACAGAATCCGAAGCAGGCCTCAGGCTCCGAGCTGTCAGCACAGAGCCCAATGTGGGGCTCAAACTCGTGAACCGTGAGATCATGACCTGAGCCGAAGTCAGCCACTCAACCGACTGGGCTACCCAGGCGCCCCCAAAGTAGCCCTTTTAAACTGCGTCCCTGGGCCCGCTACCTGTCGGGGGGCTTGTTGTTTTTTTATTTTATGTAAACTCTGTGCCACTCGTGGGGCTTGAACTAACCACGTGGACCCCGAGATCGAGAGCCCACATGCTCCACCGACTGCCCGAGCCAGACCTGGCCCCCCTTCGCTGCCTGTTTTCTGTAAACCAGTGAACTAAGAATTGTTTCACGTTTTGAAATAGCTGTGGGTGCACCCGGGTGGCTCATCTCGGTTGAGCCTCTGACTTCGGCTCAGGTCATGATCTCACAGTTCGTGAGTTCAGGCCCCACGTCGGGCTCTCCGCTGTCAGCACAGAGCCTGTTTTGGATCCTCTGACCCCAATCTCTCTGCCCCTCCCCCACTCACGCTTTCTTTCTCAAAAATGAACAAACATTAGAAAAAAATCCTCAGGGCCCCTGGGTGGCTCAGTCCATTGAGCGACTGACTCTTGATTTCAGCTCAGGTCATGATCTCAACAGTTCATGACTTCAAGCCCCGCATCGGGCTCCACACTGACGGTGCAGAGTCTATTTAGAATTCTCTCTCTCCTTCTCTCAAAAAATAAAGAAATGAATGAAACTCTTTTTAAAAATCCTCTTAGGAAACAGCTGGGGAAAAAAATCAAAAGAACATTTCATGGTACGTGAAACTTATCTAAAATTCAGGCTGCCGCGCCCGGTAGCAAACCTGTCTTGGCTCATCGCCGTGCCTACCGGCTTACATGTCATGTTGCATAGACCCCCGCCCCACCTACAAGGCTGCACCTGTTTATCCTGGCAAAAGCTTGCCCACCCTTGTTTTAGAGATACACACTAAACATTTAGAGGTAAAATGATATCGTTAGCTGGGATTTGCTTTCAAACATTACTGGGGCGGGGCGCCGGGGTGGCTCCATCGGTTAAGCCCCTGACTTCGACTCAGGCCATGACCTCGCGGTTTGTGGGTTCGAGCCCCGCGTCGGGCTCTGTGCTGACAGCTCTGCCCCTCTCTCTCTGCCCGTCCCCTGCTCACACTCTGTCTCTCGATCTCAAAAATAAATATAAAAAAAAAAAAAAAAATACCGGAAGGAAGTGGTAGGGGTCTTGATGAACCAGGTCGGCTGTGAGCTGATCATTCAAACTGGGTAGGCTGGTGTTGGGGATGCCATTCTCCCGTTGCATACATTTGATGTTTTACCAAAAAAAATAAAATAAAATCTTTACTTTTTTTTTTTTACATTTTATTTTTATTTTTGAGACAGGGAGAGACAGAGCATAAACAGGGGAGGGTCAGAGAGAGGGAGACACAGAATCTGAAACAGGCTCCAGGCTCTGAGCTGTCAGCACAGAGCCCGACGCGGGGCTTGAACTCACAGACTGTGAGATCATGACCTGAGCCGAAGTCGGCCGCTTAACCGACTGAGCCACCCAGGCGCCCCAATAATAAAATCTTAAAAAAAAATTTTTTTTTTAATGTTCATTTTTGAGAGAGAGACAGAGCATGAACAAGGGAAGGGCAGAGAGAGAGGGAGACATAGAATGGGAAGCAGCCTCCAACGCGGGGCTCGAACTCATGATCTGCGAGATCATGACCTGAGCCGAAGTGGATGCCCAACTGACTGAGCCACCCAGGCGCTCTTCCCCCCCCAAAAAAATCTTTTTTAATCTAAGTGCCTAAGGCGGTTGCAGGCACAGAGGAAGCACTGAGCAAATGGGCACCGTGGTGGAGACTGGGCACAGCCCCCCCGGCTCTGAGTTGGAGGCCCCTCTCAGGTCTCTCCTATGGTGGGGGGGTGTCTTGACCGCAGAGACCCTGCAGGAGTACCTGAAGGTGGTGATGGCCCTGAAGTACGACGAGAAGCCGCCCTACACCATGCTGAGGAACAATCTAGAAGCCCTGCTGCGGGATCTGCGGCTGTCAGCCTACGACCCCCTGGACCTCCAGATGGTACCATAGGTGGGTTCCGGTAGGAGCAGTTTGTGAGTCTTCCCCCTCCCTCACCTCCGCCAGCCCTGCTCCCCAGATGCCATTTAAGGTTTCCATCAGGGCCGACCTCCCAGTTAAATGCTGGATTTTTCCACAGGGTTCTTGAACCATCCAGCCCTCGGGGAATCGCACATAGCAGAAACCTGGCTCAAATTGGCTCGAAGGAAAAGGGCCAATTGATTGGCGCTTGTGGCTAGAAAGTTCCAAGGGGGAAGCCGTAGGCATGACTGGATTCAAGGCCGGGAAAACAGAGTCAACACGTCCTCATCTCTCCATCTTTCTGTCTCTTCATCCCTCTGTTTCTCTATCCCTCTCTCCATCCACCTGTAGCCTCTGCTGTCCTGTGGGTCGGCGCCACCTGTCCCCCCCCCCCGCCCCCATCACAAACCTCGCTGGTTCTGTTCCCAGTGATGCACTTTGCCCTGTGCTTCTCGGTCTGTCTCACGGCCCTTCTCTGTCAGCACAGAACACCCATGACCTTGTTTATGGAGCCACCATATTCCGTTGTGGATTGCAAGGATGCTCTTTTTTTTTTTTAAGCTTATTTATTTATTTTGAGAGAAAGAGAGAGAATAAGTGGGGGAGGGGCAGGGAGAGAGAGAAAGAATCCCAGGCAGGTTCCGTGCTGTCAGCGCAGAGCCCAACTTGGGGCTCAAACTCATGAACCGTGAGATCATGACCTGAGCCGAAATCAAGAGTCAGACGCTCAACCAACCGAGTCACCCAGGCGCCCCAGAAGGATACTCTTTATGACCAGTGGCTGGCATTTGCTTGGTTTCTGTTTTACAAGCCACGTTGCCTTGAACACCTGCGTGCACAGGCCTCGCTGGGGTGTGCACGCGTGTCTGTGCATGGGGTTCTTCTTTTGCGAGAACTGGATCCTCTCTAGCGGGGCTGTACCTGTCTACACTCCCATTAGCCCTGGGCGGGAGTGCACAGAACTTCGGGGAAGGTCAAAATGAAACTAAGTTCACCCGACAGTTAATTCTGGCAAGGCCGTATGGACGTGTTCTGAAGAGAGGCTTCCCCGAGGCCGTGGTCTGTCCGTGGAGCTGTAACGTCTGTCTTCGTGGCTGCCCGAAATCAAAGTTCAGTGTGTGTCTAAGTCAGCGGTCCTCAGAGGGAGGCCATGTTGCCCGTAGGGGGTATCTGGGGACACTTTTGGTTGTCACAACTGGGGAAAGGGTACCCCCAGCATCGAGTGGGTAGAGGCTGGGGGTACCACGCAGCACCCCACGAGGCACAGCCGGCCCCCACCACAGAGTCCCTGCGAAAGCAAAGGCATGACCTTGACCACCCACGGAGCTTGCCCGCTGCCTGTCACTCCAGCTCATTACACAGATGCGCCATACCCCTAGCTGTCCCCGTGGCCCCTCTACCCCCCCGCACCCCTCGCCCACCCACCCTGTCCCTCCAGGCGGTTGCCGGTCTCCGGCGTTGGGCTGTGTGCTCGCAGCTCAGAGCCTGGAGCCCGCTTCGGATTCTGGGTCTCCCTCTCTCTCTGCCCCTCCCCCACTTGCACTCTGTCTCTCTCTCTCTCTCTCTCCCTCTCTCTCTCTCTGTCTCTCAAAAATAAATGAAACATCAAAAAAAACCCACAAAAACTGGAAACCCAACAGCCCCTTTCGGGGTCATCATGTTTTGGGTCTGAAACTGAGTAAGTAGCAGGTTTGTCCCTTACTTAGGGACTTAATAAGGGGATGCTAATCAAAGAGCCTGGTGACCTTGGAATAATTTGAAGATCATCTCACCTCTTGCTTTATGACAGCTCCTTGCCTTGGCCTGCATGGCTGACACCCCAAGTCCACTCTGTGCCAGCCCCACTGTCCTCCCCTCAGATTCTAAACCAGGCCAAGCTTGATCCCACCTCAGGACCTTTGTACTTGCCATTCTCACAGTCTGGAACACACTTTCCCTTCGTCTTTAATGTTTACTTTGGGGGGCAGAGGGGCAGGGAGACAGAGAATCCGAAGCAGGCTCTGCACTATCAGTGCAAAGCCCAACATGGGGCTTGAACTCACAAACCATGAGATCATGGCCTGAGCCGAAGTCGGACACTTAGCCGATTGAGCCACCCAGGTGTTCTCCACCCCGCTTCATTTTTCAATGACTGGTTCCTTCTCATCCTAGGAGCTCAGACCTGGGCCTTCCCTCACTGCCCCAGTGAGGCACTTCCCCACCCGCTGTCACCACCTCACCTGTTTTCTGCACAGCGCTGTCCCCTTCTTGAGGGAAGTTAATTTGTAACATCTTTACCCACTCTCTCAAATCATAAGTCCAACAAAGGTCTTGTTCATGGTAGTATTTCCAGTCTCTAGAAAGTGCCCGTAGGGGCTTAATGGGTGCTCCTTAAATGACTAGGACACTAACAAGCCATTTTTATTGTCTTCCAGATCTTTCAACTCATGGTTTGAAATAGAAAAAAACCCAAACAAGAAATGTGACTCAAGGCCTGCTGTAGTATCACAGATACGCTTCTAGAAAGATCCCTTGAATGTGCATGCCTGCTGCTTCTTTAAGCATCACTATGAATCAGTCTTGATTAGCATCAGGGAACCCAGCAGTTAGACTCCAGATAATGTGAATTCCTCCTTTCGATTGTCTCATCCTTTCAGCCATCGTCACCTACCAGCCTCTGGGGTTGTGGACAGAGAAGACCCCCAGCTCATGGTCGGGGGTGAGCCAGCCCCCTCAGTCGGCACCCTTCCCGCTACTATTGGCACTGCTATGATTTGGTAATAAATTGTTTCACTGGAGCTTGGATAATAAGTGTCTACAAAAGAAGCTCCTTTTGGAAAAGTTGGCTTCTTTTTTCTCCATCTATCCATCCCTTTCATCTTTCATCCATCTATCCACGCTTCTATCCATCTGTCCAAAGTTTCATGTAGATGCCCATCCATCCATCCACCCATCCACCCATTCACACAGCCATTTATTCATCCATCCATTTAGCCAGCCACCCATTCTTCCATCCATCCATCCATCCATCCATCCATCCATCCATCCACCCATCCATTTAGCCAGCCAACCATTCTTACATCCATCCACCCACCCACCCACCCATTTATAACCATCCTGCTATCCATTTATTCATCCATCCATTTATCCATCAATCCATCCATCCACCCATCCATCCATCCATCCATTTAGCCAACCATCCACCTATCCATTTATTCATCCATCCATCCATCCATTTAGCCAACCATCCACCTATCCATTTATTCATCCGTCCATCCATTCATCTATCCATCCATCCATTTAGCCAACCATCCACCTATCCATTTATTCATCCATCCATCCATCCATTTAGCCAACCATCCACCTATCCATTTATTCATCCATCCATCCATTCATCTATCCATCCATCCATTTAGCCAACCATCCACCTATCCATTTATTCATCCATCCATCCATCCATTTATCCATCCATCCATCCATCCATCCATTTAATCAGCCATCCACCTATCCATCTATTCATCCATCCATTTATCCATCCATCCATCCATCCATCCATCCATCCATCCATCCATCTATCCATCCATCCATTTAATCAGCCATCCACCTATCCATTTATTCATCCATCCACTTATCCAGCCATCCATTTAGCCAACCATCCACCTATCCATCTATTCATCCATCCATCATCCATCCATCCATCCATCCATCCATTTAATCAGCCATCCACCTATCCATCTATTCATCCATCCGCTTATCCATCCATCCGTCCATTTAACCAACCATCCACCTATCCATTTATTCATCCATCCATTTATCCATCCATCCATCCATCCATCCATCCATCCATCCATGTAATCAGCCATCCACCTATCCATCTATTCATCCATCCACTTATTCAGCCATTTAGCCAGCCATCCACCTATCCATTTATTCATCCATCCATTTATCCATCCATCCATCCATCCATCCATCCATCCATCCATCTATCCATCCATCCATTGAATCAGCCATCCACCTATCCATTTATTCATCCATCCACTTATCCATCCATCCTTCCATGTAATCAGCCATCCACCTATCCATCTATTCATCCATCCGCTTATCCATCCATCCACCCATTTAACCAACCATCCACCTATCCATCTATTCATCCATCCATCCATCCATCCATCCATTTAATCAGCCATCCACCTATCCATCTATTCATCCATCCGCTTATCCATCCATCCATCCATCCATTTAACCAACCATCCACCTATCCATTTATTCATCCATCCATTTATCCATCCATCCATCCATCCATCCATCCATCCATCCATCCATCTATCCATCCATCCATTGAATCAAGCCATCCACCTATCCATTTATTCATCCATCCACTTATCCATCCATCCTTCCATGTAATCAGCCATCCACCTGTCCATTTATTCATCCAGCCATCCAGCCATCCACCTGCCAATCCCTCCATCTGTTGATGCACCCAGTCATTCTTCCATCTCTCCATCCATCCTTCCATATACTGTTCCATCATCCACCCTCCCACCCACCTTTCATCCATTCCTCCATCCCCTCATTCTCCCATCCATACATTGATCCTTCCTCTTATTCAACAAATATTCAGCAGGTATTTCTTGAATTTGTGCTGTGTGACACACATCATGCTGCACAGAGGATCCTGATGAACAAGACACACCGAGGTCTTTGAGTTGGTGGAACCTCCAGGCCAGTGGAAGGGGAAGGCATTGAATGAGATGACTGAGTTGTGCTCCACATGCTGGAGAAAAGGCATGGTGCTGTGATGGAGACCAAGGGGACCAGGGACAGGGGTACCTTTACAGAGAGTCCGGACAGAGAGCGTGGAGGAGGCTGGCGCAGCCGCCCCCCTGGGACGGTGAGGCCCAGGCAATGGCTGTAGCTGGAGGAAGAGAGGGCCTGGGGAGAGATTTCAGAGGCAGCCCGGCCAGTGGGTAGACTGGAAGGGATTCAGAACAGGGAGGGTACGCTCACCTCCCAGACTCAGTCTTAAAGATCTGGAATCGTCCACCATTACTTTGGAATGGGGAGGTCAGAGGCTGGGTCGGGGAGGAGCCTGCTCTAATTCACCCTGATTCTTGCCTGACCAAGGCAGGCAGGGGAGATTGGCAGACTGATGATCACTTCCTGGGTGAAAGCAGGCGTGTGTAGCACTTTCCAGAAGGGGATGTTCCTCAACGAGAAAGAAAACTCGTCTGAAAATCTCCTGCTCAAAACCTCTCTTTGTTCATGAGTCCGCAACATTACAGGGACATCAGCTGCCCTTCAGGGCCCCAAATCAGGTAACAGGACGGTCTCAATGTCAGCACCTGACCCTCCCATCCTCTGGCCACTCAGCGCACTTGCCCAGTTCCGGCAGCCCCTCTGTCCTCTGCCCTCGTATCTGAGCGAGAAAAGCCAGCCAGGACCCGGTGCTGCTCAGGCAGCGAGAGGATTTCTCATCTAGGATACTGTCCACATTGTCTCTGATCCTGCCTTTGTCTGTCTGCAGAGCCCTGTCCTTGACCTTGTGTGTTTTGGCAGCTTGTCCCCCAACCTCTGAAAGAGGAGGGTGCTGTCATCGGCATTAGATGAGAATCACATGGCCCAGGGGAGTAGAAATCACATGCCACCATGTGGTTGATGGTGGCTGAAGCCCACCCTTTGTCCTCTATGCCTCGCCTCTGCCCCCAAACTAGACCCTGGCCCAGAGTTAGATGTTTGTGGTACAGGTGTTGGTGGTGGGGTTTTTTTTAAAATCACTTTTACTGCAGGACACCTCTGAGCCTTCAATACACGCAGGTATGTAGTATGTCTATAAGAACGGCCCCAGTAGGCATCTGACGACAAATCATTTCTCTTTGCTTAAATATTTTTCTTGAGGTGCCTGGGTGGCTCAGTCGGTTAAACGTCCGACTTCAACTCAGGTGGTGATCTCACAGTTTGTGAGTTCGAGCCCCGCGTCCGGCTCTGTGCTGACAGCTCGGAGCCTGGAGCCTGCTTCGGATTCTGTGTCTCCCTCTCTCTCTGCCCCTCCCCTGCTCATGCTCTGTCTCTCTCTCAAAAACAGACATTGAAAAAATATTTTTTAAAAGAATTATACCCGATATCTGGTTAGCAATAGGATTATGCCAATTGAAAGAACAGAAAATGATGTTAAGTTCTCTGTGGGTTTTTTTTTTTCCTTAAGTTTATTTATTTATTTTGAGACAGGGAGAGCCAGTGGGGGAGGGGCAGCACAAGGTGGGGCTGGGGTGGGGGGGCGATGAATCCCAAGCAGGATCCATGCTGTCATCAAGGAGCCCAGTGCAGGGCTGAAACTCATGAACCTGAGCCAAAATCAGGAGTCTGACACTTAACCAACTGACTCACCCACGTGTCCCAAGTGTTTTTTCCATGTTTACAAGAATATCTTGAATGTGTTGAAAGAATTGATGAAAAATTTATCTCTTTACGTGCCAACACTTTTTTTTTTTAAATTTTTTGTTTAATGTTTGTTTTTGAGAGAGACAGAGACAGAGTGCAAGCAGGGGAGGTGCCAAGAGAGAGGGGACACAGAATCCGAAGCAGGCTTCAGGCTCTGAGCTGTCAGCACAGAGCCCCACACGGGGCTCAAACTCAGGAACCTTGACATCATGACTTGATCCAAAGTCGGTCACTTAACCGACTGAGCCACCCAGGCACCCTGTGTCAATGCTATTCTTAAAGGAGATACTACTTAGAACAGGAAGAGAATTTCTGACTTGAAGTGGATAGTTCCTGCATTTCCACGATGCCCTTTTCAAAACGATTTTATCCCTGAAGGATTTTATTCTTTTACATTAATGTCACTAACCCCCAGCATGAGGACAAATGGAATCCTCCTATATAGTGTTGAAGAAGGGGTATGACATGAGAATAAATGCACTTATTTTCTCAGGAGACACCATTTTTAAAAGTTATTGATCAAGAGATGCAGCTAAGCAAATTGTGCTGTGAAAGATACAATTCGACACAGCACTTTCTTTTTTTTTTTTTTTTTAGATTTTTATTTTTAAGTAATCTCTACACCATGGGGCTCGAACCCACGACTCTGAGATCAAGAGTCACATGCTCCACTGACTGAACCGGCCAGGTGCCCATTGACACATCAAAAAAATTTTTTTAATTTTTTCTTTAATGTTTATTTTTTTAGACAGAGACAGAGCATGAACGGGGGAGGGGAGAGAGAGAGGGAGATGCAGAATCCGAAGCAGGCTCCAGGCTCTGAGCTGTCAGCACAGAGCCCGACGCGGGGCTCGAACTCACGAACCGCGACATCATGACCTGAGCCGAAGTCTAATGCTAAGATTGAGCGCGTTTTCTCATTAATGGACACAGTAGAAGAAATTAAACGGACATTCAATGGAAAAAAATAAATTGGATGTGACCACTGTAAAAACTATAGTGAAAATTAATAGCAAGAAACTGCGCTACAGTGCAGTCGGGAGGATTTGGCCGCGAGAGCGCTAACGCACTGCCACGCATAATCAATTGCAGACCCAACCGGAAGAGGCCGACTTGACCTTGCGCGGGGTGGGCCTTGCGTGGGGCTACTGCTCTACGAACCCAGCGGGAAGCGGAGAGGCTTTTCTTATCCCCACCCCTGCCCCCAAAGTTCAGCCAATGGGAAGCCAGCATACTTCCAAGCCTTCCCCCATTGGCCCCTTTTCTCCATTAAACGTGTTCCTCTCCCTTCCCTAGACTTGCCTACGGTTTTGTTGCAAGTTGTGTGCCCACAACTGCAATTCTCTTTTCTTCCCCAACGAACCCATTTTTGCTGGTAACGAAGCTGGCAGTTTTTCTTTTAAGGTTAACACATTTTACAATGTAAATGAAACACAGATCCTAACCGCAAGGAATCCCATAAGCGAATTCTACAAGAAGAAGAAACAACTGTTAAGGAGAACCAAAAACATCCGGGACGTACAAAGAAGGAGGGTATATAATTTAGATAACCTGTCATTTATTGCAGAAAATCCGGGAATGGTTTTCCGTGTGGTGACAATACACAAGTTGGGTTTCCAGAAAGCAGGCTCAGAGTGGGGCGGGGCGGGGGGCGGGTCAGGAATCCTCCTGACCAGGTCAGTTACCCTGGGAAGAGCCCGTGACCTCGGGCAAAATGCTCTCTCTGCACCGGCTTGTAATTTATCGGTGACTGGCTGAAATGTGAGCCCAGCTGTGCCCATCCCCACACAGGTGGATGCCAACACACCACACCGGTTGGCGACCCGTTTCTGTGGAAAACTATTCACTCAGGAATTGTCCCGGAGGTGTCCCTTCCTGAGAAGCCCTGAGCCCTCTAGCCAGCGGTTGCAGGAGCTGGCTGGAGGCGTCACTTGCAGATCTTGATCTCTGAATACTCGGTGGTGCTGGTGGCCTCCGGGTCCGGAAGGTTCCAGGGCTTCAGCCCATGGAAGGTGAGAGAAGCGTAGTAGGGCTCCTTTTCCTCCTCCGAGGAGGGAGCGGCCATGGCTGGGGGCGGGTGGTCTAGGGGGGTGCTTGACCGATCCTCATGCTGGTAACCCTGAATGGAGGGGAAAGAAGGGGGTCAAATTAGGATAACAGGAGCTGGCAGATAGCGAGGGGGACCCACGAGCAAACCTGGAAGCTGGAAACCACTTAGTCTTTCATCATTCATTCCACAAGCATTGGCTGAGCCCCCATTCATTCATTCACTCACTCACTCATTCAATAAATACGTGAGAGTAAGAATGTCTCGTCCTTGGCAATCAATTGCCAGGCTCCTAGATGCCTCACCACAAGCCATCAGGGAGGCACTATTAGCCCCATTCATCAGGTGAAGAAACCGAGTCTAGGTAAATATTCCCAAATCACACATTCAGTTGTTGGTAGGGCCAAGACCAATGCCCAGGTCTCTCTGGCCCCAGTTCCTGCCCCCTTATGGAAGAGCTGTCCCGTGTCAGACCCTGGCTACTCAATGGGGAACAAAGTAGACCTCATCCATTACCTCCCACTAGCTTGCAGTCGGGGGCACTGACATTAAGGTAGTAGTCAATTATACTACTATCTAATAGCAAATTGAGATAGGATGCACAGAAATGGGGCGGGTGGTGGGAAAAGGACAGGGATTTGCGAAGAACCGAACTGCCCTCAGGGACCACTCCACATCTCAGAAATTTAGGCAAACTCTATAACAAAATTGTAGCACAGACATTAAAATCAATTAAAACCAATGTTGGGGCACCTGAGTGGCTCAGTCAGTTTAGTGTCCGACTCTTTTTTTTTTTTTTTAATGTTTATTCGTTTTTGAGAGGGGGGGGGCACCGAGAGGGAGGCACAGAATCCGAAGCAGGCTCCAGGCTGTCAGCACAGAGCCCGATGCAGGACTCGAACTCATGGACAGGGAGATCATGACCTGAGCCGAAGTCACATGCTTAACTGACTGAGCCACCCAGCATCTGACTCTTGATTTCGGCTCAGGTCATGATGATCTCACGGTTTGTGGGATCGACCCTGCGTCTGGTTCTGCACTGACCGTGCAGAACCTGCTTGGCATATTCTCTCTCTCTCTCTCTCTCTCTCTCTGCCCCTCCCCCGCTTGCACTCTTGTCTCTCTCTCTCTCAAAATAAATATATATATTTTTTCAATCAAAGGATATTGTGCGGTCAAGCGCTCACCACGCCCCAAACAGCTTATGTTAATAACGTGATTTCTGGTGAGGCCTCGGGCCACACAGTATCGGCTTGACCTCTAGAGGGGCTGGACACCAACAACAAAGATGAGCCATACAGGGGCTCCATGCCTATGTCACCAACCCTCCGATAGAAACCTGGACACGTGGCCAGGGTGAGCTTCCCTGGTGGGCATCTAACAGATTTCAGTGAGTTCGGAGTCCTTCTGGTGAACTATTGAAGCTGAGAGCGTCTTGGGGACCCCTGAACTTTGTAGTTGGCAATAATTATTTGCGGGGTGGGATCTCCCTGGCATCCTGTGTTAGGGAGGAGAGAGGGGAAGGAAGGGAAAGTGGGTCCGGGGTCCAGAGAGACCTGAGGAGGTGGGGGTGGGGAGGGTGCAGGGTCCACAGGAAGCTGGACAGGCTGTGCAAGGTGGACAGGCTCCACAAGGTGAGTCGGAGAGCAGAGGGGCAAGCGACTCCCATGTGGCTGGATTGGGTGACTGAGTTGATGGGGACCCCAGACCAAAAGCCTGTCCGAGCGCGATGACCATCTAAGTCTTCTAGGGTGTGGCCGTGGCCATCCCAGGGTGGTGGCCACATGGGACCCCGACGGACAGAGGGCTCAGCACTCACCCAGGAGATGGGACCCAACATGCAGGCGGCTTCCTTGCCACCAGCTGCTGTCTCTGGGGCCTGCTTCCTGCGGGTCTTCACTCTGCGGGGGAGGCCGGGACCTGTCAGCCTGGAGTGAGCCACTGCCCCCTGCTTAAGAGGCTGGCAAGGCTGAGCGCGGCCGGAGGAGGGGACGCACGGAGCCCGCCGGCCCGCGCAAACAGGAGTGATCAGGGCGGCATCAGCCCTCCTTTGATTCTCTGCCCCAGTGCCCCAATCTCGAAGCCTCGGCACCACCAGGGCTCCTCCCGCTGGGGCCGCCTGGGACCGTAGGACGCGGACCCCTTCCAACCCGCGCACCCGCCCTCTCTCCCAGGGACAACACTCACATGAAGAAGATGAGGCAAGGACAGAGACAGAGCAGGCCCCCGGCAGCCCCCAGAACGAATCCTCTCCCAAGCAGAGGCTGCGCTGCAGAGGAGTGAGGTTTCCGGTGAGTCCCCTCCAAGCCCCAGGCCGCTTGTGCCCCTGCCTCCCGCAAACTTGGGCTCTCATGCTCTTCATCCCCCAACCTGCAGAAAACCCGGACTCTGCCCCCCTCCTTCCTCCTCTCTCTCACCCCTTCCCATCCAGACCACGGCCCCACGCCCACCCAGACCGTCTTCTCTAGGATGCAGACTCCTTTCTCCCCCGTCTCTGCCCACCCTTCCCCCACAGCCCCCAGACCTGGCAGCAACACCAGGACGGCGGTGCTCTGGGCCCCGTGCTCATTCCGGGCCTCGCAGGCGAGTCTGAGGTCAGAGCGCAGCGGCCCCCTGAGGCTCAGGGAGCTGTTGGCCCAGGGCCCCTCGGAGCTGGAGGTGACGGTCCAGGAGGCGTCGCTGTGGTTCCCCTCCAACAGCCCCTCCCCCAGCCTCCAGCGCAGGGTGGGGGCCGGCCGGGCACGGGCGGAGCAGGTGCAGCCCAGCCCCTCGCCCTCCCAGGAGCAGGAGGGGCCGAGCAGCCGCGGGGGGCCTGCAGGGGGTGGGAGGGGCAGGGTCAGCGACGCCTCTGCTCCCCAGGCCCCGGGCGTCCCGCCCCCCCCCCGGGGGTCCCCACACTCACAGACCACAGAGAGACGCAGGGAGACGTGCTGCGAGCCCAGAGCGTGCTGAGCTCGGCAGGTGAATTCGCCTTCGTGGCCCAACTCCACTCGGGGCAGCTCCAGGACCCCGGGCTTCCAAGGCTGGGACGGGCTCAGAGTCTGGCTCCCCTGGGCCCAGCTCAGTGTGGCCGGAGGGTTGCTGTCGGCGACACAGACCAGGAGCACAGATTCCCCTTCCAGGACTGGAAGAGATGAGCCATTCCCCGGGTATTTCAGTTCTGGAGGAAGAGAGAGAAAGAGCGAGGGTGAGCACCCCCAGCCCAGGGCCGAGGCCTATTTCTCTCTCCTCTCCATTTTCCATAAGTTGGGAAGGGATCTCCACGGGTGGGTTTTTTGTGTGTGTGTGGTTTTTTTTTAATGTTTATTTATTTTTGAGAGAGAGAGAGAGAGTGCAAGTAGGGGAGGGCAGAGAGAGAGGGAGACAGAATCCAAAGCAGCCTCTGAGCTGTCAGCACAGAGCCCGACGCGGGTCTCGAACTCACGAACCGCGTGCTCATGACCTGAACCACCCAGGCGCGCCAACCACAAGTAGTTTTTAAGCAGCTTTATTGTGATATAATTCACATACCATGCAATTCCGTGTATATACCACTTAAAAAGGAGTCCTGCGGTGACCATTACCACAATCAGTTTCAGAACTTTTTCATCACCCCCAAAAAAGGCACCCCTCGGCTGCCTCCTCCGTTGCTCCCGTCCCCCAGCCCCTGGCAACCCCTAACCTACTTTCTGTCTCCACAGATCTGTCTATTCTGGACATTGTATCCAAATAGAATCATATACCACTGTGGGCTTTTGTGTGCCTTGCGGTATGATGTTTCCAAGGTTCACCGCCTTGTAGCACCTGTCAGCGCTACACTCCCTTTCTTTCTTTCCTTCTTTTTTAAAAATTTATTTATTTTGAGAGAGAATGAGCACGCGCAATCCAGCAACCATGTGAGAGCGGGCAAGGAGCGGAGAGAGAAGGAGAGAGAGAATCCCAATCCCCGTGCTGTCGGCACAGAACCCGTCGCAGGGCTCGGTCCCACGAACTGTGAGGTCATGAGCTGAACAGAAATCTACAGTTGGATGCTTAACTGACTGAGCCACCCAGGCGCCCCAGTGCTGGACTCATTTCTATGGCAGAATCATGTTCATTGCATGGATGGGCCACGTTGTGTCTATCTGTCCATCCACCGATGGACACTGGCTTCTTCAAGGCACACGCCCTTCGCTACACTTCTCTCTCTTTCCCCAGCTGCTGAACACCCCTGGCTCAAGTGCCCAAACTTCGAATACCAAACCCTTCAAGGCTCTTCAGGACTTGACCTCTACCTCTTCACCTCCTTTCACCCCCCCCCCCCCCCCCCCGATGTCTCAGGATGAGTGGGATGTCCACATTTTGCATTCTAAAAGTCACAAAGGAGGAAGGGGTGTTCTGAGAGAAGTCTCCCTTCCATGGTAACTAACGCTGCAGGCAACAAATTCCTCTCGTCAAAGGCAACACTTATTGCCAGTTTCTTGTGTGGCCTTCCAGAGCTATTCCATAGTAGCCTTATCTAGTAACATTGAAATACACGTCCCTAAAATCCCACAGTTTTGTTCCTGGGCATGAAATTCACAGTCCCATCCCCCCGGGGTACCCTGGCACCCTCCAGGAGCTGGTTAGAAAGGCAGAACCATGGGGCGCCTGGATGGCTCTGTCGCTTAAGCCTCCAACTTCGGCTCAAGTTATGATCTCATGGTCATGAGTTCAGGCCCCCTGTCAGGCTCCCTGCTGTCAGCACAGAACCGGCTTCAGATCCTCTTTCCTCCTCTCTCTCTGCTCCTCCCCTGCTCACGCTCATGCGCACCTACCTGAGTGTTCTCTCTCTCAAAAGTAAACATAAAAAACAAAAAAAAGAATGCAGAACCAGAGGCCACACACGCCTCCTGAGTCACATCTGCATCGTCGCAAGATCCCTGAGAAATCTACGTGCCTTAAAGAAAGGCTCTTCTGCTGACAAGGGGAATGTTCCAAGCGGCATTATCATGAAAACTGAAAACCGTGGACAACTCAAGTGCCTGTTGGAAATGGAACGTGAGGGGCGCCTGGGGGGCTCAGTCGGTTGAACGTCCGACTTCAGCTCAGGTCATGATCTCATGGTTCGTGGGTTTAAGCCCTGAGTCCAGCTCCACAAATTGATGGTGTGGAGCCTGCTTGGGATCCTCTCTCTCTCTCTCTCTCTCTGCCCTCCCCCTCAAAAATAAACTGTGAGATAAACTGTATATAGAGATAGAGATAGAGATAGACGGATATATAAAAGAAAACATCACGCTAAGTGGAAGAAGCCAGACCAAAAGACCACATGCTGTAAGATTCCATTTATATAAAATATCCGGAAGAGGCAAGTTCACGGCCAAAGAAAGTTGATTAGTGGCCAGGGGCTGCAGGGAGCGGGAAATAGGGAGTTATTGCTAATGGGTACAGGGCTTTTTAGGGGGGGTGACGAGAATGCCTTGCAGCTACATACAGCGGTGGTTTCACAACATCGCAAATGTCCTAAATGTCACCGAACTTGCTCACTTTGAAAGGGCTGATTTTATGGGACGGGAGCTGAATTTCAACTTAAAAAGATAACTCAGACGTCAGAGAGGAACACGTATGTTTCAGTCCTGTGTCACATAAGCTTTCAAAAACACTGGCAAGCAAACATCGTGTAGAGATTCCAACATATTTGGTAAAATGGTAAGAAAAAAAAGAAGATACGTGGATGTGTTAATTAACTAGATTGTGTGAATCCTTTAGCAGAGTAAACGTATATCAAACCTACACATATCGAATCTACCTATATCAAATCATCACGTTGTACACTTGAAATATATACAATTTATTCATCAATTATACCTTCGTCAAAAACAAAGTAAAATAGAGGCATTTGGGTGACTCAAGTGGTTAAGCATCTGACTCTTGATTTTGGCTTACGTCACGATCTCACAGTTTAGGAGATCGAGCCCCTCGTGGATCCTGCTTGGAATTCTCTCTCTCTCCCTCTCTCTCTGCTCCTCCCCCCACTCTGGCTCACTCGTGCTCTCTCTCTCTCTCTCAAAATAAATAAATAGGGGCGCCTGGGTGGCTCAGTCAGTTACGTGCCCGACTTTGCCTCAGGTCGTGATCTCACAGTTGGTGGGTTCAAGCCCCATGTTGGGCTCTGTGCTGACAGCTTAGAGCCTGGAGCCTGCTTCGGGTTCTGTGTCTCCCTCTCTGCCCCTCCCCTGCTCAACCTCAGTCTCTCTCTCTCCCTCAAAAAATAAATAAACATAAAACATTTGTAATAAATAAACTTTAAAGTAAAATTAAGTAGAAAGAATGATAACACAGCATCCCGTGTGATGGCTTTCTCTGAGGCCGGATGAAAGGGGCTGAAATTAGGAAGGAGCATTTAGGGTGTTCCAAAAGTGGGGTTGCTGTTCTTTTTTTTTTTTTTTTTAAGTACCTCTATGCCCAATGTGCAGCTCGAACTCACGACCCTGAGATCGAGAGTTGCACACTCCACCGACTGAGCCAGCCAGGCGCCCCTGTTCTAGTTCTTAACCTCGTCACTGACCACCGAGGTGTTCATTTTGTCGTGATAACGTGCACGTATTTGACAAGTTGTCTTGGCGGCTAATGAATAGTAAGCGAAAACAATCCGTCACACAGCGAAAGGGAAGCCTCCTGACTCTGCTCTCGCTGTGCATCGCCCTGGCCCTCCCGGGTTGGCTTCGAGGCCCTTGGACCCACCTGTGCAATTCCCTCGGGAGATGCCGATGGTCAAGTTCTGTGGAGCATCTAGGACAGAGAGACACGGAGAGGAGTAGAGTCAAAGCTGGCCCTTCCCCCGCCGCCCGCCCCCAGGAGACGCAGAAATGGAAATAGAAACAGACAAGTCCCGTGTCCTCCCTGCAGCCCCTCGGAGCCCCCTGCCCCGCAGGCATCTGCAGACAACTGAGTCCTGCCCCTGCCCCCCTCCCCCCTCCCCCACTCTCACAGGAGACGTTGAGCGTAATGGTGCTTTGCGTGCTCACACCAGCCCTGGGGAAGGTCACATGACAGGTGAGGTTGGTGCCGTGGTCCTGCGGACGGGGGGTGAGCAGGAGCTCCGAGGAGTTATAGGCCTCCAGGTCCAGTCCCAGAGGTCCGAGCGCAGCTCCCGTCCAGGAGAGGGTGAGGGGGGTCACCCCATCACAGACCCCGGGCACAGAGCATGTGAGGTGGCTGGGAGAGCCAGACGCCAGGGGCTCCTCGATACGGATATCCGGGGTCTGTGTCAGCGCTGGAGAGGAGACACGAGACCAGAGGGGACCCCTCTGTGTGTGCCTCTGAAAGAGGCACCCCAACCCTAAATTGACCACGCTCCACTGCTCCCCCCTTAAAGGTGAGCACCGGGGGCGCCTGGGTGGGGGGGGGGGGGCTCAGTCGGTTAAGCATCTGACTTCAGCTCAGGTCGTGATCTCACGGTTCGGTTTGTGGGTTCGAGCCCCACATTGGGCAGGGCTCCACGCTGACAGTGCGGAGCCTGCTAGGGATTCTCTCTCTCTCTCTCTCAAAAATAAATAAATAAACTTAAAAAAAAAAAAAAAAAAAAAAAAGGTGAGCAGCAGGAGGTCCGTGTCTGCCCTCGAAGACGTGCTCCCCCATCCCTGTCATGGACTCTCGGGGCCCCTCCATACCTCTTACAGTCACAGTGAGCAGGTCACTTTGGTAACTGCGTCTCATGGAACCTGTGTCCAGTTGAAAATAATACTTTCCACTGTCTCCCTTCTGGGCGTCTGTGATGTTCAGGGAGCAGTCCCTGTCCCCAGGGTCTCCGGCGAGGTGAAATGAAAATCTGTTCTTCCTCTTTGCGCCCTTGGCAGGCTTGTTTGTGGCCATGAGAACATCCCCTTTGGGGTTATAGGTTTTCCGGAACCAGGAGCCGTAAACAGGTGCAGAGGGGCTCCTGCGAACCCCGGGGTAGGAGACGGTGCAGGGAACGCGGACACACAGGCCCTCCTGCACCGTCACGGACTTCTGCACCTGCAGCTTGTACCCGGGATTCTCCTGCAGGGACCCTGGGGGCACACTGAGGCTCAGCGACAGTGACAGGCGAAGCCCCTGCCCGCCCCCCCCCCCCCACCCCGGCCCTCAACCCACTCACCTGCCCACAGCAGCGGCAGCAGCAACGGCAGCAGCATCTCTGGGGTCCCCGGGGGCCTGGCCCGCCACCGAACGGTCTGGCTTCTAGGCGTGCCTGTCTGTCCTGGAAGGAAGCTCCGACAGGAAGCTTCTTGTGGGGGAAGAAGTGGATAGTGACCATCCACAGAAGGGGAACCGCAGGAAGGGAACCGCAATGTCCCGGAGAATCCCTTCTTGCAACTTCTCCTTTCACAGAAGGCAGCAACAGGGCAGAAAGGGTTCAAGGCTGGGCTTCAACAGGGAAGGAGCCCTGTTCCAGCCTCGGGGGAGGGGGGAAGGGCAGTCCTGGCAGTGGGGGCTCTCGGGGGAGTCAGTGAGTAAGGGCTCCAGGTGAGGTACTGGAGGCAGAATTCATCCTTTCTTTCTTTCTTTCCTTCTTTCTTTCTCCTTTTCTTTCCTCTTTCTTTCCTTCTTTTTCTTTCTTTCTCACTTTCCTTCCTCTTTCTTTCTTTCTTTCTTTCCTTCTTTCTTTCTCCTTTTCTTTCCTCTTTCTTTCCTTCTTTTTCTTTCTTTCTCACTTTCCTTCCTCTTTCTTTCTTTCTCCTTTTCTTTCCTCTTTCTTTCCTTCTTTTTCTTTCTTTCTCACTTTCCTTCCTCTTTCTTTCTTTCTTTCTTTCTCCTTTTCTTTCCTCTTTCTTTCCTTCTTTTTCTTTCTTTCTCACTTTCCTTCCTCTTTCTTTCTTTCTTTCTTTCTCCTTTTCTTTCCTCTTTCTTTCCTTCTTTTTCTTTCTTTCTCACTTTCCTTCCTCTTTCTTTCTTTCTTTCTTTCTCCTTTTCTTTCCTCTTTCTTTCCTTCTTTTTCTTTCTTTCTCACTTTCCTTCCTCTTTCTTTCTTTCTTTCTTTCTTTCTCCTTTTCTTTCCTCTTTCCTTCTTTTTCTTTCTTTCTCACTTTCCTTCCTCTTTCTTTCTTTCTTTCCTTCTTTCTTTCTCCTTTTCTTTCCTCTTTCTTTCCTTCTTTTTCTTTCTTTCTCACTTTCCTTCCTCTTTCTTTCTTTCTTTCTTTCCTTCTTTCTTTCTCCTTTTCTTTCCTCTTTCTTTCTTTCCTTCTTTTTCTTTCTTTCTCACTTTCTTTCCTCTTTCTTTCTTTCCCTTTTTCTTTTTTCTTTCTTTCTTTCCTTCTGTCTGTCTTCCTTTCTTTCACCAGGCAAACATCTGCTACATACAGAGACAAAGAGGAGAACCCAGTGCCCACCCCGCTCCCCAAGGGCACTCAGCCTCCCTGCTTGCCTCGGGCCACGTCTGTCTGTCCGTCTGTCTGCAGTCCACACACGCTCCGGGTTCCACGGTGAGAAGCAAGCAAGGGCACAGGGTCCCAAAAGGGCCTCACGCTTGGGGGGTGATGCCCTGAGGTTGCCATCTTGAAACGCTTAATAATTTTATCTTTGAATTTGTGCTTTGTAAGTGAAGCCCGAATGAGATAAGGAACACGAACTAGAGAAAATGAAACCTTGGGTCACACGCCGTCAAGCCTCCCCCACGCCCCCGCCTCCTCCTTCCCCGGGCCCCACTCCCACTCGCACGCCCCACCTGGGCACAGAGAGGGTCTGAGCCTTGCCGAGTGGAGAGGTGGGAGCCCTAGGCACCTGTGAAGGTCTACACTGCCCACCCCCGGGTGATGCCCACCTCCCAGTCAAGCCTGAGGGGCACTTGACCTTAACTAGTTGTTGGGGAAGGTCATCAAGAAGATACGGAGGTACCTGTGTGGCTCAGTTGGTTAAGCGTCTGACTCTTTTTTTTTTTTTTTTAAATACTGTTTATTTTTGAGAGAGACAGACAGACAGACAGAGCATGAGCAGAGGAGGGGCAGAGAGAGAGGGAGACACAGAATCCGAAGCAGGCTCCAGGCTCTGAGCTGTCAGCACAGAGCCTGCATGGGATTCTGTCTCCCCCTCCCCCGCTTGTGCTTTTTCTCTCTCGTTCTCTCTCTCAAAATAAATATACTTTAAAAAAAAAAAAAGATGTGACCACCAGTTGACCCGTGAGCTGGACCCAGGCTGTTGGAGGCTCCACATCCCCTCCCCCGTCCTTGGAACGTGGGTCCTGCTTGCCTTTTCTGCTCCCAGAGTCCGCTCCAAGGACACAGCTTCGAGAACACCCGCAAGGTATAGGTGACTGGACACAGTTAAGGCCTCTCTTTATATAAACTTTAAGATCTGGAGGGCAGGGGGCGCCTGGGTGACTCAATCGGTTAAGTGTCCAACTCCAGCTCAGGTCATGATCTCACGGCTCGTGAGTTCGAGCCCCCACCTTGGGCTCTGGGCTGACCACTCAGAGCCTGGAACCTGCTTCGATTCCGTGTCTCCCTCTCTCTCTCTGCCTCTCCCCTACTCCCCTGCTCTCTCTCTCTCTCTCTCTCTCTCTCGCTCTCGCTCTCGCTCCCTTTCTCTCAAAAATAAATAAGCATTAAAAAAAAAATTAGCCTTTAAGCAAAGAGAGGTCGGTCTGCTCTTTGCCTGAGGGAACCCTTGAGCCCTTGGAATGGGAGTGTCCCGCCTGATGAGAGTGCCCTGGTTTACCCGGGGGCCTTGGGCCACAGCACAAAGGCATTGGATCAGTTTGACTTCCGGGGGAGGGGGTTAGAATCTGAACAACCGAGGTCAGCCATGCTGGCGATCCTTGTCTACGTGGTTCGGTCAGTTAAACGTCCAATCCGGATTTCCGCTCAGGACGTGATCTCATGGTTCGTGAATTCGAGCCCCGGATCGGGCTTGCGTCCACAATGCGGAGCCTGCTTGGGATTTTCTCTCTCTCTCTCTGCCCCTCCCCCTCCTCAAAATAAATAATAAATTAAAAAAACAAAAACAAAAACAAAAGGAATTCATCGCTGACACCTCCAGAAGCTGGAAGTCTGAGATCCCGGTGTCGGCGGGGAGGATGCGTCCAGGCCTCTCTCCTGGCTTCTGGCTGCTGCAGGCCTGGCTTAGAGACCACACTCTCCCTGTGTCTTCCCATCAGCTTCTCTCAGTATGCTTATGCCTCTGTGTCTCACTTTCCTTTTCTTATAAGGACACTGGTCCTACTGGATTAGGGCCCACTCTCGTGACCTCACCTTAACTTGGTCACCTGTGAAGACCTGATTTCCAAATAAGGCCACATTCACAAGTACTGGGGAGTAGGACTTGAAGATCTTGCAGGGGGGGGGGCAAGATAACAATGCACAGCAGGACCCATAAAACCCTGGACATCAAGACACCGGGGAGTTCTCGATTGGCAAGGCTCCATGGGTGTTGTGACACGGTATCGCCGGGTACATTCGTCAGCTTTGGGCCCTAAAACACCACAGACGTGAAAGCCCAGAGATGGGGGGCTCAAACAGCAGAAACTGCATCTCTCACAGTTCTGGAGGCAGCAAGGTGCCGGCCGGGGGAGGCCCAGCTTCCTGGCTTGCAGACGGCTGCCTTCTCGCTGTGTCCTCACGTGGTAGAGAGAGATCTTTGACGTCTCTTCTTTACTTTTTATTTATTTATCTATTTGTTTATTTATTTGAGAGAACAGCCGGGGGAGGGGCAGAGAGAGAGAGAGAGAGAGAGAGAGAATCCCAAGCAGACTCCGTGCTGAGCACAGAGCCCGACAAGCCGAGAGATCAAGATCATGGCCTCAGCTGAGGTCAAGAGTCCCAACACTTAACCGACTGCACCATCCAGGCGCCCTTCTGGTGTTTCTTCTTATAAGAAAACTTTTCCTGTGGTTTCAGGTCCTCTTGTGGTTTTGTGACTTCACCGAACCTTAGTTACCTCCCTGTCCCCACATGATATGATACAGTCACATCAGGAGTTAGGGCTTCAACCCATGAATTTGGGGGACACACAATTCAGGCCACGGCACTGGGAGAATTAAGTGCTGTCCATATGACTCCACGAGGAGAGGAGAGAAGGAAGCGGGAGCCAGGTCTCTCCTGCCCGGTGCACCTTTCCCATTGTAGATTTTTATTTTATTTTACTTTATTTTATTTTATTTCATTTCATTTTATATATACTTTAACGTTTATTTATTTTGAGAGAGAGAGAGAGAGAGAGCACGAGCAAGGGAGGGGCAGAGGGAGAGAGGGAGACACAGAATCCGAAGCAGGCTCCGGGCTCTGAGCTGTCAGCACAGAGCCCGACACGGGGCTTGAACTCGTGAACCGCGAGATCATGACCTGAGCCGAGGTCAGACGCTCAACAGACTGAGCCCCGCAGATGCCCTGTATTTTTATATATTTTTATATTCTTATTGTAAGTAGGCCCCACACCTAAAGTGGGGCTCACACTCACAACCCCGAGATTAAGAGTCACACGTTCTACCAACTAAGCCAGTGAGGCGCCCCGACCATTGCAGATTTTAATCTGTAACCTTTTGTTGTTAAAAACCAGGGAGTACAGGGGCGCCTGGGTGGCTCAGTCAGTTAAGCGTCCGACTTCAGCTCAGGTCACGATCTCACGGTCCGTGAGTTCGAGCCCCTTGTCGGGCTCTGGGCCCAGAGCCTGGAGCCTGCTTCCGATTCTGTGTCTCCCTCTCTCTCTGCTCCTCCCCCTTTCATGCTCTGTCTCTCTCTGTCTCAAAAATAAATAAACGTTAAAAAAAATTAAAAAAAAAAAAAAAACAACCACGAGTACAACAAGGGCGCCTGGCTGGCTCAGTGGGTAGAGCATGCGTCCCTTGATCTCAGGGCTGTAAATTCGAGCCCCACTTGGGGGGGGGGGGGGGGCAGAGATCACTTAAAAACAAAATATTTAAATACATACATACATACACCATGCATACAACAGTTTCCCTAACTGCGTTCTTCAGGTCTTTCTAGTGACTCATCAAGCTGCAGGGTGGTCTTAGGGACCCCCGGAACATCTGTCTCCCTCTTCAGACGCGGGTGCAGGAAGCCAGGCAGGGGCGGCGCCCCGCGGCCTGGGTCTATCCGTCCGCAGACCACGGCTCGGCGCGCGCGCGCGGGGCGCCCCCTGGTGGACATGCGAGCTGCTCGCAGCGAGCCCCAGCCCGGAGCTCGCCTACCGGAAAACCACCGAGTTCATCGCAAATACAGAAAAGGAAACGGGATGTGCACAATCCGAAACCGCACAGAGAAAGCATCAGTTCCTTTTCTTCTGTAACCAGGCCCTCACTTAACTCCTTAACCACTTGTCTCTCAAACATGAGGCGACTTGTCGCTTTAAATGGTCCCAGGACGTACCACAGGGACGCCGCACGGTGTCAGCAGAGCATGTCCCCACCCCCAGGCACGTAGACCCAAGGTCACTGTGTTCCTTGCCCATCGCTCCAATTGCCATTGTTACCGTATTGTCCACAGCCCGGCCTGGGTCCCACGGACAGCAGCCCTGAAGGGGTCTCCGGGGCAGGCCCTGTGGAGAGGGGACAGAGGACCGCCCGCCGTCTCCGACTCAGTCACTCTGCCTTGTCCTGGTCTGAGCCAGTTTTTCGATTTCTGCAGAATTGCAAGATGGGCCCCTCAGACTTCCCTCCTTTCAAATCAAGTAAGCAATTCCTTACTTTAACAATAGGCAAGCAGAAAGAATGAGGGTGAAGCGGCGAGCCCCTGGCAGGATCCCAGGGACCGGGGACCCCATGGCATTGACCCGGTATGGGTGCTGAGGACCGAGGAGTCACCCAATGCCAGGCCGTGTCCAATGGAAGAGAGAAACCCTAATTCCTTCTCTTCCCCAGAAGGCATCATTCGTTGCTTCTGGGTCTCCTTGGCCTAACAACCGAGTCCCGTTGCCTGGATACAGAGGCCACCCTTCCTGAGACAAATAACAGAGCACAGAGTCTGCCGGACGCACAATGAATAACACCCAAATGTGTGTGCGTGCGTGTACGTACGCGTCAGTCTTGTGCGTTTGTTTTATCTGGACGTGTATGTGTCCGTATCTGTGTGTCTGTCCGTGGGTGCGAACGTCTGTGTCTCTGAGTGTGTGTTTTGTACTCATGTCCATATGGGGTGAGGATACCTATTTGTGTGTGTGTGTGTGTGTGTGTGTGTGTGTGTGTGTCTATATGTCTATTTGTGTGTGTGTGTGTGTATGTGTGTGTGTGGGGGGGGTCTATATGTCTATATGTTCACACGCTAGGTATTTGAAACCAGCCTCAGAAGTTAATATTGAGAGAGACCTTATACACCTTGGGTACCATGTTAGGTATCTGGATCATAAGGGTCCGACTTGCGCTCAGGTCATGATCTCGCGGTTCGTAGGTTCGAGCCCCGCGTCGGGCTCTGTGCTGCAGAGCCTGGAGCCCGATTTGGATTTATGTGTCTCTGCCCCTCCCCTGCTCACGCTGTGTCTCTCTCAAAATTGAATAAACTTAAAAAAAATTTTTTTTTAATAAATGAAATGTTTAAAAGCAGGAAAATTGGGGCTCCTGGGTGGCTCGGGCAGTTGAGCGTTCGACTTGGGCTCAGGTCCCGATCTCGCAGTTTGTGAGTTCGAGCCCCACGTCTGGCTCACCACTGTCAGCGTGTGAGCACAGAGCCCACTTTGGATCCTCTGTCCCTCTTGCCCCTCCCCCACTTGAACTCTCCCCAAAATAAATAAATATCTTTTTAAAAAGCAGGAAATTTGTGGTTATAATAATGAAAATACTGAGTGGACCTCCAGAGCCTGATCACTCATTAGAGAAGACCCAGAAGTGGCTGCCCCCCGCCTCTGACTCGTTCTGCACAGTGAGACTCATTTCTTCGTCTTAAAAGGGGTATCTCTGTGCCTGATCTGTGTTACCAACGGTAACGTGCCTGTGAGCCCAAGCTGGGCCAGGGAGAGCTGAATCCTGAGCCGCTCACAGCCCTTGAACCCTGGAGTCCTGGGGCTGCCCCAGGTGAGTTCCGGGCATGCAGGTGAATTCACCTGTTGAGCTCCGGTACATAAGCTAGAGATTTGCAGGTGCAGAGTCAGTCGGGACCTCCCCAGACTCCTCCCAGGGTCTCAGCTGAGCTCCCTGGGGCTGAGGGCAGGGAGGGGCTCAGACCAGGGGCAGAGGCGGGACCTCTAAGACTAGAAAATGTGACAATGCCCAGGGAGAGATGGAGTGGGTGGCGAGGGGGTGGGGCTGAGAGGGCGTTTCTTTCTTTCTCCTCCCCCAGACAGAAAATCAGAGAAAACGCCACATTCCAGGGGAGGATTCAAGAAGGCAGAGTATGTAACAGACAGAATGGTGGCCCCCAAAGATGTCCACGTGCTAATCCCTAGAGCCTGTGAATGTGTGAGCTTGCAGGGCAAAGGGGACTTTGCAGGTGTCATGAGGTTAAAGATCTCGGGACGGAGAGGTTATCCAGGTGTAGCCTAAGTGTAATCACAAGTCTGTAAGAAGGACGCAGAGGGAGATGTGACTACAGACGGGATAGGAGGGGATGTGATGACAAAAGAGACTGTAGTGACGCCATCGGTCCAGAAGTGCTGGCGACCACCGGGAACCTCAAGAAGCAAGGAACAGATTCTCCCCCTAGAACGTCCAGAAAGAACCAACCCTTGGCGACACCTTGATTTCAGCCTCGTGAGACTCAGTTGGGACCTTTGGACTGCAGAACTGTAAGCGAATGCATTCGTTTTGTCTGAGCCACTACGTGTAAGTTTAACCCCTGCTCCCTTGAGAGGCTCCAGGGGAGGATCCACCTCCTGGCCTTTCCTAGCTTCTAGAACTGCGTTCTGTGCCTCGCGGCCCCTTCCTCCATCGTCAAAGCCAGGGGTGCGGCAACTTCTCCCTCTTAATCTGCCTTGAGCTGCTTTTCTTCTGTGTTCGATCTCCCTTTGCTTTGGAGATTGTTTCCAATCTCCTCTTATAGGAATGTTTGTAGGGGCGGGGCTCCTGGGTGGCCCAGCGGGTTAAGCGTCCAACTCTTGATTTCGGCTCAGGTCACGACCTCACGGTTCATTGGATTCAGCCCAGCGTCAGGCTCCATGCTGACAACACAGAGCCTGCTTGGGATTCTCTCTCTCCCTCTCTCTTTCCCTCCTCTGCTCTCTCTTTCTCAAAAATAAATAAACTTTTAAAAAATGAATAAATAAAACAAGGAAGGAGGGGTGCCTGTGTGGCTCAGTTGGTTGGGCGTCTGACTTCCGCTCGGGTCATGGTCTCGAGGTCCGTGAGTTCGAGCCCCGCATCGGGCTCTGTGCTGATTGCTCAGAGCCTGGAGCCTGCTTCAGGTTCTGTGTCGCCCTCTCTCTGCTCCTCCCCTGCTTGCACTCTGTCTGTCTCTCTCTCAAAAATAAATAAACATTTTAAAAATTAAATAAAAAAAAATAGAACAGGAAAGGAGGTAGGATGAGTTATCTGTTCTCCAACAACATGGCCTGATTTCCCGGGGGCTATGAAATAGCCCCTCTTCTTCCTGGACAGTCCATCCTTGCCAGCCAGAGACAGTAAGAAGTGATTCCACTGAAGAAGCAGAGATCACTCCTATAAGTCAGGAGAGAGAGCTATTCGGTACCTTCAAGGTTTGCATTGTGACCTTCTTTGTCATCAGCACTTAGAGAAAATTATGAAATGGACTTGTTTTTTGTCTTACCTTATTAAGGCCAAAGAGTGACCTTGACTGATGTTTATGTTTTGCGGGCTTGTTTCTGTCCCGCAAGAGAACAGCACAGCCCAGCCATTATATCGAGAGCTCATTCTGGGGGTGCCTGGGTGGCTTAGTTAAGTGTCTGGCTTCAGCCCAAGTTATGCTCTCACGGTTCGTGAATTCGAGCCCCACGTCAGGTTCTGTGCTGACAGCTGGGAGCCTGGAGACTGCTTTGGGTTCTCGGTCTCCCTCTCTCTCGGCCCCTGCCCAGCGCTCTCTCTCTCTCTCTCTCTCTCTCTGTCTCAAAAATAAAAAAAAATTTAAAAAAAGTTTTAAAAGGGCTCATTTTCTTTCTCAGCACATCTATGTTCTTACAAATTCCTTTTTTTTTTTTTTTTTTTTGAGAGGAGAGAGAAAGAGAGAAGGAGAGACAGCCCAAGCAGGGGAGAGGGGCAGTAGGGGAGAGAATCTTAAGCAGGATCCATTCTCAGTGCAGAGCCTGACGCAGGACTCGATCCCAGGACCCTGGCATCATGACCTGAACCAAAATCAAGAGTCAAATGCTCAACTGACTGAGCCACCCAGGTGCCCCTATTCTTACAAATCCTTGCAAAGCACTGCAAACTGTGGGGCTTAAAATAACAGAAATTTATTCTCTCTGGGAGCTCTGGGAGCTAGAAGTCTGAAATCATGGTATGGACTGGGCTGTGTTCTCTCTGAAGCCTCTAGGGAAGGTTCTTCCAGTTTCTGGTGGTTGCCAGCAATCCCAGGCTCGTGACGTCATCACTTCATTTCTGACTCTGTCTTTGAACGACGTGCCTCCCTGCATGTCTGTCTCTGTGTTTCTTTTTCTTCCTATAAATATAAATACACCGGTCGTGTTGTGTTAATCACTCACCCTCCTGTGATAGGACCTCACCTTTTTTTTTTTCATTTTTTAAAATGTCTGGTTTTTTTTGGGGGGGGGAGGGGCAGAGGGAGAAAAAGAGAATCGGAAGCAGGCTCTGCGCCATCAGCACAGAGCCTGACGGGGGCTCGAACTCACGGACCTTGAGATCATGGCCTGAGCCAAAGTCAGACACTCAATCGACTGAGCCACCCAGGCGCCCGGGGTGGGGGGTGGGGGGGACTCATCTTAACCGATTACATCTGCGATGACTCTATTTCCAAATAAGGTCACATTCTGAGGTTCGAGAAGGACATGAATTTGGGAGGAGAGGGGGAAACGCTCTCCAACCCAGTACACTTGGTCGCATGGCCATAGGGAACCCCATGGGGTGTCGTGGCGTCACCCTGACCGTTCAGGGTGAGAGCACAGAGCAGGAGACGCAGATGATAGGGCACCTGGGACACCTGTTAATGCAGCTGACCCGTGCGCTCTGGCCTCGTTAGATCCCTTCTCTTGAGGGAAGAGATTCTGAAGCCGGGAATCTCAACGCCCGACCTTCAAAATGCATCAAGTTCAGCACTGAAGAGCAGGTACCTCTCCACGACTGCTATCGGCCAGCTCACTTCAGTTTCCTTCCGCGTTCTTGTTGCAACCAGGATGCAGTTCATAACATGAAACTGATTTAGGGGCGCCTGGGTGCCTCAGTCAGTTAAGCATCTGACCCTGGATTTCGGCTCAGGTCATGATCTCACGGTTGGGTTCGTGAGTTCAAGCCCTGCCTCAGGCTCTGTGCTAACAGTGTGGAGTCTGCTTGGGACTCTCTCTCTCTCCCTCTCTCTGCTCCTCCGCCTCCCCGCTTTCTCAGAGTAAATATACTTCAAAAAAAAAAAAAAAAAAAGAGGAAAATGATTTATTTACTTGTCTAATTATTCCACTGACCCAGACACAGGGTCTCACTCTAGGTCCAGCCCGGACTCCACCCCTGACTGGTGTCTGGATGGGCCCTGGTTCTCGCCTGAGGATTTCACGCTGGGCTTTCCCTGCCCTCCACCAAAGCAAAGGGAGCTGCGCTCACTCCTAAAAGCGTGATGCAGAGGAAAAGCCTCTGGGCTGGGAATCAGAATCATTGGACTCTATTCAGAGATCCTCCTAGAGGGTAGAAATGTGGCTTTGACGATCCACTACCCTGCTCTGGTCCTCAGTTTTCTCTCCTGTAAAATGGGAATTTGTATCCATTGATTTAACAACCATACCAGGCCCCCGCTGAATGCTTTACAGATATCAACTCGTTTAATGCTCACGACAACCCTGTGCAGTGGGTGCTATTTTCCCATTTTATAGCATTGGAAACTGAGGCACGGAGAGGCTAAGCAAGCTCCCCAAAATAACACGGCCAGCTGGGGGCAGGGTGGGATTCCACCCGGGCTGTCCTGTATACTACGCCAGCCCCTTAAGCCCTAGGCGGGGAGGCGTCCCTGTGGTGGCGGGGTCGCGACTGTGGCTTCTTGTCTGTCCTCCCCACCGGGATGCGAGCTCTGGGAGCAGCGACCCCGTCTGGGGCACAGAGAGAGGCATCGGCTGAACACTGCAGAATAAGAAGGGAGGGGTGGGGCTCAGGATGGCCCCATCCCTTGCCGGCCTCCCAAGCCCCCCCACCGCGCTCTGCTCCGGGAGCTGTCTTCCTGGCGGGGCCTCCAGTCCCAGCGAACGGATCCTCTGGGCGACGCTGGACCAGAAGGAAACCCGGGCCTGGAAGGTCGGACCGAGCCGAGCCCTCTCGCGGCGGGACACGGGCGCCACCTGGTGGCGGAGTCCCGCCAACGCAGCGCCGCCGAGAGACGGGGGTTCGCTCTGGGCGAGGCTCTCAGAACGTTCCCGGCGGTGGTCCGGAAAGCAGTGTGAAGCTGGGAACCGTCTATTGGCTTCCAGACCTTTCTGACCGTGATGCACAGCAAGAAATCATCTCACATCACCATAGTTTCTGGAAATGCCACCCTGTACGGCATGATTTTTTTTTTAACGTTTTATTTATTTTTGAGACAGGGAGAGACACAGCATGAACAGGGGAGGGTCAGAGAGAGGGAGACACAGAATCTGAAACAGGCTCCAGGCTCTGAGCTGTCAGCACAGCGCCCGACGCGGGGCTCGAACTCACGGACCGCGAGATCATGACCTGAGCTGAAGTCGGCTGCTCAACCGACTGAGCCACCCAGGCGCCCCCGGCATGATTTTTTTATACTGTTCCTGTCTTTCAACGCTGGTCAGAATCCTTTAAATTGATTCCTTGACTCTATAACGGGCGCCCTGCTGCGCCATTCTCCTCCCCCCTCCCCCCCCCCCCCCCCCCCCCCCCCCCCCCCGCGAGCTCGCAAAGAAAGATTACGATGGAGCAAAGGTGAGCACCCAGGCCGGACTCCCTCCAAACCCAGGGTGATCTCCCTCCATGTCACGCCGCCGCCTCTAGGGTCCCTGCCTGCTATCCCCTGACTTCCAGACAAGGAACCTGGGTTCGGGGAGGTGAAGACACTTGTTCAGTCCACACAGCGGTGGACTGCCAGCTTCTGCCTCACTTCTCCAGGAGAAAAACCACTAAATGCTCCTAATTTTACTGTTGAGCAAAGCTTAATTTAGTCCTTTCTCCATTTCAGCCAACACGATTGAGCTGCCCTGGCCTCCTGTTTTCCTGTAACGTACGATGGAAATTAAAGGCGTGGCAAAGCAGGCCTAAAATTCATTATGTCACAAAATGAGTCTGAGGTGGAGATAAAGAGTCTGTGTTTATTCTCCATCGTGCAAACAAACCCACTTAAATAGATGTAGAGGCGACAAGTAAAATATGAACATCATCTTCTGGGCAGCCGTAGTCAGGGATCGTCCAGGCCAAAGTCCATGGGGCGGGAACCCAAGACAGGAGTTAGCACTGAAATGCTAGGTGAACTTGAACTTAGGCCTCGACATTTGCACTTTTCCTGCCAGGTAGCAACCATCGGTCAGGAGCGCTTCCTATTTTTCCTTTTTTTTTTTTTTTTTGAGCTTATTTATTTTGAGAGAGAGCGTGCAGGCAGCTGCTTCAGATCCTCTGTCCCCTTTTCTCTCTACGCTCTCTCTCTCTCACAAAAATAAACATTTTAAAAAATGGGGTGAGGGGAATGTGAAGTAACTGCCTAATGGGCATGGAGTGATGGGAGTGTTCTGGAACTAGGTAGAGGGGGTGGTTGCACAACATTGTGAATGTACCAAACGCCAGTGAACTGTTCACTTTCAAATGATCAGTTTTAGGGGCGCCGGGGTGGCTCAGTCGGTTAAGCGTTGACTCTTGGTTTCGGCTCAGGTCACCATTTCGTGGTTCGTGATTTTGAGCCTTGCATCGGGCTCTGTGCTGACGGTGAGGAGTCTGCTTGGGATCCTCTGTCTCTGCCTCTCTCTCTCTCTCTCTCTCTGCCCCTCCCCCACTCTCACTCTCTCAAAATAAAGTTTAAAAAAATTATAAAAGTGTTTAATAAAACAAAATTCAGACCTGGTCAGGAGAAACTTTGTTAGCAAGGATTATTACAAGGTGGAGGAGAGTTCGGGCTGAGAATGAACTACAGTTCCAGATTCTGGGGTGCGGGGCAGGGGGGAGGCGCGGCTTCACCGAGGTTCGGTTAACAAACATTTTGTTCTGATGGATCAGTGGGGACAAAACAGTTCAGCTAATCGTTTATGGGTCCCATCCCCACCCCCCAAAAAAGGGGTGGGGAATTTGAAGGGGCTGTGCATGGCCCTGTCTTAGGTTAACAAGGGGGTCATCGGTGGGGGCTGGGGGTGGGTCTTCTTATCTAAATCATGGGGAAGATGGCTTCTTTGCAACAAGCCAGTTCCTGGAACGCAAAAGCCGAGGGAGGATTTCTTAACCATAGCTGTCTTCCAGATGCACAAGGCTCAGCTAGACTTCAGCACTGTCATAAGTAAAGATGGAGAAGGAGAAAAGCTGACTCTGAGAAGCTCTAAGGACTGGCCAGCCCTCAGGTGAGATTTCAGCCCCAACTCACAACGCTTGGATGGCCCCAAATCTCCAGATTTGAATTTAAGTGGCACTAAATACTAATACAGGAGTTCTCAAACTTTTTGGTCTCAGGACCCCTTTGTACTCGTAAAGAAATATCAGCGGCCACAAAGAACTTTTGTTTGCTTGGGCCGTATCTATCCATCTTTACAATTTTAGCAATTAAAAGTGCAAAACTTTTAAAATTTTTTTCCAACATTGATTTAATTTTGAGAGAGGGACAGACAGAATGTGAGCAGGTGAGGGGGCAGAGAGAGAGGGAGACACAGAATTGGAAGCAGGCTCCAGGCTCTGAGCCGTCAGCACGGGGCCCGATGCAGGGCTCAGACTCACAAACAGTGAGAGCACGACCTGAGTGAAGTCGGAGGCTTAACTGAGCCACCCAGGCGCCCCCAAATTGCAAAACTTTTATTTTTTTATTTTTTTTTAAATTTTTTTAACATTTATTTATTTTTGAGACAGAGAGAGACAGAGCATGAACAGGTGAGGAGCAGAGAGGGAGGGAGACACAGAATCCGAAACAGGCTCCAGGCTCTGAGCTGTCAGCACAGAGCCCGACGCGGGGCTCGAACTCACGGACCGTGAGATCATGACCTGAGCCGAAGTCGGACGCTCAACCGACCAAGCCACCCAGGCGCCCCTTGCAAAACTTTTAAATCACAGGAATACACAAGCACATATTGCATCAGCTGTCAGACCATTGATGTCATCACACATCACATAACCTCAGGAAAACTCCAAATTTTGGTGGGGGGCGGAGGCAAATAACATTTTGGTATTATTATGAAAAGAACTGTAACCATGCAAATCCCCTGAAAGGGTCTTGGGGATCCCGAGGCCACCAGACAACACCGCTGAACTAGAAACCCCTGCATTCCTGACTGACCCTTGCTGAGCTTTCGAGTTTTATCTTATTGACCATAGTCCCTAACATCGATTTTTCTCTTCTTATTATAGTAATAGGACCACCTAAGTTCTCGCTGGGAAAATGGCCACCCATCTAGAGACTACATTTCCCAGGCTCCCTTGCAGGTAAGCTTGACCATGTGACTAAATTCCGCTCAAAGGAAAGGCACAGAAAAGATGTAGAAAATGCCCAGCTCTTGTCCTTAAGAGGCGACATGCTCTCCAATATCCCTGTCCCCCTTCCTGCTTGCAGTAACGAGGTCGTGGTGGTGGTGACTTCCCTTCAACTGGGTTGAACAAGGAAACACCTTATTTTTAATTTTTTTTAAAGTTTTATCTATTTTGAGAGAGACAGAGCGAGTGGGGGAAGGGTAGAGAGAGAGGGAGACAGAATCCCAAGCAGGCTCCACACTGCCAGCGCAGAGCCCGATGCGGGGCTCAAACCCTGAAACCATGAGATCATGACCTGAGCCGAAACCTAGAGTTGGAGGTTTAACCGGCTAAACCACCCAGGTGCCCCAGGAAGGAAACTCCTTGGAATAACGGTTCCCCAGGTGTGGTCCCCGGATGAGCAGCAGCTAGGTCCCCTGGGATTTTGTGAGAAAGGAAAATTCTCAGGCTCCATCCAAGACCTACTGAATCAGAAACTCTGGGGTTTAGGATCCAGCAATCTGTGTTACAAAAAGGCCTCCAGGAGGGGTGCCTGGGTGGCTCAGTCGGTTAAGTGTCTGACTTCAGTTCAGGTCATGATCTCACGGTTCGTGAGCTCGAGCCCCGCATCATGTTCTGTGCTGACAGCTCGGAACCTGGAGCCTGCTTCGGATTCTGGGTCTCCCTCCCTCTCTGCCCCTCCCCCACTCATGCTCTTTCTGTCAAAAACAAATAAACATTAAAAACATTTTTTAACCCATCTTCTATCTTATTAAAGCGTCTGTTATTTGGTCTTTAGTAAATGAAATCAATGTCTTTTTTTTTTTTTTTTTTTTTTTTTAAAGTAGGCTCCACACCCAACATGAGGCTTGAACTCATGACCCTGAGATTAGGAGTCGGGTATTCTATCAACTCAGCCAGCCAGGTGCCCCTCAAATCAGTATCTTAATTAAAAATATATTTAAAAACACCCCTTGATTTTTTTTTTGAATTAAGAATTTTAGGCATGTATCTCGGGCGCCTGGGTGGCTCAGTTGGTTAAACGTCCAACTTCGGCTCAGGTCATGATCTCGCAGTTCACGGGCTTGAGCCCTGCGTGGGGCTCTGTGCTGACAGCTCGGAGCCTGGAGCCTGCTTCCGATTCTGTGTCTCCCTCTCTCTTTGCTCCCCCACTCCCGCTCGTGCTCTTTCTCTCTCTCAAAAATAAACATTTAAAAAAGAAAAAAAAAAGAATTTTAGGCATACATCTCACAACCATCAGGATGGCCGCTATTAAAAACACACAAAATAGGGGCGCCTGGGTGGCGCAGTCGGTTAAGCGTCCGACTTCAGCCAGGTCACGATCTCGCGGTCCGTGAGTTCGAGCCCCGCGTCAGGCTCTGGGCTGATAGCTCGGAGCCTGGAGCCTGTTTCCGATTCTGTGTCTCCCTCTCTCTCTGCCCCTCCCCCGTTCATGCTCTGTGTCTCTCTGTCTCAAAAATAAATAAAACGTTAAATTAAAAAAAAAAAAAAAAAAAAACACACAAAATAAATATTGGCAAGGACGTGGAGAAATTGGAAACTTTGTGTACTGTTTGCGGGAACGAAAAATGGTACGGCTGCTGTGGCTGTTAGGCATTTCCCAAGAAAATTAAAAATGAAATTACCAAAAAAAAAAAAAAAGCAATTACCATATGATCCTTTGGCATAAAACTTTAGGGCATGGAATGGTATATAATACACGCAGAATCATACACTAATTTTCTTTTTGTGACTGGCTTATTTCACTTAGCATAATGTCCTCAAGACTTATCCATGTTGTAGCGGCTGTCAGAATTCACCTCCTTTTTAAGACTGAATTATGGAAATATCCACGTAACATAGGTCCAGACAAGGAGATGCAGGCAGGTATCTACCAAGCTAAGAAAGTTTTGACCTCCTGCCTCGAACTCATACACAATGCCTGGAGCTGTGGCCTCCATCTTGTGACCATGAGGAAAAAACCAAATCAGACAGGCCTCAGCGACAACAGCCTCTGAACCTCTGAACAATGCCAGTAGCCCTCTCCCTCTAGACTTCTAGGAGAAAAATTAACCTTTTATTTGCATGCTGATGATTGGCTCTGCTGTTAGTTGCAGCCCAAAGCATTTATTTGTTTAAACTTTAAGTAGATTCATTTATTTTGAGTCCGACACAGAGCAAGTGGGAGAAGGGGGGGGTGGCGGAGAGGGTGAGAGAGAGAGAGAGAGAGAGAGAGAGAATACCAAGCAGGCTCTGTGCTGCCAGCCCAGAGCCTGACATGGAGCTTGAACTCATGAAACCAGAAGATCAGGACCTGATCCGAGACCAGGGTTTAACTGACTGAGCCACCCAGGCATCACCCCCCCCCCTCCTCCCCCCCCCCCCCCCAAAGCATAACTGATACACTTCGTCAAGTTACATAACTCGTCTCCCTGGCCAGAATGTAGGTTTCGTGGTGGCAGAGAACTTGACTTTGTTCACACTGCGTGCCCAGCCCTTCCTGTCCCAATTAGTGGCTGGCAGAGACCCCACAGGTGGAGTGCGTGCTTAAGGTTCTTCACCCAAAATCTAACAGCCCCATCCTCTTGTGACCGCTGAGATAATCACAGCTTCAAATAGTGCTGGATGCATAGTAAACCCTCCACAAAGAGATGTTGGGGACCATCTTCGTTATAGCTTCCAGGCCGTATTCTCACCTACTTCCCAACCTCCCCTGGGGGGCTTTCATCAGACAGTGGGCTCCTCGGCATGGGTGCCCCATCCCCCTTGCTGCAGCCCTTTTGTTTCCGTGTCCCCTTTGGTGTGTGTGACAAGAACCACAAGGAGCTGGCATCTTCTGTCTACACAAGTAATAACTGGTCTGGATCTAAAAGTGGGTCTTGGGGGCTCCTGGGTGGCTGAGTTGGCTGAGCATCTGATGCTTGGTTTCCGCTCAGGTCAAGATCTCACAGTTTCGTGAGTTCGAGCTCCGCGTTGGGCTCTATGTTGACAGCAGGGAGCCTGCTTGGATTTCCTCTCCCTCTCTGTCCTTCACCCAGCGCCGTCTCTGTGTCTGTCTCTCTCAAAAATAAATAAACTTAAAAAAATTAAAAATAACTAAAATAACAAGTTAATTAATTAAAAAGAAGTGGGCCTTGAGTCTTGACCAGTTCAATGATCCCATCTGGGCCTTGGCCATGAGCCAAGTGTGTGTGTGTAATAAGGATTATCTGTTGTATCTACGTGATCATTCTTTGGCCTAAGACTGCCCTCTCCCCAAAAGAAAGACACACAGATCAGAGAAAATTCTTCATTTTATTTCTGCTCCCAAATCACCAAAAGGACCAGTCCCTGCCCTCCCTCATCTAGATGCAGCCCCTCCCCCAACACAACACGACCCCTCCCCCCACAACAAAACACTGATTTCCTCCCAGAGCTAAAATGAACACCCAGTCCCAACTATGGCCGTCCCCCGCCCTGCCCACCTCCCCGGCTACCTGCATATTCACCTGCTCTGTGAACTTGGCCACCTTTTGGCTTCCTGCCCAAATATGTTTCCCTAAGGTCACTTGGCTTGCTTTTTTGGTTATATTATTATACGGGGGCCATTAAGACCCTCCCTGGCTCACATCCCCAGGGGGCTCCCCTGTTTGTTCCACATTCATTCTGCATAGCTTCTGGCCTCACTTCCCTGATTGAGAGACCAGGGTTGCAAGCTCCCCGTCTCTGGGCCCCCAGCCCCCCAGCTGTTACTTGAGAAGTGGAGATGTTGAGTAAGGCCAGACATTCCAGGATTCTGGGTGGGAGAAGGGGGGCAAATTTAGAAATGGACGAGAGCAGTCAAAGATAAAAGGAGAGGGAGGGGGAGATAGTCAGACAGAAAGGGGATGGTGGGATCCTCCGGCCCCAGCCCCAGAAATAGAGGTGAGCCAGAGATGAAGGCCAGTGCCCCTACAGCCCAAAGCCCCTCTAGCTGTTCCGGGTCCTCTGGCTCCGAGCCTTATACACCTCAATGAGCAGATCCTTGACATACTGGATCTCGCGCTCTACCGACTCAGCCCTCTCCCTCAACTCCCGGTTTCGAGCCTCCAGCCCCTGGCACTCGCCCTCCAGGGCCTCGCCCTCTGCCCGCTTCCTCTGGCGGTACCTCAGAGCTGCTGACTTGTTCTGGTCTCTCTTCTTTTGCTTGCGGTCCCCTCGGGTGGTGGTAGGATTCGGGTAGGGGGCCGGGCGAGAGGCTGGAGGTGGAGGGGGGGGGGCCTGCTGTGGTGGGGGCAGGGATGCCGACCCTGAGTCTCCTGGCCCGGCCTCACTGCGGCAGTAGATAGCCAGCAAGTCAAGGGTATCCAGAGCAGGGGGCTGGGGGAGGTC
Source organism: Panthera leo (assembly GCF_018350215.1). Lineage (NCBI taxonomy): Eukaryota > Metazoa > Chordata > Mammalia > Carnivora > Felidae > Panthera > Panthera leo. The sequence continues at coordinate 8,138,666 of NC_056693.1, forward strand.
AAAGGTGGGGAGGGGGACTGGAAGAGGGAGGGAGGGCGCTGGTGGCGGCGGCTGAGGCAGGGGGGAGGATGGTGGGAGGAGTGGCGCATCAAGGAAGAAGTCTTCTATCTGTTCCAGCTCCTTCTTGAGGAGAGAGGCCATGGCCTCCAGGTCAGGTGGGGGTGGGGAGGGTGGGGGGAGGGCACCTGGGGGTAAGGAGGGTTCCAGGGGCAGGAGGGCTGTAAAGTCCACCCGCTCAGTCATCCAGTCAGAGAAGCCGTCACCTGGAGAATTGGAGGAGGGACATAAATTTCCTTGAGTTCCCGGTCTCCTGCCTCACCTGGTGCTCATTCGCGTCGGCTTCATTCATCCCATTCACTGAGTGACACCACCTACGAGCCAATCGGTCAACCGACCAACCCGTGAATCATCAGACCCCTCAAGAAACCAGCCAACAAATCAAACATCTAACCAACCAGTTAACCAGCCAATCAACTACCCACCAGTTGGCCAACCAATCAACTAAGTGAATGAAGCAGTCAACCAACCAGTCAACCTATTAAGCAGCCAATCAATGGGTCAGTCAACCAACCAATGACCCAAACAACAAAACTCAACCAGCTAGATCTTCAACCATTCCCAAATAATCTTTACTAACTACCCTACGTCCATAGTTTCTGATTTACTCTCCATCCCTAAAGACAAACTAGGTCTCACACACACAACACACCCGTCTCATCTTTAATTCATTAATTATTGAGAACAAACCATGTGCCAAGCGTTTGGAAAACACTAATGAGTAAAATAACCCCTGCCCCAGGGCCTCTGCGTATGCCGTTTCCTCTACCTGAAAAGCTCTTCCTTTGGGTCTTATTCCTTCCCAGCCTTTAGGTCTCAGCCAAAATGTTACCTATATGTTTCCTCGCTACTCGCTGTAAACTAAGGCTGTGTTTTTATTTTTTTGGCTCAGCTACTGTTTCCCACTTATCCCAATATATCATCACTTAATTTGTCTTTTGTCTGCCTCCCCACTAGTGTGTGAGTTCCGGGAAGGCAGGGATCATGTCGGTCTTGTCTCAGCTGTATCCCCCAGCACCTAAAACATGACCTGGCTTATTACAGGTGCTCCGTAAATATTTCTTGAGTGAATAAATGAATTCTTCTCCCCTGTCCCCCATGCCCCAGCTCACCCCACCTCCATTCTCCACCTGTCCTTACCTGCCAGGGGCTCTCCTCCCCCTGGGAGCCCGCCCTCCAGGGCTCCCCCAAGGATTTCATAGGAGCCGAGGGGGGCAGGGGCCAGGGGGAGTTTCCCATAGTCTACGAGCCAGCCCAGACCGCTAGCTGGGAGCAGGGCCCTGTCCAGCTCCAGCCCCAGGGTCGCCAGGAGTGACATGGCTGCAGCACGGGCTCTGGGCACGGGTCGCAATGAAGAAGGCTGAACCAACAGCTAGGAGGCGGCTCTGGAAGTTGCTCAGCGGGGCAAAGACAGGCACCAAGGTGAAAGTGGAAGACCTACATGTGAGACAAAAGTAGGCAGTGTCAGAGGCTATCCACAGCCAAAGTCACAGGGAAACCAAGCCACACCCCCATGTCCCCAGGGTCTTCCCTTCCCCCTTCCAACTAGGCTCGAGACTGCACCTTGCCCTCGCAGAATTCTAAACCAATGCTTTCTTTCCCCAAATCTCTGAGCCCCACCCACTCCCAAGGGAATTCTCTTTAGCCCTCACTTACTTTCCTTTAGAATATCCAAGCCCCACTCCTTCCAATATAGAAACATAATGGTCTCCCAGGGGAATTTCCTTAAGCCCCTCCCAGCCCCCCCCCGCCATTATTCAACTTCATAAAAAACTCAATCCCACAATTTTCTTCCAGCCACACCCCTTCTTTAGGCTCCACCCTATCCCTAGATGCAAGCTCGAATCGGTTCTCAGGGGAATTGCCCCAGCCCCGCCCCTTTGTCAACGTTGAACACCAAGTCCCACTCTTTCCTTTCAACTTAGCGGTGACCCCCTCTAGCCCCGCCCCCATATTTACCTTAACCCCACCCCTTCCCGACGATTCCCCCGAAGGCCCCGCTTTGTCTCCTATTGAAACCCCACCCCTCAGCGATGTTTGCTTAGCCCCGCCCCTTCTCACAATGGGCTCCCCAAGGCCCCACCCTTTGCAACCAAGGTGATCCTAGCTCCACCCCCTTCTTAACAGGTTGCCTCTAAGCCTCGCCTTACGCCCAATCTAAATCAGTCCCCCTCCCCCGAGCGGGTGCCTGAGTCAAAGGTAAGTTGTGCTGTGCGCCTGAGCAACACGGAGCGGGAGAGTGGAGGGGCCGGCAGAGAACAGCTCCCCACCCCTGACCCTTCCACACGCGGCTCTCTAGCCGAGGGCCAAAGCGCATGCTCCGCCACCGAGCCAACTGCTCTTACGCCTGCGGGGGATCGGGGGGTCAGTGCGCATGTGCCGTTGCTGCCGTCCGCCCTTCACACAGAAATGCGGGCTCTGGTGGCTCGTGCACGTGAGCAACCGCTGGCGGACAGACTTGCTCAAGGAGATGGTGGGTGGGAGACAACTCACCCTCTCTAGGGGCTAGTGCGCAGGCGCACCTGCACACAGGCCATCTTTAAACACCAACATTCTCAAGAACGCACCCTTCCCCCCATCGGCCCAAATGCGCATGCCTGGCCACGCGCCCACGGCGCGTCTTTCCTCTTCTGCGCTTGCGCGACCGTGATTCCTCACTCTCGTCTCCCCACCCCACCCCCACGAGACCTGGTCGAGAAGGCCGCGAGCTTCGAAAGGGCGGGAAAGGCGGTTGGAGAGGGAGGGGCGAGCGGTTACTCACTCCATGGCTGTGGAACAGAGAGGCGGCGGCGGCCTCCGCTGAAGAAAGAAGGCGGTAGCGAAGAGCGCAAGCGCGGTGAGCGCAGAGACGGGCCGGGGCACGGAGGGGTCGTGGCTACAGAGCCATGGCCAGGGCTATGCGGGCGGAGATGGCGTCGCGGTAGTCTGAGGAGAGATAGTGATCTGAGGATGGGGAATGAGGCGGCCCCGGGGACTGGGGACAGATATACCGCGGGTGGCGCAGCACGGCCCGCCAGGATCCTTCCGCGCTCCGCCCCACCCCACGAGGTCCCAACCGGGGGGCGGGCCTGGTCCCTACCTCTCGGGGATCCTGGGATCCAGTCCCCTCCTCCTCCCGACCCCTAGAGTTCGACCTTTCCCTTCCTCCTATTTGGGGATCCATCCTCCTCATCTTTCCTACCCCGGGGGTTCCGAGCCTCCCTTTCCTCTGACTCTGGGATCCAGCCGCCCCCCGCGATTTTCTGGATTCGGTCCCCTTCCCCCCTCCCCCCCCCCCCGACCTGCACCAGTTCACTTTTCCCCCTGCTTCCCGAATTTCCGGCCAGCCACACGCTAGTGTCCTCATCCCCCAACTGCCCCACGCTAGAAAACCTCTTTGTGGGTTAGAGTCTGGCGTGAGTCACGATGAGATCGCGCGCCTTTCAAATCTCAGACCTTCGAGGGTGGCAAGTGACAAGGTCTCTAGTCTCGTAGATTGGGGACTAACTACTTGTAATGAGGAGGATTAATAAATCAGGTATACCTGGTGAGGTTGTTTGTGAGAATCAAATAGGTCGATGCCTGTGAAACCGAGAGCCGGGCTCTTATGTACCTGTTCAGCGTATTTTATTTTATTTTTCAACGTTTTTTATTTTCATTTTTATTTTTCAACATATTTTATTTTTAGTAGGAACCCTTAGCCCTTCCTCCCGCTCTGGCAAAAGCCCCGGACATTTGAACATCCAGCATGTGCTAGTAGGTCACTCCTTCAAGGACTCAGTAATTTCCAGCCATCCCCACCTTTCCCCATCGTACATGATGGACGCTCAGCACATCCCTGTGTGGGGTGCAGAGAAGCCGGCATCATCACCGTAACTGCCTTTTCTCCATCCTCTTACTCTCTATCAGCTTATGTCTCCATCAACTCTTATCCTCAGCACTTCTTTCAAAAGGGCCTCTGCTTCAGCTGTCCCCTCCCGGATCAGTTTCCCAAACCTGCCGGAGATAGTGAGATCTGCACTTCCCTTTACTAAACAGAGGGGCTTCCTGGCCATTCCCTTCCTGTGCAGTAGGCCCTCCACTAGCCCAGGTGGTTTTGGGTCTTTGCTTCAGAAACCCTTCCCCACTTTGCATCTGCCCACAGCAGGACACCTGGAGTTCAGCTTTCATCGCTTGTGAGGGTCATGAGATCCAAAGAAAGTGGGGGAACCCTGAACTTGAGAGGTATCTGGGAATGAAGACGTGCAGGCTTCTGTTACATGCAGGAAATCCTTCTTGGGATCGGACCACTTTCACTTAGAGCACTAGCTGTCCACTCTGCCAATGTTTGAGGACTTGACCTACATGATTACCTGGGGAGCACAGAGTCGCAGTTAAGCACAGACTGTGGCGCTAGGTCGTTGGGTTCAAACCCTGACTCTACCCCATTTATTAGCTTATTGGCAATTTCGCTTACTTCCCTGTGCCTCAGTCTCCATGAATAGTACCAGAATAAAGTATGAAGTTTAGTTCATAGAAACATAGCAATATACATGGCAGTTTGGAGTGCCTACTTCTTGGGTGCCTGACTGGCTCAGTTAGTAGAGCATGCGACTTGATCTTGGGGCCGTGAGTTCGAGCCCCACATCAGGAGTAGAGTTTGCAAAACAGTAGTGCCTACATCTTAGTACTGTTATGAGGATTAAATAAATTCAGGTCAAGCACTTAGGTTAGTGCCTGGCAAGCAGGTGCTACATAAGGAGTGGTGGTGGTTGTTACTGAGGCAGCTGTGTTTTATCCCCACTGCTAAGCAGTAAGTGCTTTAAAAGATCGCCCAGCCTTTTAAGTGAGACTTAAGGACCGACCTTCCTTCTACTTCTCAGTATAGATATTTGAGCCATAGGTAGGATTAGGACGGACTGCTGGCAGAGAGTCGTGTCCCCCCACTACCCGCCAAAGTCTGAGTTTTTTTCTGAAAAGATGTCCTATGATATACATGTGGACTAGATCTACAGAAAAGTCACAAAGATAGTACAGAGAGTTCCCATGTACCCCTCATCCAGTTTTCCCCCTCGTTGACATCTAACATTACTGTGGTACATGGGTCACAACTAAAGAACCCACATACATAAGGGGTTTTAAAGTGCATGCTTTATTCTCATTTCACTAGTTGTTCTTCATGCTGTTTTTTTGTTCCAGATGCCGTATCACATTTAGTCGTCATGTCTCCTTAGCCTCTGGTCTCTGCAGCAGTTTCTCAGACTTTGCTAGTCTTTTCATGATCTTGGCGGTTTTGAAGAGTTGGTCATTCTATAGAATATTCCTCAATTTGGTTTTGTCTCGTAGACTGGGATTATGGGATTTTGAGAGGGTGGCCAGGTAGGATATTTGTTAATTACTGGACATGAACTTGCTTAGTATGGGAATCATGTTGCCGGCTGCATGCCACATATGCTGACTGAGGAGACATTGGGGCAGGGACCCTGGTCCTCTTGTCCCAGCCCCTTGCAGCTTTTTCTCTCCCTAGCTGTTGGATCTCACCCGGTTCAGCCCTGGTGCCAGCTGTCCCATCAGAGCAGCTTGACTGATTCCTACTGAGTGGGTGCCAGTTCACACACTTAGCTCCCTAGCCCTTCCCGGTGTATTCTAATTTGTGACTGGTGGGTCATCCATGGCCACCTGTGAACCCCGGTCTTGGCACCCCAAGCCCTCTCCTGTACCTCCTCTTGACCCCAGACCCATGGCACCTCCAGGACTCAAATGCCGCTGCCTCCCCAAGACTTGGAGTCTTGCACGTGGGTCCAGGTGCCCCAGTCCCTTCAACTCCTGAGCTGGGGCTGGGAGCATGGGCGGGGCTTCTGGGGACTCTTTTTCAGTGCGGAGGAGCCAGGCTTGGGGAGTGCAGTGGCCATTGCAGGCAGGTTGCATCACCCTGGCTCTTTGATGGGGAGGGGGAGTGGGGGGATTCTCTGGGGGCCCTGGCGCACCCGGCAACAGTTCCTGGTTAGCGAGGCCCTAGAGGCCTGGGTTGGGGAGGGGCCCCGGCGCTGCGAGGGAGGGAGAAGGAGAGCAGCCACCTATGCGGGATCCCGAGTGTCTGAGACCAGTGTTCAGAAGAGGCCTCAGCTCACAGGCCGACCTGCTGGTCCTGCAGGGGGCAAGACTGAGGCCCTGAGAGGTGAAGGGGGTTGTGCGCAGTCACATCGCTAGTTAGAGCCCAGGCCTCCACGATACCGCATAGCTTTCAAGACCCCACAAGCCCCAGGGAGAGCCTGTCTTCTTTAGGCTCTGTGAGGTCCCTGACCCGCAGTCCAAGGCCTAGCCTGCCGGGAGGCCGCCTCATCTAGACCTTCACCTCAGGTTTGCCGCTGCTCACGATTGCCAAATTCCATCGATTCCAACCTGTTCCCATCTTCCTGCCCTAGTGGAGGCCCTCCTCACCAGCCACCCCTCGCTGTTTCCCAATCAAGGTGACTGGGCCTGGCATGATAGAAAAGGCACCCAGTTTGCATCAGACGGACCTAGATTCTCTCTGAAGAGCTGCTAGGGCAGGTACCGGGGTCATGCGGGCCCGGAAGGGGGCAGGAGTTGGAGGTGGGTGTCCTGGCAAACAAGGGCAGGAGGGCCAAGGCCAGCCCGGTTGGGGAAAGGACGGTACAGGGGCCAGGCATGCAGAGCATAGGTCCGCCACGTGGCCTAGTAGCTCAGAGTCCTCGGGAGCCCTTCCGCTGCTCCTGCGGTGTCTCCCTCGGCAGAAGCAGCCACGGCCCTTCAAGCCTGGGTAGGCCCCACATGGCTGTACTGGCTCCGGCACCCTCGGTGCTCGTCTTCTGTGTCTGTTTCCTGTGGCTGTTGCAACAGACCATCATAAACACAGTGGCTCAGATCAACACACTTTCGTTCCCTTTCACTTCTGAAGACCGAAAGTCTAAAATAGGTTTGTAGGGCCGTGTTCCTTCTGGAGGCTCAAGGGGAGAATCCATTTTCTTGCCTTTTCTAGAGGCGCCTGTGTTCCTCAGCTCATGGCCCTTCTCGCATCACTCTGACCTTTGCTTCTATCATCTCCTCTCCCATTTTCTCCTTTGATCCTCTTGCCCTCCCACTCACATTACATTAGGGTTTGTGATTACATTAGGGTTCACCCAGATCATCCAGAATATCTGCATTCAGGATCCTCAGTTTAATCATATCTGCAGACTCCCTTTTTCCAGGTAGGGTAATCTGTTCACAGGTTGTGGGGACTAGGATGTAGACCTCTTCGGAGAGCCATTATCCAGCCTATCACACCTCCCAAGGGAGCCTATTTCCTCATCTGGAAGATGAAAGCTAGGGCCAGCCCTAGGGTGCCCCCTCCTGTGCCCACAGGGACTGGCTATAGGAAGAGGACTGGGCAAACTGGAGGTAGTTGACAGCCTAGTGCCCAGAGCTCAAGATGCCATCACTTACTGAACTGTGGCCTCCAGCAAGATACCGGGCCCTTGTGTGCTGCAGTGGTCTCATCACTAAAGTAGGGACAATAACAGAACCCTCAGAGGGCAGTGGTGCAGACAGATAATACACGAAAAGGCGTAGAACAGTTCCTGGCTCAACGAACAAGCCTCTCCTTAAACGCAAAGGGCCTGTGTTCAGGAGAGGCCAACAGAGCCCCTGGGAAACCCCAAAGGCACCTCAGGGGTGACCCCACCTTGCAGTGCAGAGCTGCTGATTTTATGAAGTTGGAAATCGAGCATTTCCTGTGAGATCCAAGTTTTAAAAGTTGGCAAGTGATTGAGAGAAACTCCAAGGAACCATGAGTGTGGATGAGACTCAGGCTGCGGGTCCTCCCTGACCTTTGGTTCAGTGATTTCCCCCTCACCCTCCGATCTGTAATCCTCGCTGCCCAGAGCGGAGAACAAAAAGAACCAAGTACTTCCATTCCAGAGTTGCTGAAAGTTGAGACCACATCGCTCCCTGCTGAACTGATCAAGATTGAGAAAGAGCAGGGCCTTGCTCAGCCCCAGCCCCATGTAGAGTCGAGAGGACAGTGTTTGTGGGGAGCAGGGAGGGAGGCCTCTCAGGAATTGTCATTGAGGGTCAAATGCCTGCTACAGAGGGGCTGGTGTCTTACTCCCCCGTCCGTTCCTCGTCTGTCCGCGCCTCATGCCAGAGGCTGCCAGGAGCACCTATAGTTGAACATCGGGTTTCTTGCCCTCCACCATTGGGTCCCTCGGGGCATCTCAGTAAGTGGGTGTTATGGAGAGCTTCTTATGGGAGCTGGGTGGGGTTAGGTAGCCTTGGGAAGGGTTCGGGAAGCAGGCTTGGCTCTGGATTGGAGGCTGGGCAGCAGAGGCAAGTCCGGGACTGGGTATCTCCACTTCATCTAGAGGCAGGAGGAGTGAGCCCAGCTAATGCTATGGTTACGGTAAGAAGCTCCCGTCTGCTCTGAGCCAGGAAGGGGATTTGGGTCATTTTTGTGCTTTGGACAAGGTTTGTGCATCTGTCTGTGTTGAAATAGGATTCCAGAGTGGTCTTGTTCTGTCTCCTCCACCACAGCAGAGTGGCCCTGCCTGGTGTTCTCTGAAGTTCTGTCTGACGGGAGCGAGCCAGGGCCTGGCTTTTCCTTTCTCAAAGCAAACGTGCCCATCCTTCCAAATGGGGAAAGAGAGGTGGAGAGTCCCTGCCGTGTGGTGGGTCACACATGCAGAGTCCCCACAGGGCTGCTTGAGCACAAAGGAATATAGCAGGACCTGAACCCAGCCGGCACTCGGGATGGCCAGTTGTAGTGGGAGCTGCGGGGAGCAAGAGAGAGGCTGAGGCAGAGGCCGAGGACCACAACAGGAATGCCTCATAGGTCCCCATGAATGTGGGGACTGCCCGATGGAGAGCGCTGGGTCAGCGCCAGCAGAGCCCCGCTCTGAGTTCAAGAGCCCTTTGCCTTTCTCCTCTGCCAGCGCCCGCCCAGAGCAGGGACAGGTTCCCGAGGTGGGGGCAGGAAAGAGCAGCTAATGCCCTTCTTAGCTTCTAGCCTCTGGGAGTCTAGCCCGTGGCCGGGGAGGTAGACAGCACTGAATTGGATTCAGAGTGAAAGCTGAACAAGTGTGGAAGGTGATGGAGATGCCCCGGATGTCCTCAGAGAATGGGGAGGGCTAGAGATGGCACACGGTGTGGAAGGTGGACACAGTGTCACGTTGGAGAGGCTAGTGAGTGATTAGCAGCTCGGCTCTGGGATCAGATAGCCTGGGTCCGTCCTGACTGCCTGTGTGACTTGGAGTAAGTTACTAAAGTTCTCTGGGCTTTAGCTTGCTCCTCTGTAAAATGGGCTTTTGAATAATTCCCACCTCATAAAGTTGGCAGTCGGTGCAGGTAAAGCACTGCCAACAGCCCGGCACATAACGAGTGTCCAGGAATATTAGCATGGCGATTGATACCCAGAGGCGGGTAGGTGTGATTGGTTTCTAGTTCTCAGAATCGAGGCCACCTTGCCCGCCCCCCTCACTTCTGGTGGCTTTCACTTGGTTCCCAGAGAAACCATCTCCATGGCAACCGTCTCTACCACAACCTGGCCTGGGCCTTTTCCTCCCCAACCAGTGACATCACTGCCTCTCCCTCGAGATGCTGGCGTTGATTACAGGGATTGCGCTGGGGAGGGAGCACAAGTGTGTGCGATTCTACACACACACACACGCATACGCACACCCACGGTGCTCTTAGAGTCCCTCTCCAAGTCTGAACGTCCTCTCTATGCCTAACTGCATGTCTCAAGGAGTCCCTGATGGCCTCACAGCTGAGGGCATTTCAGATCCTGTCTGGAAACTCCTCTGCCCAGTCCCTGCCCTCAAGGTAAAGTCAGGACTGAGTCTGGCCACTGCCTACTTCTGCAGGCTCACTTCTGCCCTCCCAACCACTTCGTGGCATCTCATACCTATTGGTTAGTTTATTGGCTTTTATTGAGGTATTGTATAATGCACATCCATTTATTAACGTGAACAATTCAGTGGTTTTTAGTACATTCACAGAGTTGTCCAGTCATCACTATAATCTAATTTTCAAACATTTTCATCATCTACCCCCAAAACCCCATATCCATTCATTAGTATTCTCTCCCCATTCCCCCATCCCTCAACCCTAGGCAGCCACTGACCTGTCTCTACATTTGCCTTTCTGGACATTTCATTGGAATGGAATCATGTCATAGAAGGTCCTTTGGCTTTCAAGGTCTATCTGTTTGGTAACATATATTAATACTTCATTGCTTTTAAAGGCTGAATAACATTCCATTTTATGGATATACCACATTTTGTCCATTCATCGGCTGGTGGACATTTGGGTTGTTTCTACTTCCTGGCTATTACAAATAATGCATGTACAAGTTTGGGGTGGACATATGTGTTCATTTCTCCTGGGAGATACTTAGGAATGGGATTGCTGGATTATGGGATAATTCAGTGTTTAACCTTTTGAGGAATTGCCAGGCTCTTGCACAGTGGCTGGGCCATTTTATATTCCCTAGCAGTGAATGAGGGTTCCGGTTTTTCTACATCCTCGCTAACACTCCTTGTCCATCTTTATTACCATCCTATGGGGTCTGACCTGGTATCTTCGTTGTGTTGTGATTTGCATTCCCCGGTGGCCAATGATGATGAACATCTTTTCCTATGCTTATTGGCCATTTGTGTATTTTCTCTGGCATCTTGTGGTTTTAACGTAGGGTGTTTAACACTGTTCCATAAGGCGGCAGGCCCTTGCCTGTCCGACCATTTGCCTGGAATGAGGTATTGATCTAACCCCTCCCTACCCCAACTCTTCCATGTTCCTCAAAACTGTGCTTAAATATCCTTTTTCTTCTCTAGGAGGGTTTCCCTGGCCCTCCCCTTACCCATCCCCCAGGTGAAGGTAGTCATCTCCCCTAGGTTTCCAGTAGGTTCTAAGTCTTTTATTTTTTTGTGGGGGTCGGGGGGACACAGGATCCAACGCGGCCTCTGTGCGGACAGCAGAGAGCCTGATGTAGAGATCGAACCCATGAACCATGAGATCATGACCTGAGCCGAAGGCAGACGCTTAACTGACTGAACCATCCAGGCACCCCTTTAAATTAAAAATAAAATTTTTTTAATACTCATTTTTGAAAGAGAGACAATACGAGTCTGGGAGGAGCAGAGAAGGGGGCTGGGCACAGAATGCAAAGCAGGCTCCAGGCTCTGAGCTATCAGCACAGAGCCCAGTGTAGGGCTTGAACACACAAACTGAGATCATGACCTGAGCTGAAGTCGGACACTTAACTGACTGAGCCACCCAGGTGCCCCTAAAAATTTTTTTTTTAATGTTTGTTTACTTTGAGAGAAAAAGCAAGTGAGAATCCCAAGGAGACTCTGCACTGTTAGTAGAGAGCCCAACCCAGGGCTCCATCTCATGAACTGTGAGCCACCCAGGTGCCCCAAGACCTTATTGTATTCATCTTGACTTTGAAGTTCATGCTGACATTGGACAAGTTACTTAACTCTAAAAGGGAAATAGTAATGGTACCTGTCTCATGGTTGGAGTTCATATACAAAAAGCACCTGGCACAAAGAAACTCCTGGATGCCATTGACATCCATTTAGTGCCATTGACAACCATTTAGTGAGTGCCTGCGATGGCCAGCAACCATTGCTAACACTGGGAATACAGCAGTGGAAGTCACAGACAAAAATGCTGCCCCTCATGTAGCCGACATCCTAATGGAGAGACAATAAATGAGATCCGTGAGGTCAGTATATTATTTCAGATGGTGCTAAGTTCTAAGGATAGCCAGGGAAAACCTCACTGAGTAGGTGATCAAAGGCTGAAGAAAGTAAAGGAGTGAACCGTGGGGACACTTAAGGGAGAGGATTTCAGGAGACGGGACCAGCAAGTGCAAAGGCCCTGAGGCAGGAGTACTTTAGGCCTCAAGAACAGGTGGGATTGGAGTTCAGTAACGGAGGCAATGAGAGTACCTTTTGGCTGTTGGGAATAATGCTCCTGTGAATATTTGTGTACAAGTTTTTGAGTATCTGTTTTCCATTCTGGTAAGTTTTTTTTTCATATTTAAATATCACTCTGGGTTTCATGAAAATGGTAGCCATACCATATATTACTGTCGTTGTTTGCCCAGCACAGGGTCTGTCCTGTTCTACATCTTAGTGGACTTAGTGCCAACACATGCTGGCATATAATGAGTGCTGAATGGTGCTTTTTTTTTTTTTTTTTTTTTGAAAGAGTGAGTGCTTGAGTGGGGGAGGGACAGAGAGATGGGGAGAGAGAGAATCCCAAGCAGGCTCCGTGCTGTCAGTGAAAAGCTTGATGCGGGGCTCGATGTCACAAACCATGAGATCGTGACTTGAGTCGAAACCAAGAGTCAGATACTTATTGGATTGAGCCACCCAGGCGCCCCTGAATGGTTAGTGCTTTTATCATTTTTTAGTAAATGCAGTTGGTACATCAGATGGGTGGGACTTTCCTAATCTCACGTGCTGGCAAGTTGTAGGGAAATGATTCTCTTTAGGAACTGCCAGTCAGGATAAAAACAGGTATAGGCAGGTCGGAGGGCAATTTGGTCATCCCCAGTAAAACCAAACTGCAAGTGTCCACAGCCAGCAACTCTGCTTCTGGAGATCATCCTGGAAAAATGCACCTGTGCCAAAGGTGTGAATGAGCATGCTTGTTGCCATATTGTTCAGGAAAAGAAAAATCGGAGTCATTTCATTTCCTCAGGCTCTGAATGCACACACAAGTTTGCAGATAAAAGATATGCGACAGCTTTTAACAGCGGTTACCTCACAGGTGTGGGCACCAGGGTGGAGCGTAGTGTTAAGAGAATCTTAGCTTTGTTGGTGATGTGCAAGACATTATTTTAAAGGAAGGACTGATGTATTAATTCTGTAGTTAAAATATGAATGTTAAAAATGCAGCTAGGGGCCCCTGGGTGGCTCAGTCGGTTAAGCATCTGACTTCAGCTCTGGTTATGATCTCACAGCTCATGAGTTTGAGCCCCACATCGGGCTCTCTTGTCGTCAGCATAGAGCCCACTTAGGAGTCTCTGTCCCCACCCCACCCCTCCCCTGCGCACATGCTCGCGTGTGTGCACTGTCTCTCAAAAATAAACATTTTTTGGGGGGCGCCTGGGTGGCTCGGTCAGTTAAGCGTCTGACTTCAGCTCAGGTCACGATCTCACGGGCCGTGAGTTCGAGCCCCAACGTCGGGCTCTGGGCTGATGGCTCAGAGCCTGGAGCCTGCCTCTGATTCTGTGTCTCCCTCTCTCTCTGCCCCTCCCCCGTTCATGCTCTGTCTCTGTCTCAAAAATAAATAAAACGTTAAAAAAAAAAGAAAGAAATATTCAAAAATAAACATTTTTTAATGCAGTTAGAAAAAAAATCTTTCAATAGAAGAGAAACAAAATATACTAAGAATTGTTCTAAAATCTTTCTTAAAATTGACTCTTCTTTTGTTTCCTGACTTCTTTTCTGTGCATGTCTTAACCTGATTTGCTTTCCCTATGGGAAAACTGCTGTTTTTCCTGCCATGTGAGCTCCTTTGGATGTAGTTATGGGTGTTGGAGTAAAGGAGAATGTAACTGCTAATTAGCTGGGTAGTGCTCTCTTAGGGTAAACTAGTATTTTCAGGGGAAGGAAGGGAGGAGAGAGAAGGTTGGGAATATCGAATCCAAGAAGCATTTAGGTACCAGCTGGAGGCAGCCCACAGGAGCAGGCAGCTGAGGCAGGATGTCGTTGCCTCGGCCAAGGTGGTTCCCCTCTTGAGAGCCTGTTTCTTCCTCTCTCCAGCGAGGATAATAAGCCTGCTTAAGAGGAATCCTAAGATCTAGGAAGTGAAAAATGAACAGCACGTCCGGCACATGACATTTTGTGTGCGAAGGGGTAGAGAGCTCACTGAATTTGCTTAAATGAATCAGAAGTCTGACAAGCGGCACAGGAGACCTAGCCACGTTTCTCCAGGGAGGAGAGCTGGTGGCTGTGGGGACAGGGGAAGACGGAGACCAGGGTATTTCCCTTTCGAATGTAGAACCACGTGAACAGACTGCTCGCAAAAAGAATTTTAAAAATTTCTAAAACAGCCATCACGTCGGTGGGTAGAGAAATGGAACACGTGTGACAAAGCTTCCGTAGCAGTTAGCATGCAGGGACATTTAGGGACCTGGTCAGGGCATTCCGCCTGGGAGAAGGAAGAGACAGGCAGCAGTGAGACAAGCAGTGAGGCTTTCCACCGCTCCTCCCCCTGAAGAGCAAACAGAGGGACAGACACGCCTTCTGCTTGGCATCTCCTCACAGGTGTCTAATATTTAACACAAGTTCGATACACCTGGGGGTGGAAGGGCCTCGAGCGTGCTGGTCTTCAGGGAGGGGCGGGCTGGAGGAAGTTAGGACCAGAATCCCAAGCGGCCTAAGGAGGTGAGAGGTGGGTGTCTATCCTGCCCTCTCTGTCGGGGACACCATGTACTGCGGAGAGAAAGGCCTCTAGGCAGTGGCGAGCACTGAGGTTTCCCTGCTGCCCATTTCGCTTAGGAAGGCATCCCTGCCCCTCCCAGAGGCTCCGTTTCCTGGTTTCCTGCACCCGGGGTTGGCCGTGCCCACCGGGCAGGGCGGTTGTGTAAGAGCCGAAGAGTGACCGGACCCCGACCGCCACCCTCCTTCCCAGCCCCCCGCGGGGTGGGTGGGGGTCCTTCAAAACAAGATCCTGTGACACAGAGCCCTCCTGTGGCTTCATACTGCACCCCAGTCTGGCCGCACACCCCCTCACTGCTGCCTCTTCAGCCTGGAACAGTGGAGACTCTGTCTTGGTTACGGTCTGCTCAGCGAGCTGCTCTGTGCTTATCAGTTGATTTCCATTCCCGTAGGGTAGGCTCTGTGAGCTCACCTGTTCCCTGTGGGTTAGAGGGGTTTTCTTTGACTCCGAGAGAGAGGGGAACCGATTCAAGAGAAGTTTAAGAAGCAGAGTTGGTGGACTTGGGGTGAGTGGCCGACGAACGCATGTTGGTGAGACAGCCCAGGGGAGACGTTTGTGGGGGGCGGGGGCAGCAGACTGGACGGGGAGTTCCTGCACTGATGTACTTGGCAAAGGCTCCAGCCGGCGTTTGAGCCTCAGTGGGGACCAGATTTCCCTGGCTGCGCCCATGGGGGCCAAAGGCGAAGGTCCCTTCAGTCTCTCATTTTCCCCCTTTTCTCTCCTGCTCCCCTTGATTCTTCTCTGGTTTCTGTGCCTGTGATCACACTTCCTGCAAGTTCTTAACTTGCTAATTGTCTTCCTTTTCTTTTTCTTTCTTTCATTCATTTTATTTTAAATCTCCACCCGGGAGATAACAGAGTCTCCCCATTAAATTGCTAATTTCTTGGGGGGAAAGGGTGGCTCCCACCCAGATGGCTCATCCTTGCTTCCTGGGCGCCACCTGGACTTGGCGTTGTTGGCAGCGCCACCAGGTGGTTGTGGGCCGAAATGTCAGGAGCATCTGTTCCAGTTGCTCCCGGAATAATAAGAGAGTAGCTTTTCCTGGGCCCCAAGAGTGTACCGTGTGGTTAGTGCCTGAGGTGGATCAGACAGTTTCATCTTCACAGAGACCACATGATTCATGAGCTACAACCCCCATTTTTCACATGAGGAAACAGGCATGGTGGTGAGTTTAGAATCTAAGATCCCAGGGTTAGGAGTGGAGAAGCAGGGGCTCTGGCAGGTGGGCTGCAGAGCCTTGCCAGGTGACTCGTGGAAAAGGACGAGCCAAGGCCCCTGTCCTCAGAGTGCACAGAAGTCCACGGTCTGGACATTTTTTTTTTTTAAGTTTGTTTATTTTAGAGAGACAGAGCGTGAGCAGGGGAGGGGCAGAGAGAGAGGGAGACACAGAATCCAAAGCAGGCTCCCGGCTCTGAGCTGTCAGCGCGGAGCCCAGTCACTCAAACTCGCGAACCGCGAGATCATGACCTGAGCCGAAGTCGGACACTCAACCGACTGAGCCACCCGGGTGCCCCCACAGTCTGGACCTCTAATGACCCCTGCTGACCTACTGCTTGCAGTCCCTCTCCTGGCCCATCAGTGGACTAGAAAACCCTGGACTCACAATCCCAAGCCCCACCGAGGAGCCCTGGGAAATAGAGCCCTTTGGCTTGACTTATTGCTGCCCCAAATGAAGTGGAGTAGAACAGGTGTAAAGGAGGGGACAGCCGCTATCTCTACCCCAGTGGGGTGAGCCTGGTGTGGAAGGGTCGGTCACTTAAGCTTCTGAGGTGAGAAGACGAAGGCCAGCTTTAGGATCAGAAAAGGAAGCAGCATCATGGCTTTGTCTCTGCTAGATGGACTAGAGGCAGTTTGCCTCTGTGACCTGGCCCCCAGCTCCCCCTGCTCCCGCCACAGCTATAGAGAAGCTGCCTGTATGTGTGTCGGTCCTGCGGTGACCTGTCTGCCCAGAGAACCTCACTCATCCTTCAAGACTTAATTCTGACCTCTCCTCCTCCCATGTTCCAGACAGAACAGCAGGACTTAGCTCCAGAAAGCTCTGGATTCCCATCCTGGGACTGGTGTTTGCTGCTGTGTGACCTTGAAGAAGTCCCATCACCTTTCTGATCCTGTTTCCCATCCAGAAAGGATTCGTCGGGCTGCTACCTAGTATTTCTGGCCCAGTACCATGACAGGTGGCACTCTGTAAGTGGTAGTTCTGAGTTACCAGGTAGTCGGTCACAGTCACTTACGGAGCGCCTGCTGCATGCCGGCCACCGCTCTAGGTGCTGGGGATAACCACAGTGAACAAAAGCCAGAAATCCTGTGGGCGGACACCATCACCATTATGAGCCCACCTTGGTGCCCCCAGGCCACCTTTCCCTCCCTCTGTCACAGATGGCTTGTTGCTGGGTTTCATACACATCCACACCGCTGATGAGGTCGCCCCAGCAGCAGAGGACATCCTGATTCTCAGAATCGCAGCTGCATGTTCTTTTCCCACCGGCTCCCCAGCTGCCGGGGCCCAGCGACTGCAGCAGCCTCCCGCCTTGGTCCTGATGCACAGAGGCAGACCTGCCCCGGCCCTGTCTCCTCTCGCTCTAGCCCTTTTCTCGACCCCAACTCTAGGATGTGTTTCCCAGCCATGTATCTAGGTTGAGGCCCTCCTGTTCTCTCTCCCCTATTCCTCTGTCCACTTCCTATTGCTGTCGTAACAAACGATCATAAACTTAGTGGCTTAAAACAACACACGTTTATCCTCCTACAGTTCTAGAAGTCAGAAATCTGAAATGGGTCCACAGGATCTCATTCCTTCTGGAAACTCAGAGAGAATCCATCTTTTCTATCTTCTAGAGACCCCCTACATTCCTTGGTTTGTGGCCCAAGCCCTGTCTTCAGAGCCAGCAACACAGCATCTCTCGGAATTTTCTTCCCATGGTCACACCTCCTTCTGACTCTTCTGCCACCTCCCGTTCCACCTAAGGACCCTTGTGATTACATTCAGGGCCCATGCTGCCATCCAGGGTGATCTCCCCATCTCGAAATCCTTAATTTAATCACACATGCAAGGTCTTTTTTTGCCATGTGAGGTCTCCTGTTCACAGGTTCTGGGGCTAGGGGGCTGGACACGTATGAAGGCCATTATTCTATCACATAGACACGCCCCACCTCCCCCCATTGCCTTCTCAATCCTTCCATTCCTTTCAGTCCAAGGCTGAGGTTTCCCCCTCCATATTCATTCCCAAACACCCCTGTTTCAGATAGAGGAAAGGGGCTGGGACAGGGAGGGAGAGAGTCCCAGGTGCAGGGACAGTGGCCCCTGCACCTTAACCACACTGGCTGCCTGTCGTCATGTCCCACCCAGGACTTTGTTGTAGCTCTTCCCTGGGTGTGACTCAGTCAACCCCTTTGCCCCCGTGCCGCCACCGTGTTCCCCTTTCCCTGCCCCGCTTTTGCTTCCTCCATAGTGCTTAGCCTATTCTAGCATGCTGTATAATTCCTTTGTGAAGTTCGTTCTTCTCCTGTCTCCTTGGCTGGAATACAAGCCTCATGAGAGTAAGGAGCCTCTGTCTCAGTCACAGCCATAATCCCAGGGCCTCGAACGGTGCCTGGACATAGCAGGTGCTCACAAATATCTGTTGTATGAGTGAATGTTGCACTGCAGAGAGTTTGGTTTGTCTCCGTTGTCATCCCTGTACATAGAATAGGGCTGAGTAAGTAATAGAGTAAATAAATTAGACAATCTGAGTTGGGATTTGGAGTGGCAAAGGAACTGCACAGGTCAGGTTAGTGGACCTGAGTGAAGTTGGAGGCGGTGGCAGAGAACGGTGGTCTTCAAAGCCGGGGCGGGGGCTGGGGGTGGTCAGAATCTCGGGCTCTCCTGGGCTGTGAGGGCGGACGGATGTGGTGTGAAAAACAAGGACAGATGCAGCGCAGGCCGCTCTGTCACCGACTCCCTCGGTGACTTCGTGGCAGCCCCTCCTCACTCCGGGCCCACTTGGGCGTCACGTCTGTGGCCATCTAGCCCTCAGCACCTGGCCCGAGCACTGTCCGCTTCTCTTGTAGGGAAGTTTGCCCGTTTGGTGAAAGTGGAAAAGTCTTGAAATAGTGTATGTTTTTCAGACACGTTTGTGAGAGACTCCCAAGGTCCTGGTCTTGGTTGACGGCCCCGTTAACTGGGACAGCCCCGCACAGCCATCACTCCATTTCTTTACATTTCCCAAACCGCGGTTCTCTCTCCTCTGTCCTCAGAGTCCTGGCTCTGGCTTCGGGCCTAGACCATCACCCCGGCCTCTCCAGTCCGTTCCCCACACGTAGATCTGCGATGTTAGTCTCCCTACCCGTGAAGTGCCTCCCTGGCTGCCTCGAAACCAAGTTTGAGGCATCAGCATGTCATTTCTTGACCAACAGCTCCCGTCACGTGGTGCTGTACACACACTGTGCACCGTGGTCCCCAAGACCGCCCTTGTGTTCACTGATTAGTTAGAAGGACTCCTAAAACTCGGCAAACCCGTTAGATTTTGCCCCTGTCACGGCAAAAGGGAGATGAGAGTCCACAAAGGTAAAAGATGCACAGGGCAGAGTCTGGGAGAGACCAGGTGTGAGCTCCCGCTTGTCTCCCAGTGGAGCTGGCCCGACAGCCCCGCGCTTGGTTCTCCAGGCACCGTTGTGTGACCACACACGTGGAGCGTTGCCCTCCAGGGATGCTCCCCTGAGCCCTGGTGCCAGGACCTTCACACAGGCACGGAGCATCTGTGTGACTGATCTTCGTCACTTGGTCTCCGGCCCCTGCCGAGGGCAGGCTGGCAGGATGCTCTGGGGGCTTGGAGGTTATCTCCCAGGAGCCAGACACGGGCCAGTCTTTTCTTTGGATAATCCGGGCCTCCCGAGTCCACCCTTCACTGTGTGCACAGACACGCCTGCGGTTTCAGCCTCTCTGTGCCCGCGACCAGGCCCTTCTCCCCTCCCGCCTGGCCGATCCTGGCTGATCTCACATCTCCCCTCCGCACTCAGTTCCAGGAGAGTGCTCCCCAGAGCCCAGGCCAGCGTGAGGACCTGTCCTTGCTCGTACAACACGCGACCCGGTCCTGTCCCTGCCTGGTGCCCTGGTACTGAAGGTCACGTTTGGCCACCTCAAGGACGAGGGCCATGGCTTAAGTAACCTCTGGGCCTCACTCTCCTGGCTTAGGAAAGGGACCTGCTCTCAGGAGTAAATGAGCAATAATACATCGAAAGTGCAAAGCGTGGGGCCGAGTCGGCGTGTGTTTGCCACTGCGAGTAGCTCCTGGCTCCTGTACAATCAGAAACACGTGAGGCATTTAATAAATGGTGAACCATGAAGCCACAAAAGCCCCCCACGGAAAATTGTTTTTCTTTTAGTTTTTTAACAGCTACAGAGACGTTTTTATAAATGCTCTTGTGGAAAAATTTAGCTGCAGCTTATTCATAGAAGCTCTGTGGGGCTGAGGTCTTGAGAACTGAGACGCGTAGGTGGTAGCTGTTCGGAGGCTGTTGGCCGCCAGTAACCCGAACGGACCTGGCTTGACACGGCACTTGAGTGGGGAGCTGGGCTCTCATGAAGAAGGGGTCCAGTGCGGGGCGCCGGAGGCCCTGGGGGCTGTGGCGGGAGAGAAGGGACCTTTCCCAGAACCCCCCCGGAAGAGCTTTATAAAAATACCATGGCCGGGGCGCCGCCCCCAAGAACCTGCCCCCAGAGGTGCTGATGGGCAGCCAGCCAAGGTCCCCAGGCTTAGACCAGGCAGCCCCGAGGTCCTCTCCTTAGAGGCGCGTGTCTATGCGGAACAGGAGAACGGAATGGCAGGCTCTGCCAGGAAGGCAGAGGGTGCAGTGGACGTTGGAGAGGGGCAGCCGCCACAGGTTTCTTCAGACCCGGGCCACAAGAGGATCCCTGGAGACCCTTGCAGAAGTAAAACTGGTCCTGAAGAGGGAGAGGGGAAAGGAATCGGGACTTGGGGATGCCTTCCCTGAGCCAGGCACTTGGCTTCTCGGTTGTGACCTTGTTCTTCACGGTGGGAGGGGATTGTCCTCCTTACAGAGGGAGGCACTGAGGCTTGGAGAGGCTCAGGAATAACTTGCCCCAGGCCCCACGGCTAGCAGCGGAAGCATAGTTCGAACACAGGTCTTGAAGTCTGAAGAACCGACCTCGTGCCTCAGGACAGGGAGCTGTCTTGCCTCCGAACTACCTTTGCTGTCTTGGATGAAAGGGAAGTAAGAAACGCGGGTATTGGATGGAGGCTGGGGTGCAGAATAGCGTCCGTGCCCCAAAGCGGGGCTGCTTGCCCTGTGACCGGGTGCACCTGTTTGACAGGGTAGAACTAAAGAGGGGCTTACAGCCCAAGGCAGGGTTCAGGGCCCACTGTGGGATAAGAATGGCCAAGTTACTTCCATCTGAGCCTCTCTTTTCCCATCTGTGCCGGGGGACAGTCATCCCGACCTCTCTGTAGGATCGGTGTGAAATTAGCTGGGGGTCTGGCTAGGGAGAGTGTACGTAGCACGGTGCCGGGCACACCTGGCTGCCTGGAAATCCCCCCGGGGTCTACATCTCGTGGCAGCCTACCGTGAATTCGCGTTAAACTTGAGGTCGGCCTCAACCCCCGCGTTTCTTTCAGAAGAACTTCTTTACAGCTGGGTGTTGCGGCCCCTCCTGGGCTCCTTTTCTTCTTTCCTCACCAGCTTCCAGAGGCTGTCCCCAAAGTAAAACTTTCAAGCGTGTGCCTGCGCACGGCCGCAGTGATAACGAGCACCCTAACTTGCATCCCACGGATGCTGGCCTCGCTTCAGCCCAGTAGCTGCCGCCCCACTTTCCTGATAAGGGAACTGAGTCTCAGAGAGGTTTCCTGCCCCTCGTTTGAAACCGGAGCCCTAGGGAGCCACTAGGTCCTACCTCAGGTCTGTCAGATATTTTATGCTTTCCAACCGTGTTCTTTCCCCATGGCTGCTCTCACAAATTTACAGCAGCTTCGTGGCTTAAAATGACAGATTTATTTTCTTACAGTTCAGGAGGTCAAAGTCCGAATTCAGTCTCAAAAGGGCTAAAAGCAAGGTGTCAGCAGGGTACCTGCTGTCACCTTTTTCTAGCTTCTAGAGGCCTGTGTGTTCCCATGCTTGGGGCACTTCCTCTGCATCTCAAAACCATTAATTTAATCACACCTGGAAATTCCTTTTGCCGCACACAGCAGCATATTCCCAGGTTCCAGGGATCAGTAACTCCATCTATCCTACTTGAGTTGTGATTTTAAAACCTGGCTGCATAAGTTCACTGGTTCCTCAGACTGAATCCACACCCTATAATTTGAGCCTCTTTGAAACACCAGGCTTATAGATTATGTCCCTCCATTGTACGGACAGAACAAACATCAAAGTAGAAAGGAGATGATGTAGTCCCACCACCCAAAGATGGGCCCTGTCCACATCGGTGTGTCTCCTTCCTGTGCTCCTTTTTTTTTTTCTTTTTTTTTTAATTTTTATTTAAAAAAATTTTTTTAATGTTTATTTATTTCAAGAGAGAGAAAGAGACACAGAATCTGAAGCAGGCTCCAGGCTCTGAGCCATCAGCACAGAGCCCAACGCGGGGCTCGAATTCATGAGCCATGAGATCATGACCTGAGCCGAAGTCAGACGCTCAACTGACTGAGCCACCCAGGCACCCCTCAAATTTTTATTTAAATTCTAGTTTGGTTAACATACATACAGTGTCACATTGGTTTCAGGAGTAGCATTTAGTGACTCAACACTTACCTGTAACCCCCGGTGCTGATCCTAACAAGTTCCCTCCTTAATGCCCATCAGCCGTTTAGCCCTTCCCGCCCTCCTTGAAAGTTCTGTCTTCCACAGCTGAGATCACACTGCACTAGTGATGTGCATTCTGCCCAGGTCCCTTTGTTGTCACTTCTTAGGTTTCTTGTGTGTCGTAAGAGTCTGTCAGTAGGTGTAACGCAGCTCTTCCCTTACACCGAAAACTTAATCCCCTCGCTTGGTGTGAGAAAGTGCCCTGTTGTCCGGCACCCATGCTGGGCCAGTAGAAGTCAGCAAACAGGCCCGTGGCCTGGGGTCAGCTCCTGGCTCCACCCCTTGCTGGCTGGGAGATCCTGGGCAAGTCACCACAGCCCTCTGAGCCCCACTGTCCTCACCCCACTGTCTTGAGGACAGAATCCCTGTCTCCAGGTATTAGTGAGAGTGAGCGTCTGTGAGCAGCCCCTGCGTCAGCTAACAGGTGGCTCTGCTTGGGTCTTTTTCAGTCAGAAATTGTAGAAATCTAGTCGGCTTAGACTGAACAGGGTTGTGCTGGCTCATGGAGCTTCTAAGGAAGATGGGGTGGGGCCTCTGAGTACGTGTAGATCCTCTGGGCACGTGATCACTTTCTCCCTCTCCCCACTGTCACTCTCTCTGGTGGCAGCTCAGCTGCAGATGGCCGAAAAGGAGGGGGGTGCCCCACATGTGCATCCTCTGTGCCCTACACCTGCAGGTGAAGGCCACCTCCTCTTGAGTGCCTGGAGAGCAGTCCCAGGGGAGGTCTGAGTTAGCCGACTGGGGTCTCCTGTCCACCCCCGAGTTAGAAGGAGGGCAGAGGGATGCGCCAACACGCCCTCCATCCTCCTAACAGGTCAGGGGTGTGCACAGATGGGACCTTCGCCACCTCAGGCCCTGCCGTGCAGCTCAGCTTTCTGGGGCCTTTCTGTGAGTCCAGAAGGGCAGTCAGCGTGGCACTCGGCCAGATCAGCCCACCGCCCACCACCTCCCACCTGTGGTTGGCACGGTATCCTGGGCAGCCGGTCCTCCAGGTGTTATTTTGTGTGCCCTCCTCGGGGCTGAGGTCAGCTCAGGTGCCTGCTCTTTGGCCTTCTCTTCCACGGCAGCGGATACTCCTGCTTGTGCTGAACCTGGCTGCGCACGGCCCAAGCACATCTAGCCCCGAGCACCTGACCCCCAGGGCACCGGCTTATGCTTCCGAATCTTTCTTTGCCAGTTTAACAGGGCCTGTCTGGGCTGTAGCAGGGAGCAGGGTGGCGAGCACGTATTATAATTATGCAAAGTCCCGCCACCCTCCACACGCTCCATCGTGCCATTGAGGTTGCCTTTCCCAAACTGCCATCTGATCATGTGACTTACTGTGCTTTGAAAATCTTCCCAAGGTTGCAGACACCGAGGGATTTGCTCTGGGAGTCAGAGTAGCCGCTGCCGCCGGAATCTGGAGCCATGAGCGGGTTTAATTTTGGAGGCACTGGGGCCCCCACAGGCGGGTTCACGTTTGGCACCGCAAAGACGGCAACAACCACGCCTGCTACCGGCTTCTCTTTCTCTACGTCTGGCACTGGCGGGTTTAACTTTGGGACTCCCTCCCAGCCCGCTGCGAGCACCCCTTCTACTGGCCTGTTCTCGCTCACCACCCAAGCTCCGGCGACACAGACCCCAGGGTTCAGTTTTGGAACCACAACTCCTGCTACGGGAGGAACGGGATTCTCCTTAGGGATCAGCGCTCCGAAGCTAAACCTGAGCAATGCAGCCGCCACCCCAGCCACTGCTCACCCTGGCGGCTTTGGGCTCGGCGGCAGCACCCTCACCAACACCGTCTCGAGCGCTGTCACCTCCAGCCAGAGCACGGCATCCGCTGGCTTTGTGTTCGGCTCCACCACCACCTCTGCCGCTCCGTCCACCACACCGGGGGGATTCTCGTTCATAGGCGGAAGCACGTCCCAGAGCGGGACCTCCGGTTTCAACATTGGCTCCATGGGGAGTTTGGCCCAGCCCACGGCACTGGGCGGACTGCCCTTCACTCCCGCCACTCCGGCAACCACTGGAGCAGGAGCCACTCAGCCAGCTGCTCCTGCACCCGCCGCGGCCACCACCAGCGCCGGGCCCACGCTGTTCACCTCGCTAGCGACCGCTCCAGCCTCCTCCACCACCACCGGGCTTTCCCTTTGTACCCCGTCGACCACAGCTGCGGCACCCGGGACCGGAGCGCTGGGCTTCAGCTTAAAGGCCCCCGGGGCGGCTTCTACCTCCTCCACGACAACATCCACTGCCGCTGCCACCACTGCCACAGCCACCACCACGGCGGCCACCACCACCACCACCGGCTTTGCCTTGAATCTGAAGCCACTCGCACCGGCCGGGATCGCCAGCAACGCACCGGCTGCCGCGACCGTGCCTCCTGGCTCCGGTGCACCCACGGGGGCGTCCGCCAGTCCCGTGATGACCTACGCCCAGCTGGAGAGTCTGATCAACAAGTGGAGCCTGGAGCTGGAGGACCAGGAGCGGCACTTTTTGCAGCAGGCCACACAGGTCAACGCCTGGGACCGCACGCTGATCGAGAACGGGGAGAAGATCACTACCCTCCACCGCGAGGTGGAGAAAGTGAAGCTGGACCAGAAGAGGCTGGACCAAGAGCTCGACTTCATCCTGTCTCAGCAGAAGGAGCTGGAAGACCTGCTGAGCCCGCTGGAGGAGTCGGTCAAGGAGCAGAGCGGGACCGTCTACCTGCAGCACGCCGACGAGGAGCGCGAGAAAACCTACAAGCTCGCCGAGAACATCGACGCGCAGCTGAAGCGCATGGCCCAAGACCTCAAGGACATCATCGAGCACCTGAACACGTCTGGAGGTCCCGCCGACACCAGCGACCCCCTGCAGCAGATCTGCAAGATCCTCAACGCGCACATGGACTCGCTGCAGTGGATCGACCAGAACTCGGCCCTGCTGCAGAGGAAGGTGGAGGAGGTGACCAAGGTGTGCGAGGGGCGTCGCAAAGAGCAGGAGCGCAGCTTCCGGATCACGTTCGACTGAGCTGCCGGCCGTCTTCAGGGCCCGTGGGTTCCGAGGGTGTTGGGGGCAGTGGGCGCCGCGTAATTATTGTCTGGTTTTTGGTTGCCGTGAGTACTTGTTTGCTCCTTTCTTCCAAACGACTGTGCCGTTGAGAACAGTTCTGTGGTCTGGCATTTCGCATTAGTAAAAAGAGAAATATTCCAAGCACTCTGGTCCTGACAGCAGCCTAGTGGGTGTGGTTCCTTTTGTGTATCTTTGGCGTATCCCAGACCCCGTCACCTGCAACAGCCACCCTCCCCATCCTTCCTGGCTCCAGCCAGGTGCTGGAGAAGTGCTGATTCACACAAACACCATCCGTCTCCCAGCCAGGGTCCGCTAGGCGGCCACTTGTCCAACACATAGTCGTAGGTGCAGTGAAAAGTCTCCGTCTTCGAGGAGACAGCATCCTCGTATGAGGTGTGTGCGTGTGGAAATTCACCACCAGTGCAAAGAAGGGACTTGTGAATAGAACCGACCGTGGGATGTAGAATTTCAAAGGAGGAAGGACAGGTCAGATGAGGGACTTAAATGAGGTGTTGAGAAAAGGGTCAGACTCGAACCGGGAGGTCTTCACTTTGCCTGGCTGACATGCCTCCTGATTGTCCAGGTCTCCTTATCTTAGGCCTCACCTCCTCCAGGAAGCCCTCTCGGCCACCCCAAAAGCTGGGTCAGATGGCCGTCCTGTGGTCCCTGCACCACACTGAGCTCGCACCTTTGATAACACTCGCCACACGATCTTAGGCCAACCGGTTACGTCACTGCCTCACCATAAGAGTGTGAGCCCCTGCGGGCAAGGAGCGTTCCTTATTCCCTTTTGTGACGTCCGCACCATCCCTCACATTTGCGAATGAATGAACAACAGAGATGAAAAAACAGCATAAAATGTTCATCCACAAAATGGCCTGCTGAAATGGCCACGGGTGCCAGAGGCGGCCACAGACTTGGTTCTGAACTTGACCGACGCTAAAGCAAACCTAGTTAGTTACAGTGAGATCCAGTGTCCGGAAGAACAGAAGGCAACCAGTTGTATCCCAAGTGTCTTTTGTATTTGTCTTTACACTGCTGCACTGTCTGAAATACCTGTGACTGTATGTTGCTTTCCTAAATAAAATTTATTGTGGAACAAAAAAGATGCCATTAACGTGGATAACTTAGAAGGCTGGGTAAAAAGAGCAGGTTCCAGGTAAAAACCGCATGAAGTGGCCGTTTGTCTGGAACTCAGAAACCAGCAGAACTAGACGACGCATTTAGGCCTGCCTCTGTGCCAAAACGCAAGCGGTATGTTCCTCTGGTGCTGACGGCAGAGGAGGGACACATGGGAGAGTGTGTGCAGGTGACGTTCTAGGTTATATCTTAGATACACGTCAATGTCCAGTCCTTTGCCATCGTCCCGAAGGCGGTAGCTCCGCAGCAGCGGGTGCCATGGGCAGCGTCCCTCTCCATTACCTGGGGCTAGCTGGAGGGTGTTCGTTGTGCCTCAGAGGTGGAAAGCAGGTAAAGCTGGGATGCGGATTTGTTCGGGTCATTTCCACATGCCCAACATTGTGCCTCTTGTCCCCAGTTCCCGTAGGCGAGAATGACGCCCAGCAGTTGGATCTGATCTCCTGCGGCGGGGTGGAGAGTCTGTCCCTCCGGCCTTTGCCTCGCTGAGCCTGCTTTTTGCTAAGGAATGCCCAAAGCTTATTCCTGGAGACCTGTGGTCCAGTTGCCCAAAGTCATGACCATAAGTCGTTTCACCATCTTTGGCTTCCCAGAAAAAGTGTCTTGCAAAAGCCACAGCAGAGGGAGAAGGGAGCCCCCAGACTAAACCACTTGATTCTCTCTAAAAGCTCCCCACCACCTTCCTGGCAAGTTGGCCTTCAGAGCCTCCGCGACCCGTATCTGACCCCTCTCCCTGAAGGGGGAGGTGGGATGGGGCAGCCTCAAGTCCCCCTAGAAAGTAGGAAGTAGTTCGTATTTTATACACATTTATTCATTCAACACCCATTTTTGGAGCACCTGCTAAATAGCTGGCCTGCCATCGGGGTCACAAAAATGGGACAGTGTTTCCGCCCACACACAGGTTGCTGGCAGGGGCCAGACAGTCGTGCTAAGATTTCCCCTGAGCCTGCATTTCAAATGTATATCATTTGCCTGTTTTGCTTATTAAACGCTCATAAAACTTAATTGCTTTCATATAGCTGTATTTTTTAATTTTTTTTTTTAGATTTAAAAAAATTTTTTTAATGTTTATTTTTGAGAGAGACAGAGCACAAGGAGGGGAGGGGCAGAGAGAAGGGGACACAGAATCTGAAGCAGCTCCAGGCTCCGAGCTGTCGGTCCAGAACCCAATGTGGGGCTCAAACTTACAAACTGTGAGATCAATACCTTAGCTGAAGTCAAGACGCTTAACCGACTGAGCTACGCAGGTGCCCCAGAACTGTATTTTTTTTTTTTTTTTTTAATGAAAACATTGAAGTTCCATCTATTTTCTTCCTGTTCCCCAAGGGATCTTGGGCAACCCACTCAAATACAGTTCAAAATCAGGAGGATGGCCATGTGGGAGGGCTGGCTACAGTGTTCTGGTGCCACAGGGAAAGCGGCCCCAACAGGCTTCCTCGGGGAGTCAGGGAGGGGTCCCTGAGATTGCAACAGATTCAGCAGCTGACTGGGTACCACCCTGCAGATGATGACCTCATTGTAATTGCCGTTTCCCTTTCCAGGAAGAAAACAGATGCGCTTCTTTGCCAGTGCAGACAAATGGCCTCTGCTTAAGGTTCCTCTTCATTAATTAGTACGAAGACAGCCAATGTGGTGACTAAATTTGGAATCAGTGGCTTTTAAAGGTGAATCTCTCCATAAGCTACACCTGCGTTTCTTCTCCCCGTACAGGGATAAGAGTGGCAATCAGATTTGTGGCCATGGCTTTCTGTTAATCTCAAAGAAACCCTTTCAAACGACTGCCTCTCTATGGCCCAGCACCTTCCCCAGGATCATGCCTCTTCCTGTCAGCCACAGCTTGGCGTCAGAAGGATCGATGTCCCCAAACAGCACCCTTGATCTTCTAGGGGAGGTTGAAACCAAGGACTCCCAAGCAGTGGTGTGCTGGTAAATGTTGAATAGCTGGCTCTCCAGAGAAGGGGAGAGCCCTCATGGGGTACCAGTTGTTGGTCCCATGGTGTAAATACTCCCACCGGGGCTGATTTCAAGCTATCGACTTGAGGTCACTGAACATGACGTCACTGAGCATGAATTTGGGAAATTGACATGCACTATCTAGATACAGTGAATTCACCCCAAGAATATACAGAATAGTAAAATGTAATCTGGTGATTGGGAAGAAATGAGTTTGGAGTAAATCTGTGTTTCGGGAGATTGATCAGAATTTTTTTTTTTTTTTTTTTTTTTTTAAAGAATGGCTTGCAGAACCAAACCGAGAAAAAGATCCTAAAAATGAAACCATCCGCTCTCGTGCACTGGTATGAGCCAGCCCCAGCACACCACTGCTCCCGTTTTCAATCAACCTTGAAATTACTTGGGTGCCTAAAAAGCCTGCCCTCAGACTCTCCGGGCAGCAGTGTTCTGCAGAACTTCCGGGAACAAAATCCCTCAGCCTCAGAAGCCAGCCCCCAGCCAGGCTTGACTCGGCCGCGCTGCCCCTGTGCCCGCCCTAGAGTCCTCACACGTGGGCACCGATCACTTCAAACGCCAGTGACTCACCTGGTGCACACACACACTTCACAGGCAGACACCGTCCTGGTCGCACCCATGACCTCCAAAGATTTCCCCGAGGCAGAAACCAGACCTGGTGCGCTGCTCTGCCAGGTTCAGGCCTGGCCTGGGGCTGTGGGGTCCCATTAAGCCCCTTGGTTCCAAGGACACAGACACCAAATCCACCAACCTGAAAGTAATAACTCATTGACAAAGACCCTCAGCATCACTCAAATGCCAAGTGGGCCCTGTCTTGAGTTTTGATTCAAACCGACTGTTAATTTTTTTTTCTTCTTTTTTTTTTTTCCAACTGTTAATTTTTTGAGACAGTCAGGGAAATGCGGACTTTGGTTTAATGCCATTTTTATTTATTTGTTTTTTTAAGTTTATTTTGAGAGACAGAGATGGCACAAGTGGGGGAGGGGCAGAGAGAGAGGGAGAGAATCCCAAGCAGGCTCCACACTGTCAGTGTAGAGCTTGATACGGGCTTGAACCTGTGAAACCATGCGATCATGACCTGAGCGGAAACCAAGAGTTGGATACTTAACTGACTGAGCCACCCGGGCGCCCCTAATGCCATTTTTAAATGTGGTAATGGCATTGTGGTTTTTTTGTTTTTTGTTTTTTTAGTTTAGTTTGAGAGACAGCACAAGTGGGGGAGGGGCAGAGAGAGAGGGAGAGAATCCCGAGCAGGGTCCATGCTGTCCATGCGGAGCCCAACGTGGGGCTCAAAACTCATGAACCGTGAGATCGTGACCTGAGCCAGAACCAAGACTCGGATGGATATTTAAGTGACTGAGCCACCCAGGTACCCCTGTAGTTTTGGTTTTTGTTTTTTGGTTTTTTAAAGCAAATGAGTTCATATATTTTTTTAGAGCAGAAGTTGGTTGGCAAACTACAGTTCCACTTCCTGATTTTGTAAATAAATTTTTATTGGAACACAGCCACAACCAATTCATTTATACATGCTGTGGCTACTTGGAGGGCAGAATTGAGTAGGCAAGACAGATGGTGTGGGCCAAAAAGCCCCACATATTTACAGAAAAAGTTTGCAGACCCCTGTCTTCGAGAAGCATCCTGAAGTATTTACCTACAAAATAATAAGATGTCTGGTATTTGCTGTAAAATAATCCGAGGAGGAAAGAGAAAATGTGAATGAAACAAGATGGGCTAGGAGGCGACGGATGCACTTGAGTTCGGCATCCTAGTCTCTCTGTTGTTACATATGTTTGAAATTTCCATAATGAAAAGCTTTTGAGAAAGGAGGACCTGCTCTCCACAGCCTCACCACTGTTCTGACTTCACACCAGGACGCTGGCACCTTTAATCTAACAGGAATCAGGACAAAGCCACCATCATTCACCCCGTTTCCGCACACGCCCGAAGATGACTTCTGTCCCGGGCTAACCAGAAAGGCCATGGGCACTGAGAGGGCCCCCCAGAGCCAGCTGTGCAGTGAGTGCCCGCCCCCATGGGGCCCAGGGATTCTGGAAACTGGGGAAGGAGGGGCAGGAGGGCTCCGTAGGAAGGGGGACTCTGTCCAGGAGTCAGGCCATAGATCAAGGGCCTCTGGTAAGTCTGTCCTCTGCTCTCTGTACCCGTCCCCGATCCAGGCCCGGAGCCCTGACTTCCACCTGGGGCCCTGGACATCCCCTGGGCAAGGCCCTGCCCTCTTCTGAGACTTGGGGAAAGTTTTAGTACCAACCACTCATGGTCTTTGAACTGACTCTGGGAAAGCAATATATGTAGGCACTAGCCCTCTCCCCTGCACATCTGTGTGGCTGCCACTATTTCTTTTCCTGCCCCCATACCCACGTCCGTCCCCATCCTGCACCATATCTGGCCACCTGTGGGAGTTCTGTTCAACATCAACCTAAGCCTAACCCAGTGGTTCTTAGCCAGGGTGATTTTGTGTCCCCTGCCCCGGAGAATGATTGACAATGCCTGGAGACAGTGTCTTTTGTCACACTTTGAGGGGCGGGTGCTGCCGGCATCTAGAGGGTAAAGGCCAGTGAGGCTGTTCGGCATCCTACGATGCACAGGATGGTCCCCACCAAGATGGCCCCCAATGTCAACAGTGCCGAGGCAGAGAGACCCTGCCCTGACCCCCTCCCTAGTTCACAAGCCTGAGCTTTCTGCTGGTTAAAAAAAGTGCTTAAGAACATGGGACTGGAGCCAGGCTGCTGGGATCACACCCAGGTTCTGCTACTTCTTAGCTGGTGACTTCTCTGGGCCTTGGTTTTCTCCACCGTGAAATGGGGACAGCTAAACCCACCTTGTCAGAATTGTTCCCGGAGTAAATGAAGTGAAGCATGTCTGGCACGTGGTGCTAAACAGCACCCAGTCATGTTATAGGTAGCAAGATCAATCAGGCCTGGTCCTAGTAGGGCTCCTGCTCCCTCAGGCGCTGCTGGTTTCCAGTCCTGGGTGGCCTCATGAGTTGGGTTCCTCTCCCTTCCTTTCCCTGTCCTGCTGAGCCCCTTGGGTGAGGTCAGCACCCCACTTTTGTTGTAGAGTCCAGGAGGTGAGCTCGGGGCGTGCCCGGAGCCAGGGGATTTTTAAGCGCAATCCTGTGGTGGAGAGACCAGGGGGTCTACTCGGACCCCGGCAGGGCCCTCCAAACTGATCTGGGGACCGACACGGCTTGCCGAGACCAGTGCAGGAGTTCCACAGCCCTGCGGCCTCCACCCCTTTCTGCGTCCATGTTACTCCTGCTCGTGACATTGCCATGGGGAAGTAGCACAGATGGGCCTCCGGGGAGGGGCCAGCCGGACCCCCAGCTCTGCAGGCCGGGCTCCCCCTCCGACACAAGGTGTCTGGGATTAGAGGAGAAACCAGGCGGTGTGCGTGAGTAGGGCTAGAGCATGGTGTGCTCAACTCATGTTGCCATGAAGGAAGGAGGCAGGGTCTGTGATGGGGAGGCCTGGGGTGAGTCCTGGGGTCCTCCTCCCCCACCTGCCCCCTGTCCATCTGTCAGATCCCTCCTCTGCCAAGAGCAGCTCTGTGAGGTCCACAGTGAGCGCGAAGCACTGAGCACAGGACCCCATAAGTGCACGCTCACCGTGGGGACCGTCTCCGTCGTTTTTGCTGACTGTCCCCTTTGCTTTCTTGGCATTTGGCCTCAAGGCCCAAGGCTCTGTCCAGCTGATTGTGTTTCCTGCTTGGCTGCTGCCTCCCAGGCCCCTGCATCATATGTTTACTGACTCACTCAGATATACCCCCTCCAACCCCCACCCTCCACCAAACCACATCCCTCTTTGATGTACTGTTTGGATTTTCCCATCTTGTTGCCGGAGAGGATCTGCCACCAGCTGCCTGGTGCCTTCTCCCCCCACCCCAAGAAACCCCCCTGAAATTGCCTCTCTACCTCCACCCATTTCAGGGGACCCACCACGTGTCCCCTTGGCTAAAGTCCCAAGGGCCGAGGGACCCCTGCTGCCACGAGTGGGGACCCCTTGAGGCTGGGTCCTCTTGTTCTGCCTGCCCCCCTCAGGAAAAAAGCACCCCACAGACAGGTGGAGAAGGCTAAGGCCAAAGGCAGAGAGGCGGAAGCTCCAGTGGCCTTTTTGCTGAGCCCCCAGCACCCTAGTGTGAGCGGAGAGCCACAGTGGTTCTCAACGTAGGGATGGGAAGGGTGAGCACACATCCTGGGCTGCGACTTGTGCAGGGCTGGGGAGCAGGGGTGGGGGTGGGGGGTCATTCCCTGAACCCCTGCCAGCGCCCCCACGGTGACAGCAGCTGGCAGTTTCGAAGGAGCAAGTTGTAGTATTGACCCAGGCGCTTGTTCACAAGGCCTGACCTGGATTCACGGCCCCCACTTGACAGCTGGAGACCAGAACCACACAGGCAGGCACCAGGCTCAGGACCCAGGCAGGCTGGCCCCGAGCCCATGCCTCTGAGCACTGTGCTGTTGCCTGCAAGTCCCACTACTGAGTCCATTTCACGGAGGGGAAGACGGAGGCTCAGAGCAGCCATGTGGGAGGGGAGTGGAGCCAGCAAGGGCCCTTCAGGGCACAGCGACAACTAGACACAGGGACAGACTCGGACTGTCACAGGGAACATGCGGCCCCAAGGCCAGACACCCCCCCACCCCCGCCCCAGGAATTAAGGAGACAGAGAGAGCACAGAGGAGGACAGACACAGGGACCCTGAGACCAGGCACCCTTAGCATGGTTACCTGAGCATTTATTTCCGGCCTTCCAACCGCCCCAGAACTATTTGGGGCAAGAGGAAGAAAATAGACTGATTTGCTTCCTCTCAACCCCCTTTCCCCAACGCCCACCCCCTCCAGCCTCAACTAAATTCTAAGCACCTGACCCTACAACCCAGGAAAGTAGTTTCATTTCCCCAACTGCAGATTTCTCAAAGGGAGGGGAGGGCGGGGCTCAGCTCATTGTTTAAGGACCGAGAAGGGGGCCAGGGCAGACCTTTGGAAGCAACAGGAGAGAGAGGGTGGTACTGCTGTCCACAAGCAGTGGTAGAGCCCAAGGTAGAGGGGAGGCTGCCAAGAAACTGGGACCCACAGAAATAGACCCAGGGAGACAGGGCAGAGGAGAGGGGAACAGAGAAGAGAAGGACAAGGAGGGCAGGGACGGGGACAGGGGGGCAGATAGGTGAGCACAGAACAGGAGACTGCTAGAAGGGGTAGATGGAGGCATGAGGCTCCAGAGAGACGGGTGGCCTTAGGGACGGGGCCTGGGGTGGGACCCAGGCCCCTGTCACAGTGGCCCTTGCTTCCCCTCCAAACTAGACACCATCTCCCGCGGAGAGTTATGGCCTCGTCGGGTAAGTAAGCAGGAGAGGGGGGCACAGGGACGGGGGGGACGGAGCCCACTCTCCCCACACATACCTACTGACCTTCCCACTGATCCCCTCCTCCTCCGTCCAGCCCGGTACTTGCTCGTCCTGATCTCCATCTTCTTCAGCCTGGTGACCTCCCTGGACTGGAAGACTTCCCATAGCCAGGATCCCTTTGAGAAATGTATGCATGATCCTGACTATGAGGTGCTGCTCAAGGTTGTGACCTTGGGTCTCAATCGAACCTCAAAGCCCCAGAGGGTGATTGTGGTTGGTGCCGGTGTGGCTGGGCTGGTAGCTGCCAAGGTGCTCAGTGATGCCGGACACAAGGTGAGAAGTGCTGCTTGCAGTCTACCTGGAGTCTTTTGTGCTGCAGGCTGGGAATCCCGGGTGTTAGGGGCCTGGCCACGTCCCTGTTGAGGGGCTGGTAGGAGGTGGAGAGAGGAGCTGTGCTTTCCCCCTTGGTCTGGGGACTGAAACTGGAGGGGAGGCTGAGAGACCTTTGACCTTCCCTGCCCCACTCTCTCTCATTCCTGAGGGAAGTCCCTCTGAAAGTCCTCCAACCTCCCGGAGGGGAATTTGTGGCCATGGTAACTCCACTCGAGGAACACTGCCTGAGGTCTAACCACTGACTGACCCTCTCACTGAAAGCCGAGAAGGAGAATGGGCTGGGCCAGGACTTCTGTGCACGGAGGAAATCTTCCCCCTCCACCCCCACTCCCTAGGCTGGGAAGTTCCTCTGCAGTCTGGCTTGCAGTCGTCCTGCTGCAGCTGGGAAACTGCATATTGTACGCGCTTGCTAGGACATCTGTTTTCCCACCAGCTCCTCTGGCTTTTTCATGAAGAAGGGCGTCCTTCTCTAGTCTAGGTCTGGGCTGCCGTGGGGATGGAAGCTGGGTGCTGGCACAGGGTGGGGATGGGGGGGTCAGTGGGAGGAGCTGAAGGGCCCTGCTTGGCGCTCCCCACCCCCATCCCTCAGGTCACCATCCTGGAGGCAGACAACAGGATCGGAGGCCGCATCCTCACCTACCGGGACCGGAAGACAGGCTGGATTGGGGAGCTGGGAGCCATGCGCATGCCCAGCTCGCACAGGTGAGGCCTGGCCAGGCAGCCCTGTGGGCACCGAAGCCTCCCCTAGCCCCACCTCTGTGTCCCTGAGGTGCTCAGAGCTCCGTGTCCAGCCAGAGTTCCAGTTCTGCCCTCCCAACCTTGTCTCCTCCGCATCGCAAGCCCTCACCCGACCCAAGCTCTGTCCTCATTCCCACTTCA
Source organism: Panthera leo (assembly GCF_018350215.1). Classification (NCBI taxonomy): domain Eukaryota; kingdom Metazoa; phylum Chordata; class Mammalia; order Carnivora; family Felidae; genus Panthera; species Panthera leo. The sequence goes on from NC_056693.1 coordinate 8,173,688, forward strand.
GCCCCAACGAAAGCCTGCTGGGGCTCCAAACACGATCCGAAACCCGTACACCTTCAGCCTTCCAGCCTCTCTCTCCTCTCATTCCGGCCCCAGCTCCAGTGACCCGCCCTCCCACCCGACTCTAGCCCCGATGCAGACTCAGGCCCATCACCAACCCCGCCCCCCCCTGCTCCGGAAGAGGGGCCCCAACTCCTCCCAGCCCTGGCCCCGCCCCCGCCTGACCCTCAGCAGCCTCTCCCCGCTCCTTCAGGATCCTCCACCAGCTCTGCAAGAGTCTGGGACTCAACCTGACCAAATTCACTCAGTATGATGAGAACACGTGGGTAGAGGTCAACAACCTGAAGCTGCGCAACTATGTGGTGGAGAAGATGCCAGAGAAGCTGGGCTACAAGCTGCGCCCCAGGGAGAAGGGCCACTCGCCCGAAGACATCTATCAGATGGCTCTCAACCAGGTAGGCAGCCTCGGGAGCCCCGCGGCCCGTCCCTCACACCCCTCTGCCCTCGGTCTCTGATCCGCTTCTCACGCACGCTGTCCGGACAGCCTCAGATTCTACAAAGGCCTTTGGCTTAAACTTTGGTCTTCGACCTGATGTTTTCCCCATCCATCTTGGGGGACCCAGACTTTTGTCCACGTCCCCCCTCCCCGGGTCATACCCCAGGACCCTCCGGCTCCCACCGAGCTCAGCATCTTCCCTTAACCCCACGCATACTGCCGGGTTCCCCCATCTCACGATGGCCCCATCACCCCCACCCTAGTCACAAGGCAGACAGACCCTCAGGTGCTGTCCTAGCTCCCTCCCTGTCCCTTCCACCACCAGTCAGTCCCCAGCCCCATCCCTCCTGCCCCCTGACTCTCCTGCAGTGTTCCCACCCCTCTGTCCCCACGGGCCCTGCTCTGGCTCAGGCTTTTCACCCTGTTCCAGCCCCTGCTCACAGCTCCCTATGGCTCCCCAGCGCCTTAGCCTCAGGGTCAAGCCCTGAGTGGTCTGGTTTCTCTCACCCCTCTAGCCTCATCTCTCCTCCAAGAAGTGTTTGTTATCCTCCAAAGCCTTCGGAGTGGCCAAACACCCCAGCCCTGCACTCCTTCGTACCCACAATGCTCCTTCACCATCCTGCACCCATGCCCTTGCTCTTGCTTCCTGCCCCGCCTGGCAGGCCTTTTCCCTTTCCCACCCAGGGAACCCTACTAATCCCCCAAGAACCAGGTCCAACGTCCCCTCCTCCAGGAAGCCTTCACTGGTGCCCTCAGGGAGGAGCCAGCCTTGGCCTCCTCTGGGAGCTCCTGTCTGGCTCCCCTCCTGGACCAGGGTGGGCACTGAGTCCAGGCCATTTCTGTGCCCTGGCACTGACCAGTTCAGGGAGCCTAGGGAGATGCAAGGTGAATGATGAGTGAGTGAGCAAAGGAGCACATGCTTTGAGGAGTTCCCCAGCCACAGGGGAAAGCCACGTGGACAGAGAAGAAGGCTAACATCAGATGGGGCTGTGAGGCTCCCAGGAAGCGAGGAGACGTGAACAGCGCAGTAAAGGATGGCCACTCATGTTTCAGGCAAAGACAAGGCAGGGGAACGAGTGCAGTGGTGTGGTGCAGGTGTCGGGGGGGCCCGAAAGTGGTCTGGGCACTGCACATAGTGCTGCAGAACGACAGCTGCCATAAGATGGTGACTGAGGGGCCCCGGGCCCTGGGGAGCCACAGGAGGGTTGTGGGCAGGGGAGGATCCAGTGAATAACCCCTCAGGGCTGACAGGGGGCAGAAGGGACTCTGCTTCTGTCTGTGCCCCCGGTGATGCAGGTGACAATCACTAAGCACCAGGAGGATACAGCATTGACTAAAACAGACACGATACCTGCCTCTACTAACTCACAGACTAGGACAAGTGCAGGCCAACAGTACCCAATAGGACTGAGTGTGACACTGTCAGGGCGGGATGAAGGCTGGGGGATGAGGGGCATTAACAACTTGGGAAGAACTTCCCAGAGTGGAGGGCAAGGCCGAGGGCACAGCATGGACAAGGACCATGCTGACTTGAGCAAGAGTGGTAAATGGCTGGTCATGGGCAGGTGCGGGAGGAGAACCCAGGTTTGGACCCCAAGTCTGGCTTCTGCAGTCCTGCCCCTGGAGCTCAGCACTGTCCCCTTGTTCCACCACAGGCCCTCAAAGATCTCAAGAAACTGGGCTGCAGAAAGGCAATGAAGAAGTTTGAAAGGCACACGCTCCTGGTGAGTGGGGGCCTTGGCGTCGCCGTCTGAGAAACAGAAACAAGGAGGGCACCCATGGGCTTTAGCCCTGGAGTCAGAAGGCAGGAGTCCCGGACTCCAGGCCTGCCACGGCCCTCCTGCCTGACCCGAGGCGGCACACGGCCCCCTCTCTGGGCTTGCGTCCCTCCTCTGGATGGCTAAGCTTCAGAGAACCGTACTAATATATTAGCTCACGGTCCTGTCACGGAACCAGGAGGCTCAGCCTGGGAGGGACCCCCATGGGAGCGGGGACAGAACAGGCAGGTGCAGGACGCTTGGGTCCTGACCCGGGCGCGCACCCATCCCCCAGGAATACCTCCTCGGGGAGGGGAACTTGAGCCAGCCGGCCGTTCGGCTCCTGGGAGACGTGATGTCCAAGGACGGCTTCTTCTATCTCAGCTTCGCGGAGGCCTTAAGGGCCCACAGCTGCCTCAGCGACCGGCTCCGGTGAGAGGCGGGGCCAGTGGACAGGGCGGGGCCGACGAGGGCCAATGCGGGCGAGAAACGGAGTGGGCGGAGCCGTTGGCGTTGGGTGGGGCGGGACTGGCGGGAAAGGAGCGGGACGCACAGGTGCGGGAAGGGGCACAGAGGGCGGAGAGACGCGGAGCTCGCGTCTGGCCACACGCGCCCTCTCGTCCCGGGTCCTCCGGAGGAACTGGATAAGAATGTTCCCGGAAAAAGGTGTGGCTCAGAGAAGAGACGGGGTTCCCGGGTCGCACATTCTCTGCTCCCTGGTCCTCCGGGTGATGTCAGGGACTGGCGAGGTCAAGGGTAGATGAATGGGCGGGGCCCGCGAGAAGGGGCAGGATAAGAGGGGACCCGGCAGGTGAAAACTAGGATGGGTACCGGGGAGTGCCCAGGGCGGGGCCCGCGGGAAGGAGCCCACGAGGCAGGGCAGTGCCCGAGCTCCCGGATCACGCTGTCGCCCTGCCCGCAGGTACAGCCGCATCGTGGGCGGCTGGGACCTGCTGCCGCGCGCGCTGCTGAGCTCGCTGTCGGGGCCAGTGTTGCTGCACTCGCCTGTGGTGGCGATAACGCAGAGGACGCACGATGTGCGCGTGCACGTCGCGAGCTCGCGCGGGGCCCGGAGTCTGAAGGCCATGACCGCGGATGTGGTGCTGCTCACCGCCAGCGGGCCGGCGCTACAGCGCATTGCCTTCTCGCCGCCGCTGACGCGCAGGGGGCAGGAGGCGCTGCACGCGCTGCACTACGTGCCGGCCACCAAGGTGTTCCTGAGCTTCCGCCGGCCCTTTTGGCACGACGAGCACATCGAGGGCGGCCACTCGAGCACCGCCCGCCCGTCGCGCGTGATATTCTACCCGCCGCCGGGAGAGGGCGCGCTGCTTCTGGCTTCGTACACGTGGTCGGACGCGGCCACCGCCTTCGCCGGCCTGAGCCAGGACGAGGCGATGCGCGTGGCGCTCGATGACGTGGCGGCGCTGCACGGGACGATCGTGTACCGGCTCTGGGACGGCAGCGGCACAATCAAACGCTGGGCCGAGGACCCACACAGCCAGGGCGGCTTCGTGGTGCAGCCGCCGACGCTCTGGCAAGACGGCGGGGACGACGGGCAGGACTACGACTGGTCAGTCCCCTACGGCCGCATCTACTTCGCCGGTGAGCACACGGCCTACCCGCACGGCTGGGTGGAGACTGCTGTCAAGTCGGCGCTGCGCGCGGCCGTGTTAATCAACAGCCGCGAAGGGCACAGCCGCGAGGGGCACCCGCTGGTCAACGAGGAGGGGCTCGTGCGCCAGGTGCCCAGGCACACCCGGTGGGAGTTCCAAAAGGCTGGTGCCACCCACGCTCCGGCCGCACATGGGATGACCGCTCAGCACACCAAGAGACCCGAGCATTAAAAATGTATTTTCAGAAAAAGCCGTGTGGTTCAGTAGCTTCCCCAATGTGCACGAAGCAAAGCCGTTAGCCTTCGCGGTGGAAGGAGCTGCGCCTCGTTCTGGGGCCGCAGCAGCTGTCCTACTTCTTCCTGGGCGGTGGGGCCCCACCGGGGGAGGGGGAGAGGAGGGACCAGATGGACACGGCTTTGTGCCGCTGGTAGATGGTAATCACGGTGCCCACTCCGGCTGTCACCAAACAGAGGAGCCCTGATGTCAGTAATAGCCCAGCAGGCAGGGGGTTAAACACGAGTTTATTGTTTTCATGTAACAAGAAGCTGGTGGGCAGAGTCCCTAGAGTGTCTCAACAGCTCTGCAGGCCCTTCCATCTCGGTTATGTCCCGGACGTGTCCCCGCAAAGCTACCGGAGGCGGCCATACCCCAGCACTTCCTCCTCATTCCTCCAAAAGCCCCAAATCCAGGCTGGTAACAATAGCCCTACCTCCAGGAGCCCCCCAAAGGCCTCCTCTGACGTCTCATTGGCTGGGTCGGGACCGCGTGATCAGGCGTCAGCAGAGCAGCAAGGCCACCACCCCCTCCCCATCCAGGTCCACGCCAAGATAGCCGCCTCCTTCACCTACACGAGGCCAGCTGGACACGGGAAGTGTCAGTTTAATGAGATGGGCTCTTTAGGAGCCGCGGGAGGTACGGTGGGGAGGCCCGCCCTCTTCGCACACTTCCTCCCCAGCCTCTGCGATCTGGATAAAGTGCTTGTGCCGGGCAGGCCGGCCGGGAGGGTTAAGACTTCACGCTTTCCTCTTCCTCCCCCTCCTCTTCCTCCTCCTCCGGCAGGATCTCCAGGCTGCTGTCCGGCTGCGGGGCTGTGTCCTCGGGGGGCGGTGGGGCCGGTGGGGCCCGGGTGGGCGACAGAGGCAGTGGGGAGGCAGGGGGCGAGGGGCTGTGGGGCTCTGTGGGTGGCACCAGACCCAAGACCTCCTGCACGTTGTGGGGCAGCTCCTGCAAAGTCGGCAGGTGGGAGCGAAAAGTCAGTGGTTTTACCGGGGGCGGCGGGGCAGGGAGGGGTGTTGGCAGAAGGCGGGGGCTCACCGGGCAGGCGGTCAGCTGCCGGTAGAGGGCCTCGGCCCGCGTCAGCACGTCCTCCACGCTCAGCTTCATGGTCAGCTCGTTGATGTGCTGTGGGAAGGGGTGCATCAGGCCTGCCGGCCTACGGGCCCTCCACCGCCACCGCCCCAGCGCCCATTCCGTGCCTCTGGCTGGGGACACAATGGAAGACAGACAGACTGGGGAAATGGGGGCCGCTTGCCAGATGCAAGTACAGTGAAGGGAAAGGGCACTGAGCTCCACCCCTATGGCCCTGTCGTGCATTAACGTGATAGGGAAGGGGTAGGTGCCCCCTCACGTGCTGGCCGCACCCCATAAGGGTGCTGCTGGCAGCCAGGGATAGGATGGGGTAGGGAAAACAGCCCGATGTCACGGCCATGGTGCTCACAGCTTAGCCAACCGCACTTCCCACAATCCTGTTTTGAGTAGTTGCTACCCCAAGGCAAAGTGTGGCATGGGCACAGCACCAGCCTCTGCGGAGTTCACACCTGAGCTGCCTTGAAACGCTTACGCAGGTCAGGACTGGCAGGGAGAAGGGGAGGACTGGGAAGGAGCCAAGGCCTCACCTTGAGGATCTCATTGGAGCCGAAGCCAGAAAGCATGAGGGTGTCCCGTTCCATGTCCAGAATGGCACAGGCCACCAACAGGTGCAGATTGGGGCCAGGGAGCCCCGTCCACAGCACCTGGGAGGGCCAGAGGGAGGAGTCACCGCGCAGTCTCTGCCTGAGGTCCCACCCAGGTCTGCCTCACCCCTGCCCACTTCCCCCCCCACAACCTCCCAGCCTGGGGTTGCTGACCTATTTCTCCTTCCTGTTCACCCACCGACCCAAACTGGGGGGCCCACCTCCCACAGCCGAAGGACGTCCGGGAAGGGGAATTCTCTCTTGAACCAGATGAGCAGCCACCGGAAGCAGAAGCAGAGAGAGCCAGAGTCCTGGGAGTCTGGAGGAAGACAGTGGTGGGGAGGGGAGGTGCTGAGCAGAGAGCAAGCCCCAAAGCCGTTCCAACCCCATTCTCATTTACAGTGTGCACGGTGGTCAGACTGCGACTCTAAGAAGTTATCTCGGTCGTAAGAATCTCCACCAGTCTAGGCAAGGAGCTTATGCCCAGCATGGGAAGGCTTCAGCAGCGAGCCAGGAATGCTCTGTGTCCGCAGGAACCTTCCAGACTCCAGACGAGGTGAGCCAGTCCCGTTTCCCACCTTCACATAAAAGGGGTGCAGTGTGCACTCGAGGAAAAAAATAAAAGGTACCAATACCCAATGCTGGTGGAGGCGTGAGGAAACGGGACGCTTGTGTGACACTCGTGTGACACATGTGTACTTGGCTAGCAAAAAAAAAGTTGGTAAAAACTTCCAGGAAAGCAGTGACGGGAACAAACATTTCAAAAGCCGTGAAACTATCTCCTGCCCTGAATACAATTTCACTTCTTGGGATTTAACCTGAAATAATCATCCCGACTATGGTCATTATGATGAGAAACTGCCAATAACTGACTCGTCCGGCAGGTCAGGGGAGATCTAGTCTTGTAGGCACTTAAGGCAGACACAACACCTGGTCCGGCAGCTAGTGTCCAGGCGCCCCCGGAAGTGGCCTGTGCTTTCCTGGATTGCCTCCTCTTTGGTGAGGCGATCTTGGCAATAGCTCCCTCCCCCAGGGCCACCCTAACGTCAGTGAGGAAACGCCCCTAAAGAACTTAACTCATCTGTCACTGGCGTTCAGAAAGAACCATATTATCGACAGCAGCTTTGACTTTCCTTATCGGGATTCCCTGCGTTTTTTACATCCAACAAGCAACGAAGAATAATTTTGAGGCCGGAATGCAGCGGGCCCAGCCCCGGGAGCCCCGACAACCAGTTTGCAATCCTGGTTCAAGGTGGGTGGAGGGACGAAGTGCTAGCAGCCGCGCCCAGCCCCCACCCCTTCCATCTGCGAAGTAAGGGGCTTGGGGAGCGTGGGGGAGGGGGGGGGCACACGGGAGCGTGGATGCGTCTGAGCCTGTGGGGAGGTTTGCTCCCAAGGGCAATCCTGCGTAAATTTTGGGTTCTGGGTTATGCGGGGAGACATTTCTCTCGTTTGGATCAGGACCAAATGTCCCGGACACCGTCTGTGGCCCCGCCACCCACTGACCGCCCGCTGGGACGCCTACCCAGGAAATCGCAGAGCGACGGGTCCAGCACCCTCAGGAGCAGCAGGAGCTGCCCGAGCTGCCGCTTCATCGTCTCCTGACTCTCCTCGAAGTTCCCGTGCTGCAGGAGGGACGGCGAGATGAGGAGCCAGACCCCGGTCCCTGGAGGGGCCTGTCTCCCATGCCCGCGTGGGGCCTCACCACGAGCTCCATGAAGCCACAGAAACACCAGAAGGCATCCACCTCATTCTGAATGACGTAGAGGATCGGGGAGAGGAGGTCACTCATGCCCTGGACGTAGCCTGGGGGAACACGAGGTCAGGGCCCAGCCTAGGCCCTCAGCACCCCGCCCCCCTCCCCAAGGGAAGGCCGGACCCCCAACCCCTCCCCGGGCCGGCGTCGCACCGAGGTCGAAGTGGTACATGCAGTAGGTGAGGAGGATGTCGTTCAGCAGGCCCAGCCCTGGGTTCTCAGGACCCTCATAGAACTTGTTGGTCCTGTCGGTACGGCTCACGTCTCTCTCTGCGGAGACAGGGCATGGGATGCCAAAGTGTCGAGGCTGTGGGGGCCCATCCCTGCTGGCTGTGGGCACCAGCCCCCACTCCTCCCTTCCACAGACCCCGGGCAGGTGTGAGTCGGTCCAGAAACCGTCTCGGGCGCTCTCACGTGAGGCGCCCTGCTTCATGCTTGGCCAGGTCGCTGCATCCTCCCAGCCACCAACAGTCACTGAGCCATCCACAGGTGGGAAACTGAGGCCCAAGGAGGCAAAACCACTCGCCAAGGCCTGACGGTACGCAGACGGCAGGCTGAGCCCAAGGAGTCTGGCTCCCTTCCCCTACTCCCCATCTCCTCACTGCAGATAACCTCATCCCTTTTCTTGGGAAGGTAGGGGGCTCCCCTGTCCTCTCCCTGCCGTTTCCCATCTCCCCACCCCAGCCCCGGTCCCGCGACCCACCGATGAGGCTGCGGTAACCGTGCAGCAGTGAGTTCCTCCGCTCCTGCTCGGGGCTCACAGATTTCCACTGCAGCTTCATTCGGAAATACTCATCCCTGAGGGGCCCGGAGAGGGGTCACACAAGGCCACGACGCAAGCCACCCAGTCGCCCTCGCCCCTGTCCCCGTGCTTCCCCTTTCTGACATGTCTCACAACACACAACAGCCTTGTGAACTCTACACCCGACGTGGGGCTCAAACTCACGACCTCAAGATCGAGAGTCGCACGCTCTACAGTCTGGACCAACCAGGCACCCCCCCCCCCCTGCCCTGTTGCAGGCTTTTGTTCCAAGTCTGTCATCCCCACTGGACAGAGAGCACTGGGGCAGGGACCAGGACATACACAGTGGGGTCACAGTATGTACCAGGAAGGAGGAGAACTGGGCCCATGGGGTTAGGAGGACTGCCACAGAGTGCTGATGGCGGCAACGTTATGGTCTTGGAATGGAACAGCGATGGACATGGGAGATGGACCGGCCTGCCCACCACCGTCTCCCTGTGCCAGGGCCGGTGCCCGCACGTGCCAGGCTCTTGACTGACCTTTCGGGAGCCAGCCTACCTGTGCATCTGTGATGTATCAGGTGCCGTGCCGTGATAGGGGGATATGTTCAACTTGGGGGGTGGGAGCTGGGCAGGGCGGGGGGCGGCAGGCCCACAGTTTCTCACTCGTGTTTTCTTTCTTTTTTTTTTTAAGTTTATTTATTTTGAGATTGTGAGCGAGGGAGAAGCAGAGAAAGGAGGTGAGAGAGAATCATAGGCAGGCTCCGTGCTGCCGGCACAGAGCCTGATGTGGGGCTCGAACCCGCGAACCGTGAGATCACGACCCGAGCCAAAACCAAGAGTCAGATACCTAACTGACGGAGCCCCCCAGGCGCCCCTCACTCACGTTTTCTTGCGCACGTGGGCCTTGTGCTCCTCGGCTGAGCCCTCCCAGCTGAGGTACCCCAGGAGGAACTTCCAAGCTTCGCGTCTCAGGCCGGGGCTCAGACCCTGGGGGAGAGAGCGGGGCCCGCCGCTCAGAGGAGCCTCCCCCTGGCCGCCGGCTGGCCCTCCCCGGTCCTCTGCCCACCCACCCGGCGCCTTACCCCCGAGAAGATCCGGGCCTTCAGCATGGGGACTTGCTGAAGGCGGCCCTCGGGGCCCACATGGTGGGCCCACTCCTCCTCTGTGACCGGAGGTGCCCGCTCCACGGCTGGCCGCGGGCCCAGCTCCACCTGCGAGACACAAGGCAAGTGAGCTCAGGGCCTCACCCATCCTCCCCAGGCCACCTGCACGGCAGCTCAGAGCCCTCCTTAGCTCCACGGACAGTTAACGTTCAGGGTGGGGAGCATCTCCTTCCCCGGGCCAGCGCCAAAGTCACCCTCCGTGTCAGGAAGGTCCTCCCCGAGCGTCACAGGCTATAAGCGTTTTCCTCGAGGTCACTCACACGATCTGGTGAGAGTGGTGCTCTGTCGTCCCCGTTATTGTGGAAAAGGGGACCCAAGGAAATGTGGTCGCCCGCCAAGGTGACGGCCAAAACACAGCAGGGTCGACCTGATACTCACACAGGAGATGACCTCGAACCCAGGCTCGGGCTCGTCATCGGGCGGTGGAGGAAGGTCGGGGGAGGCCCCCTCTGGGTGTGGCTGCAGGGCTCCCCGGAAGAAGTTGGTCACACGGGAGAAGCCGCCGAAGGTGGTGGAGTAGGGGTCCTGGAGGAAGCGCTGTGGACAGGGCCGGAGGGCGGTCACGGCTCCACCCCACCCTGCCCCGCCCACCAAGGCGTCCACCCCTCCCTGCCCACAGCGGCCCAGCCCGGCACCGCGACACTCACGGACACCACGTTGGAGCTGTCCTGGTCAAAGAGCTGGAGGTGGTGGAAGGAGCTGGAGAGGGCCGAGGAGTCGTGGGGGAAGACAAGGTAGAGGCGGGAGTCCTGCGGGGAGCTGGGGAGGGGCAGGTGCGGTGACACACTGGGTGGGTTCCCTCCCGCTTCCAGCTACAGCGGCCCAGCTGCCCTTGGGGAGGCCCTCGCCTCAGCTGGACCCCGGGGGTGGGCACACGACCCAGGGCTGGCCGGTGAGAGGCGGCTCCAGAATGCCGCTGGAGAAGGAACTGCTTCTGTCACCGGGGCCGCTAGGCCAGGCCTGCAGGGGCCCCCAGAGAGTGATACCAGCTCTGACGCAAAGAGAGCAATTCTTCCTAACGTTCCAGGGCCCGGGTCCTGCCTGAAACCAAACTACCCTTTGGCTTTGCGGTTACACGCACCAGTGGATTCCCCCTTTCCTGCCTTTAAAGCAGTCTGTTTCTTTCACAGCCCCGAGGGGCCGGGCCCCGGGCACAAAGGCCGGTGCTGGAGGAAGGCTCACCTGGCCAACAGCAGGTAGCGGCTGAGGACACGGAGGAGGGCGCGTGTACCCCCGCGGTGAAAGTGTAGTGCGGGCAGGGAGCCTCCGGCCTGGGTCACCAGGACCAGGTAGGCCCAGCTGAGACCTGGCTTAGACCGGCGGATGGACTTGAGCTCCCCCAGACTCACCGAGAAGGCCCAGGAGCCCCGGGGAGAGCTGGGCTCTGCACCTGGAGAAGAGAGCCGTGTTGGGAACGGGCGCAGGGAGCCCGAGGCAGCACACACATCTCCCAGGAGCCCTCTGGGAGCCCTGGGTCACCTCCTGTCTCCTCGGAAACGCCTACCGCGGGCTTGCTCCGGAACCTCCCTCGGCTCTCAGGGTGACGGCTGTGTTCCTCGAGCTGGAGGCAGGCCCCTCGGGTCTACCCCCTGCCCGTCTTGTCTCCAGTTCGTTCTCCAGACCCCACACTCAGGCCACAGCTCGAGTTTCCTAAATACACCCGATGCCCTGTGCCTCTGGCCTTGCACGGCTGCTCTCTCTGCTGGGGAGAAAACTCCCAGGTGTCGCCCCCCCGCCCCGCCCCCAGAGCCAGAGGCTGGCATCACCTCTTCCCAGAAGGCTTTTCTACTCCCCAGAGGGGCCAGATGCCTCCTCTGGGGCCCCCAGCACCCTGTTGAACTCCAGGATAGCCCAAATCACCCTGTGACTCTACAGCTGTCCACCCCCACAGCCAATGAGGGAGGGAGCCCGGTGAGATGAGCAAGGTGGGAAGCCCCGGGGACCCTGCCAGGCTGGACCTGGACCGGGGACAGTCCTGCACCCGATCCATTCTCCTGAGACTGGAAGGCCATCTTGACTGTGACCAGCAAAGCCTATGGAGCCATGACCGCGGAGGGTAAGCTGTGTCTCCACCTGCCCCTCAGGGGCACCGGCTCAGCCTACCTCTAGTGGGCTCTGAGTGGCGGGGCTGTGGCCGCACAGTGCTGATGACAGCCCAGTCGGGTTCGTAGCCGGGGTCAAAGGTCGGTTCCTCCTCAGAGGTGCAGGCGTCACCCCCACTCACATCCTTGGGGTAGGAAGATAAAGAGAGCGAGGGGCTGTAGATTCAGGACTTCCAGATCCGAGCTGTGAGGCTGCCCTGGAAGGCGGCCCCGTTGAACAAATAGGGCAACTGAGGCAGAGAGGGGCACAATACTTGCCCAGAGTCACCCGGTGCGGCCAGGGACCGGGATAGGGCCAGGACTCAAAGCCAATCTCCTGGTGGCTCTAACCCAAGCACCACCACACGGGGGAGCACAGAGAACGCCCCGGACTGTGCGCTCCGCCCGCCGACTGCCGAAGGGCACAGTGCTTAAAGTTAAGTAGCCGGTAGTCACTGGAGCAACTCAAATCAAAGCCACCATCAGGTACCCTTCACACTCACCAGGACGGTGAGGATTAAAAAGACCGGTTAAGAGAAGCACTGGTAGAAAAAAATGGAACCGCATATACTGCCCCGGGAACGTAAATGGAAGGAGCTGCCCGGAAAAACCTGGAAGTTCCTCAAAAGGTTAAATGTACAAGTACCATACGCCCCAGCGATTCTACTCCCAGGCGTATACCCAAGAGAAATGAAACCAAGCGTCCACACTTGAACGCACAAACGCTCAGAGCAGGATTATTCATAACAGCCCCAAAGGGGAAACAACCCACGATGCGTGAGCAAAATGCGTGGGGCTCCGTTTATACACCACGTCCAGGAAAGGCCAAGCCAGAGAGACGGATTACTGGTTGCCAGAGGCTGGGGGAGGAGAGGATGGGGAGCAGGGGCCAACGGGTGCAGGGTTTCTCCGGGGCGGGGGGGTGACGAAATGTCCTGGACTTAGACAGCAGTGACAACTGCCAAGACTTTGCGAACAGAGAAACGCTCGCCTCTGTACTTTAAGAACTTAAGTTCTTCTGTAACCATGTGCTTTATCGTAAGTGAATTTTACCTCAATAAAAGAGGCAACTCACAGGTTGTTACGAAAACAAGTAAAGTGCCCTGCGTGGGGCCTGCTGGCAGATTTGGGTAAGCAGTGCAGGTGAGGGCCGTGCTGAGGGTCACAGTGCAGTCCTGGCCGATGGTGCTGGCCGCGGGCCATGGGGAAGGACAGGGAGGGGATGGGAGTCCCTTCACAGGACGGTATGCCTTCCTGTCAGGCAGAGGTTGGAAGGCGAAAACTACATTTCCCTGGCTCGTCTGCAGCTAGAGGTCAGGACGCAAGACAGAGGCTACCGGAAAGCAGAAGCGAAGCAAAGGCAACTTCTGGCTGCGCTGGCTGTGTTTGGCTGACGAAGAAGACTCCTGTTTTCCCCACACACGGAGAGGCGACTAGGGTAGAGGTGGTGGCTAGCTCAGTCTCCCAGTGCCAGGTACTAGCCTTGTAGGGCCCAAGCAGCTTCCTGCCCTTGGGTGGCAGCTGGTGGTAGGGACCGCTCCCAGGATGATCTCTCCCCGCTCCCTCATTTTGGCAGTGGCGGCAGCTCCCCTGGCAGGTCAGTTCTGCAGGGTCAGTCCCGTTCTATCAGCCCTTGAAAAAACTCTACAGGCCTCTCCCTGCCAGCAGGAGGGTGGCCTTTAATCCTTCCCTGCTGAAAGTAACTGGTGTTTTGTGCCTCCTACGATGAAACCCTGCGTGATGGGACCCTGTTGGAAGGACACAGACAGTGGATCCACCCAAAAGCCATTTCCGCTGCTCCCTCCAGGCTGACGGAGCCCCTCCCACGACAGAAGTTAAAACCTCCCCATGTTTCCTTTCCCAGCCTTCCCTGTGGCTCTGAGTGGCCGTAGGGACCCAACTCTGGCCAGTGGGAGCTGAAATGACACCTGTGGGGAATGTAAAGGGAAATCCCTGATTTAAAAAAGGCACGTACAGGGATGAACACCCCATTTAGAACAGCCTTTGGGTGCCGTTGATGGAGAACATGGTGTCTGTAGCTGTGGCAGCCAACCAGGGCCAGAAGGGAGTCAGAGACACCCATCCACAAGGCTGCTGAACCAGCCCTGGCAAAGCCATCCCTGCCCTGCGTGTCTTGTGAGATGAATTTGATGTTTCGACGTTTACATGACAACGAGAGTCAGTGCTGCCATCTGCGAATGTTTGCAGCTCTCTACTCCTTGGGCACACAGCAGGATCACTGTTCGCTGAACTCTACTGGCTGGATGGAGCCATGCAGCTAGTCCTGACCAAGGGGCTGGGATGTCTCCAGGATGGACTGCTGAAATGCCGGGGAAGAACTCTCCCTCTGCCACAAGGAACGGTGGCTTCTAAGACAGCCACTCTAGCAGCACGCCTCCCCGAGTAATCGTGACGAACAGAGCTCCTTGGCCAACCTGCAGCACACACATAGAGTGAGCAAAAACAGCCAAAAAGGCTGGCGCTCCAGCAGCCTCTTTGGACCACAAGGCAGCCGTGAGGATGCATCCCGTGTGCTGGGGATGGCAGAGCAAAGATGGAAGGGACCCGCCGTCTTCTGGCCTTTTCAGCTGGAGAGGTATGAGCTTCTATCTAGCTGAAGCCACTGTTATTTCCATTTCTATCCCACGTAGCCAAATATAACTGCTAACTGATGCCAAGAGTTTGTGGGAGATCGAGAAAGACAGATGTGAATGGCACCCTGCCTGCCCCCCTCTTCTCTGCCTTAAAAAGCAGATGCAGGGGCTCAGCTCAAGCAGCCATTTAAAGGTGACCAGGGCAAGCGTGGTCTGGTCTCACCAATCCAGGCCCCAGGGTCACCAGCCACGGCCCGTAGCCCCATACGTCTTTGGCAGTCTTGTGAAACAAGAGAAATAAACTCGTCGGCTTAATTTGTTGTCGGCCAGATGTTGTGTTCCTTGGATTAATACGCTGTATGCACCTGTGCCTTTTCTGCTGAAACCCGTCTCAGTGAGTTTCTGTGGGTCAAAAGTAAGACTGCCAAGGAGAACAGCAACATTTTCAAGAAAGGCACTCAGACCGCCCGTGAGGCTGATGAAAAATGCAGAATCCTGGCTGGTTCTTCCTCAACCCCCGGAAGCCAGATCCCACAACGGATTCGCCACTTGTAATGCTCCCACACTGGGTTATTCAAAGCTCCACTGCCCCAGGTCAGGCTTCATTCTCTCTCCCTGGCCCAACACAATAACCTCTCCCTGGCCTCCCAGCCTCCAGTCTCCCTCCATTGAGACCTTCTGCCCACCCCCCACATGGTTTCCCATGGAAACTTTCCACACCCACACCCTTCTCCCCCGATGTTTCCCCCAGGGCCCCTAGAACGCAGCCCAAGCTTCTCAGTCGGGCATTTCACGTCGAGCTACCTTCCCGGCAAAACCCTCTACACGGGCATCTCATTCCCTCCCGTATCCTGAAATACTCTTTCTCCTACCATCCCTGAAATACTTTCTTGCCCCGTCCTCCTTCTTAGGGTTCCGGTGCCAATGTCTGCTTCCTCCGGAAATGGGCAGGGCTCTGGAATCAGAGTCTGGGTTCAAACTCAAGTTCCAACACCTCCTAGCTTTCTGACTTTGCAAACAGGGCTCCCAATCATTGTGCCTCAGTTCCCCTAAATACAGTGGGGGCGGGGACTAAGGCAGGGTCTGATTGAGACTCATCTCCGGTCCCAGCACAGAACCTGGTGACAGAAAGCCTCAGGAGTCTGTAATAACGAGAAGGGCAAAGTCTGGTACCCGGGGTAAGAAGGAGTACTGGTAAGTGGGCGAGTCGCCTTGGTCACGTTCAGTTTCCTCTCTGGACACGGACGGCAGACCTGCCCGAGGGGAAACGCCACACCCTTTCAAGTTCTTGTAGGCTGAGAGGCCACGGAACCCGAATCCACAGGCTGTGTTGTCCTCTTGCATTCTGGCAGGGCTCTCCCAAAGAGCAAAGGGGATGAGAGGGCAGCTGTCCCCATGGCCACAAATCTCAGTGTCTGCTTTCTTTTGAATGGGCATCTTCAGCCCCATTTCACAGAGGGGAGGAAACCAAGGGGCAAAGAGAACCTAGATCCCAAGCAGGGTCACACAGGATCTAAGAGTTAGTCTGGGACTGAACCCAGGTCCTTCAGATGTCTTCTACCGCGGAAACCTGGAAAAAGCAAGTGGAGAAGAGAGAAAAGCCTACCTTCTTGGCGAAGAGAATCTGGGTGGAATCTCCAGCCTCCTCTACAGGAACCCACTGCAGGAGGACATCACTGTCCTGAGGAAAGGAGAGAGGAGTTTAGAAGTGCTGCCCTCCAATCTCCCCAAACCGTATTTCCAAACTTCTTCCCCAGTCTGGACCCCCCAGACTTACAAAGCCCCTTCTCTCCCTCCAGTCCGCACCCCCTGCCTTCCTAAAGCCCCACCGTGACCTCCAGACCATACGCCTACAGATGCGGCCTCCATCCCGCTCTGGGCCTGCCCGAGCCCCGCTGCCTCGCGGCCCACCTTCTCCACAACGCGGATGACGCCAGCGATGAGGGAGTCCGGGTCTTGGTGCTTCTTGGCACTGGTGTGCAGGTACACGCCACCCTTCTCAAACACCACCTGGGGACAGGAACCAGTGAGGGGCGGGGCCCAAGCGCAGGTAGACGCCCAGGGGGGCGGGGCCTGGGAGGGGTCCAGCCGCTCAGGGGGCGGGGCCATAAGGTAAGGGTCTCGCCTAGGGCAGCGGAGGGGAGGGTGACAGCGCATTTATAAAGGAATGATGTGTTTGCTAAGGCTCAGCCGGGCTCCCAGAGCCCCGGCAGAGTCTTGGGGCGAAGCCGACCACCGGAGGGCGGCGTCTCGCAACCACAGAAGGGAAAAAATGCGTCCTCGGTGCTTACCTTGTAGCCGTCTCCCTCCATAGCCGCGGCCGAGGTCCCACTACCCAGGTCCTCTCCCTTTCCGGGTCATCGTGCTGTCACATCCGGATAGGAGACTCCCCTGAAGCCTGGACAGTGGTAGCGCCCTTGCCTGTTCTAGAACAGGAGTGGATGTAACCATCTTTCAGAATCGGGTGACTGAACTTGAACCACGAGGGCTTAAGTCACATGGCGCAAACGCTGAAGGTAGAGCAGCCCAGCGAGAGTGCGCAGACGCAGTGCTGCTCTCCTGACCGCGAAGTAAACAAGGGGGAGGATCCAAGGGCTCCACCCCTTCTCTCAAGCCGTCTCCGAAACACCTACTTCTTTCTCCATATTGTATACTGGCATTGAAGCTAAAGAGATGCCATTTTGCTCGAGGGCACAGGCAAAGCCGGTCAGCTGCGGCCATGTTAATGCGGGGCACTTTCATCTCTCTGAGGGGCGCGACAGTGAGGTCCTGGAAAAGAAACGGATAAAAGAAAAGAAGGTGAGAGAAGGTGTGCGTCAGAAGAGGTGCTGAGGGACTTGGGTTAACGGGATGAAGCCGTCCTTATTCGCGGGAACGAAGCGGTCCTAGTCGAATTCCTGAGTCACCGTCGCGAGAAAGCAGTCTAGGCAGCCATATTGAATCCTGGCAAACCGAAGCAAAAAGGGCTACCATATTGGATCTTTACCAGCCTTGGTGCTGAAGGGGGAATAGGTTGGAGGGAGAGTCCATGTACATTTTGGGCAAGTGATGCCAGGCTGGCCTGCCATGTCATTAACGGGCATGCCTTTTCTCTACTTCTGTGGAAGAGGTTGACAATGGGTGAGGGGCATCAAGTCGCTGGCCTTAGTTTACTGACGCCTTGAGTGTGCATATGCCGACGGCCGTATTTCTTGGGGGCAAATCGAAATGGTTTGGCTTGTTTCCGAGCAAGCTGAAGCCTTTCTTTCGCCATCTTTCTTATGGGCACCGTGCTGTCGCCATTGCCCCGCTGTGACCCGGTGATGTCCCCGTGGCCATTTTGGTTTCGGGCGGCCCCGATATGGGAGGCGGAGTGTGCATAGTGGAGGAGGGCCAACCACGCGGAAGTGACGTGAGGCGCCGCCATGTCTTTTGAGGGCGGCGACGGCGCCGGGCCGGCCATGCTGGCTTCGGGCACGTGAGTGGAGGCGGCGTTGTGAACCGCGGTGTGGGGAGGATTTGGCCGTCCGGAGGAGAGGGGCGCTGGGAGGGCGAGCCACTCGTGGGAGGGGTATGGTCTGCGTAGATCAGAGGGCAGAGGTCGCCCAGCGACCCTACGCTGAGCGCTGGAAAGGGGTCGCCCGCGGGAACCGTTGTGTCTGACCCAAGGCAAAACCTAGACAGCCTTCTCATTCGGTCTCCAGACCCACAAGGGTCCTTGCCTTGGTCGTGGACCATGTCCACAGGGTCTGGGGGTTGCCCGGGGGGGACTTGGGGCGCCCCTCACCCGTCCAAAGGCGGGACTTCCGGTCCTGGCCCCCACCTGGGCGGGATTTCCTGTTTTCTTCCTAGAGAAGTGGCTCTTCCCTGGACCCTCGGGCGAGGTGGGAAGGTCTCGGAGAGGTCGAGAAAGAGCCCAGACGTTCACCCTGTCCCCGGCTACGCGGGGTAGGGGGGTGAGGGGGCATCCTCGAGTTTCTCCCACTTTCGGGCAGGGGGGCACTCGTAGTTTGACAGGTGGTTGGAAGGGGGCTTCACTAGCATCCCTCATTCCTTGGGGGACTCGGCCTCTTTCCTCACCTGTACCTAGAGTTCTTTTCCTCAGTTCATCTCATCTCATCCTAGGAGGCCAGTTACCTTAGCCCTCCCCTCCCCCTCCTGTGGGGGACAAGTCTCATCTCCTCTCCCCCATCTTAAACTCTTCAGTCTTGGGGGTTGGGGACCCTCCGTCCATCTCTCCGCGCCTTAGAGGATAGAGGACTCTCCAGCAGCTGAAAGGGTGGAGTCTCCTCTGGTCTTGGCCACCCTGCTTTTGGGTAACCAGCCTCAGAGAGCTCGCAGGCCTTGGCAGAGAGGTGTGAGTTACTCTTCTCATTTTTGCCCAGGCCGCCTCTTCACAGTGTGAAGGGGGACCCTCACGCCCACTCACCCCCATTCCACTCTTTCCAATCCTGAAACTGCTCTAAGATCTAGGACGAAGAGTTTAATCCTGATGTCCTGGGGACACGAGAGCCCCAGGCTTAGCACTGCCAGGCTGTGTGACCTTGGACCAGTCATTTCCCTGCTCTGAGCCTTGGTGTCCTCCACCAGCTAAGGGTGACCCCAGGAGTCGCTGTGAGACCGTTAGGCTCCCTGGGCCTCACTTTCCCCACCGGGACTAGGAGATCCTAAACTTTCCCTGGCAAGGAAGGCAGGCTGGCATCCGAGATGAAGGACGGGCTCGGGATCCAGCCCTCTGACTCTATAATCAAAGCCCTGAATCTCCCTGGCCCTCAGTTTGCCACCGTGAAGCGGGTTGATAACAGCCCCCTCCCTCGTGGGGTGGGGGAGAGGCTGGGATGACACGCTTGCACCCCTGAACCCCCGCCTGGCGGATGGGAAGTGCAGGGTGAATTTGCCGTGGGGCGTGTCCGGAATGGTGCTGGCTGTTCTCGCTGCACGTGGCTTCCGACAAGGGCTTTGTGGCCCACGAGCCGGGGCTGTCTCATTTGTGAGGGAACCGCTCCCACCTTAGTGGATCAGGTAGGAGGTGAATTGACAGGTGCAGACTCCATACACTTAGTCGCTGCTTTTCAAACAATGGCTTAAGTGGTTATGTGTTGAAAAGGGCCTGCGAATTGAAATCCAGCTACAGAAGACCTTGGCAGGCTGGACTAGAACTGTGCTTGAGTTCCTCCGGTGATGGGGTGCCCCCTACCTCCCTGAAGAGGCCCCTCAGCTTCCCAGCAGCCCTGGCTCCCCCACTGTGGTTTATAGGAAGAAGAAAATGAGGCAGAGAGAGGGCCAGTGAGTGGTCCAGGGTCACACAGCAGGTTTGCGATGGCAGACAGCCAGTCCCCTTGCTTTTTTTTTTTTTGCTTTTTTTTTTTTTTTTTTAAGTTTATTTAAGTACTCTCTACACCCAGTGTGGGGCTCAAACTTATGACCCTGGGATCAAGAGTCACATGCTCTTCCAGTTCAGCCAGCCAGGCGCCCCAACTACTTGCTCTTTCCATCTCATAAGGGGATGCAGCCAGCAGCTTGTCTGCTTAGGGGAGGCCTGTCCTGCGTCCTCGAGCTTGGGGAGCTCACAGTCTGATGGAGGAGGCAGCAGAGGTACAAGGGTCACAAGCTCAAGTGACAGTGAGCTATAATGGAGGTAGCCCAGGGCACTGTGGGTCTAGAGAAGCCATCTGATCCATCCTGGGGGCCAGGGAAGACTTCCGGAGGAATTGCCAGAACAGTCTTAGGAAGTACAAAACTTTGCGAATGGAAATCTAGGCACAGAGAGCGTCTCGCACACCATTTTCTGCTCAGCCCCCGCTCTCCAAGGCCTGCCATGTGCAGGGCAAGGCTGGTGCCTCAGAGATGAAGGCTGCAGCCTCCCCAGAGGGCTATGTGCTACAATGGGGGACTCTCCGCCATTGTAGGAGCCCAAAGTGGGGGGACTGACCCGATCTAGGGGCGAGGGAAAGCTCTTTCCACACTAGAGTGAGAGAAATGTTGACTAGTAACTGGAAGGCAGGCCATCCAGGTGTAGGGGGACCACCTTGACTGAAGGCCTCAGAAGTCTTGGAAGGCTGTGATGCTGAGCGCAGGGCCAGGTTGAGGGGCCGTGACCTTGTCCTGGGGCTGCTGGGGCGGGGCAGGGGCTCTTCCAGTGGGGAAGGACCCCCAGGGGGCCGTGTGCTGGCCGAACTGGAGGCTAAGAGGTTCTGGAAGAGGCTGCAGTGGTGGTCCGTTGGGAAAAGAACGCAGGCCAAGCATATAGTTTCAAATCTTCTATAAGCCACATTAAAACCGTAAAAAGAAAACATAAGATCCGCTTTCGGCATATGTCTTGTTTAGCCATTATGGCTAACACGTCATCATCTCAACGTGTCATCAACAGCAGACCTGCCAGTGAGATGTTAGACACCCTACTTTTTTGTGCTAAGCCTTCAAAACTCCAGTGCGGATCTCACACCCATGGCCCCTCTCGCTCTGGACCCGCCACCTGTCAAGTACTCCTTAGTCACGTGTGGCAGTTGGTTCCCAGGTCGGACAAGGCAGGGCCAAAAGGAGGGCCCAAGGCTGTGGGGACAGGGTGGGGCAGGAGGGATGGGGCCGGAGGGTTGAGGATGGTACCAGGAGATCCGGGTGGGGAGGAAATCTGGGGGAGTAGCGGGCTTTGCGGAAGAAGCTGAGCTCAGCAGGGACAAGGTGGCTGGGAGGGATGGGCGTGGCCTCTAGGGACAGGTGGACACACAGGGCCGGGTGTAGACTGCGCCATCAGCCATCAGCGGAGCCTCAGCTCTCTGTCCTGCTCTGCCCTGCAGGGCGTGGATGGCGTCGGGGCGCCCCGAGGAGCTGTGGGAGGCGGTGGTGGGGGCCGCTGAGCGTTTCCGGGCCCGGACAGGCACGGAGCTGGTGCTGCTGACCGCCGCGCCGCCCCCACCGCCCCGCCCGGGTCCCTGTGCCTATGCAGCCCACGGCCGGGGGGCCCTGGCAGAGGCCGCCCGCCGCTGCCTCCACGACATCGCCCTGGCCCACAGGGCCGCCGCTGCCGCCAGGCCCCCCGCGCCCCCACCAGCACCGCAGCCACCCAGCCCCGCACGGAGCCCACCTCGGCCCACCCTGGCCAGGGAGGAGGACGAGGAAGATGAGGACGAGCCGACAGAGACCGAGACCTCGGGGGAGCGGCTGGGCGTCAGCGATAACGGAGGTGAGAGGGGGCAGGGGCTGGGGTGGCTCTTGGCTCGGCAAGTCGCCTCCAAGGTAGGTTTTCCTGGGGAGGTGGGACTTGCTTGTCTCTGAGCCCTGGCTGACTTGCCGGGAGACCTTGAGCGGGTCAGTCCCCATCTCTGGGCCTCAGTTTCCTTACATGTTACCTGGCGCCAGCCCCGTGGTGGGAGGTGCTAGACAGACGCAGAGCCAGTCCAGGCCCTTTTCTTGAGGGACTCCTGGCCCGGCCAAGAAGTTGGTGGTCCCGATGTGAGGCAGTGCCCCGTGGAGGCCATAGGGTTGGGACCTGAGCTGGGAGCTTGAGCAGCACAGGAGTTCTTTCCAAATCTGGGGCGCCACATGCTTGTGAGAACAAAGATAGGAGTCAGGGATGCAGGCAATAGCTTAGAGAGGCGGAGGGAAAATGCAGCTGTGTGTTTTGGGGGGTAATTTGGAGGTTGGACTTCAAAGAGACTGGCCTGTAACATTAGGGCTTTGAAGAGTGATTAGGAGTTTGTGGGGGGGCTCAGCAATAGGACTTACTACTACTCAGCAACTGCTTACTGCTAACGCTTGCTTCTTCATTGTTGCTGGAGACAGCCTGCATAGGGTTAAGGGCACAGACTCTAGAGCCCGGTGGCCTGGGTTCAAATCCTGCTGACACGATTATTAGCTACGGAACTTTGGGCAATGATATAACTTCTCTGTGCCTCCTGGTCCCCATTTGTCAAACAGGCTCATAATCGTCTCCTATTTTTCTCAGTCTGTTTTTTGAGCCAGTTCAGCCCAAACAGATCTTAAGAGATTTCATGTTTATCCAGCCAGTTGTTTTCACCCGAGGGTGTAACAGATAGAAACTGGATTTGTTTCTGCTGATGACCTGGAAGATAACCGGGGCAAGGGTGTTTGAGGCAGAGGGAATAATTCCAGAAGCCCTGAGGCTCGCAAGAGCCTGGACGATGGGGGGGGGGGGGGGGAGCGGGGGGGGGGGAGCGGGGGGGCGGGGAGAGAGGTGATCGCAGTGGCTGGAGTCGAGCCGGCCCGGGCCACTAACACCGTCCACAGGGCTCTTTGTGATGGACGAGGATGCCACACTCCAGGACCTGCCCCCGTTCTGTGAGTCGGACCCTGAGAGCACAGATGGTAAGTGTCCCAGGCTGTCCCCATGCCCAGGGCTGCTGGGATGAAGGCAGGGACAGAGGCTGAAGTCCACCCTCTCCCCCAGATGGCAGCCTGAGCGAGGAGACCCCTGCTGGCCCCCCAGCCTACTCAGTGCCCCCGGCCTCAGCCCTGCCCACACAGCAGTATGCCAAGTCCCTGCCCGTGTCCGTGCCCGTCTGGGCCTTCAAGGAGAAGAGGACAGAAGCACGATCGTCGGATGAGGAGAATGGGCCGGTGAGGGGCAGAGGGGAAAAGGGAAGGAGGGTGGAGGGAAAGACTCAGAGTCACTTCCTCCAGGAAGCCCTCAGGCATGGATGGCACATTTCATAGGGTTGATCCTCCCCTCCACCTCATGAGGCAAGTTTTGGGGCCAGAGCCCTAAAATTTTTTAACTATTGCAGCCTTATAATGTACCCCAGTGCCTTGTAGGGAAAGTCTTTTCCGGTTTCTAGGAATAGCTTTGTTTACAGAATACCTGCTCCAGGCAAGGTACCAGTACTTTGGTATCCCCTCCAGAAGGAGAAACTGAGGCTCAGAGGGGTCAGATCACCTACTGTCCCCACCCTGCATATTTCTGGCTCCTCCTGGCATTTCCCTCTCCCCCACTTCCTCTGTTTCTCCCACACGGTTGTACACGTGGTATCCCTGGGCTGGCCTGGATGGACCCTCACCATCCATCCCCGAACTTCCCTGACACATGGGGAGTGTATGTGACTTCCTTGGGACCTCAACTTGTGAGGGACAGAGCTGGGATTGGAACCCAGCTTCCTTTTGGAAAGGAGTTACAGGCCACAAGGCAGGAGGCCCTGGGTCCCTTGGGCCCCCTCCCCGTGTGCCTCTCAGAGTCCTCGTCGACTCACTGGCAGCATCCATCCGCTGTTGCTGTCCTTGTTGCCACTGGTGGAAACCCAGTGAACTGACATTTGAGGCCTGAGGGTGGGGGTGCCGGGCTGGACTCCGGAGGGGCTCTCGTGCAGCTTCTGCCTGTGGCCTCTCCTGTTCTGCTGGAAGCCAGGCCCAGCTCAAGGGTTTGGGCCACACGGGAGATTGCACTAGTTGCTGGGGGACAGGATGACAGGGCCCCTCCCAGGTGGAGGCCAACACGAAAAGGGGTCCTTTCCTTACAGCGCCGGCAACGTGATGGCTCAGGGCTCTTGAGCAGTCACTGGGCTGATGGTCTCAGACTCTGTCATCATCCCTATGTTTTAAAGGGGAGAGAGAAGCGTAGGGAGATGAAATGCCCGTTGACAGCTTGTCGGTGGCGGAGGCCTGATTATTACATGACTCGATGCCAAGCCCACCCCAAATCCTTAGACATGACACTCTCTGGGTGCACACAGCCTTGATGGTAGCAGACAAGCAGCACTTCCATTGTATAAGGAACTAGAACGGCGATGGGACAAGTAGTTCTTGCGCGTGGAGTCAGGCCAAGAAGGGGAGGAGGAGAGAGGCAGGAAGGCTTCTTGGAGGAGGTGGTGTTTGAGTTGGGTGGAAGGATCCCACATGGAGCAAGACTGGGGGAGGGGGGAAGGGCCTTCCTAACAGGCGAGAAGCGTTGGGCCGGGGCGTGGCGCCGAAGAGGCGGGGCCGCAGCGGGCGCTGACCCCACCCCCGTTCCGCAGCCCTCCTCGCCGGACCTGGACCGCATCGCGGCGAGCATGCGCGCGCTGGTGCTGCGGGAGGCCGAGGACACCCAGGTCTTCGGGGACCTGCCGCGGCCGCGGCTCAACACCAGCGACTTCCAGAAGCTGAAGCGGAAATACTGAGGCCCAAGCAAAGAGCTTCCCGGCCCAGCGTCCGCCCTGCTCCACACTACACCCCTGCCCCGCCCCCTGGGCCGGCCAATCCGAGTCAGACCTGGGACCGACCTTCCAGGTCGCCCGGGCCCCGGGATTGCCCCCTCCCTGCCAATCCCCGCCATCCTTCCAGCCCGCGATCCCCTCACGCGCCGAGGAGCGGGACCTATCTAGTTTCTCGATTGGGTCTGTCGCCGCTTTCTCTGCCCTGCGACAGATTCTTTCGATGAAGGGATTAGCTCGCTCCCTGATCGGGGCGGCCAGTTTTAAGCCCAAAAATGGGTCAACTGTTGTTTTTTGCCTAGCGACAAGGGCTTTGCTCGCGCGGCATTGGTCGAAAGCGAAAAGCCAAGCCACAGGATTGGGAAGTGGCAAGCCATTTCGGCCTAGAGATGGGAAGCTCCTACATTTGATTGGCTCGAACCCAAAGGGCTTGACCAATCTCGCGGAGTCGCCATCCCACCCTTTCTGGGCTGTCCCGCCCGATTGGCTCCAGCGTCCTGAGGGCGTGGCCAAACCTTCCTCCTGTGCCCAGGATTGGCCTGCGGCCTTAAATTTACGTTCTTTACACTACTGGGACTGGGGTTGTTTTTGACCTAGTCCCGACCAAGTGTCCCTCTGCCCCCTCCCAGGGATGGCCCAATTCTGTCCCTGCGTCTGATACCCTCTCATTGGTTCCATCCCACAACAGCCTGCCAATCGAAGTCCGTCCTTGCAGCCCGGACGGCACCAGCTCCCGCCCCTCTCCCCCCACCCCCACAGGTGCCTTAAAGGGCCTTCGTCCGCCCAAGGTGGGGGGCAGGGGCCCTCGCTCTCCGGCCCTTGTGTGGGGGAGAGAGTCGGGGGTGGGGATTGGGAGTTGGGAGGGGTGGTCTGAGATTAAAGAATTTTACCTCTGGCAAATGAGTACAAAGTGTGTTGTGTTCATTCAACAAACATTTCCTGAAGCCGAATGAGCAGCATTTCATGGATTTTCAGTGCAAAGCTGGGAGTTTTTACAGATAAAAGAGAGATTCACAGGGTGGGAGTGGGGATTCCAGCCTTGTGTGACCATAGATCCCCACTCTTCAGGGAGATGAATGTTGGAATGTGAATAGTATTTAAGGAATCAGTGTTGAGTCCACATAGACCCCAGCAAAACCAGGAACCTCCACTTGAGGCCGGGAGTTTTCTGCCTGACAGAGCTGAAATTGGCACCTGATCCCAAATCTAGGCGGGGTCCAGTGAACCTGTAATTTCATCTCCCATCAGACCACCACCGGAGGAATGCGCAACAAATAAGACATAAACAGGACGAACTACCAGCCAAACAATTTTATAAAGTTATTAACATGTATTAACTCTTTTAATCTTCCTAGTAACCCCATGAATGGAAACGATTATCCCCACTTTACAGATGAGAAAATCGATGTATTGAGGGTCAGGGCTGCTGTCGGGGGCGGAGATTTCTTGGACTGGCAATGATCATCAAATGGAAAAAAAGTTTCTCCCGCTATAACTAAGGGAATGAATGTTACAGAGTTCAACGTGGAAAGAAAATCTGCGAAAAGAAGACCCACACCCCCTACTGGCCCGAGCCGTCCATTGCTGCGGGAGAGATGAAGGTCAGAGCACCGGAGGACCAAAGGGGCAGGTCTGGAAAGGGGCGGGGCTCCTGTAGTGGGAGGGGCCAAGGCCCTGCCCCCTTCCGTAGGACGAGTCATTTCCGTCCGCCGAGAAACAGAGAAAGAAGCCGGTGGAGTTGCGGGCAGAGCGCCTCGTGCCGGACTTCCCCGGTCGCAAGTGGCAGGTGAGCCCCGGTCCGGCATGGTGAGCGTGGGCCGAGCTGAGGGCGCGCGCGAGGTTCTTGGCTTTGCCTTCGGACGTAGGGGTCCGGGCTCCCTGCAGGACTGAGCGGGGCGTCGTCGCCTGGGAAACGGCGCGAGCCTGAGGCCGGCAAGAGGGTGGGATTTCCGGAGCCTTCAGCGGAAGAAGGGAAATTCCTGGTGGACGGGGAGGGAGGAGGAGGGACTTCCTGTGGCAGTTTGAGGGCGTTCTGTCAATCAAACCTGTTTACCTACTTCCCCTTAGGCCGGCGCTAGGGATGGCCGAGGTGGAGCCCCAGGGCCGCCTGTGGCTGGAGAGCCCCCCTGGGAGTGCGCCCCCCATCTTCCTGCCCTCGGACGGGCAAGCCCTGGTCCTCGGCCGGGGACCCTTGACCCGCGTTACCGACCGGAAGTGCTCCAGAAACCAAGGTGGGCGGGCCGGGGCTGCAGGGGGTGTGGCCCGCTGCTGGAGCGGGAACACAGTGCAGGAAAGCTGGACCGCCGGTCGTGTAAGGGAGATGTTTGGCCACCAGGCGGAATTGCGTGCTGTAGCTAGTCCTGAAGTTGATAGGTGCCCTCTGGAGAGTATAGGAAGAGAAAGAGGCTGTGCCTGACCTGGAACTAGCCAGACCCCTTAGTGGGGAGAGGATAGAACCAATCCCTATAGAGGTGTCAGAGGAGGATGCTTACAGGTCACCGGGAAGGCTTGAGTCAGGTCACGACCCTTGACAAGGAGAGAGCCGAGCCTATGGTGAGAAGTACTACGCAGGCCTCGGTGGTAACGGGGGAAGCCCAGGACCTGCACCTAAGCACACGGCTCATCAGGGAGAAGCCAATTCTTTACGGAAAAAATGCCCGCCCTGTCCCTAGGCGAGAACCCGCGTCACAGGCAGTCCTAAGGCCTTTATCTGATTCCTGCATATAAAGGAGAGAGCCGATCCCATTTAGAGATAAACTGCTTTCCCCTCCGGAACGGGTGCTATGGCCCCCATCCTGTGGCTTAAAGCTGGCCGTGCTCTCCAGTAATGAGGAAAACGATCACACAAGGATGCACATTCTGACTCCACCCTCTCAACCCTCAGTGGAGCTGGTCGCAGACCCTGGGACTAAGACCGTGGCAGTGAAACAGGTACCAGTTCCTCCGTGAGGCCTGGGGGTGGCGTTGGGCAAGAATAGCAACCCGGCCGGGAACGGGCCCGTTGGAAAAAACCTGGTTTGGAGGGAAGGGGGTGTGGCCAATAGAGAAGCCTCGGCGTATTACCTTCTTCAGTTGGGGATCCATCCACATTTAAATTGGATAAGGCTGGCCGCCTGTAACATTTCCAGATTCCTGATTGGTGGTACACAACGAGGAGGCGGGGCTTATGGATCTGACTGGCAGGTGGGGAAAAGAAGTCCCGTTTAATTAGAGGAGGTGCCTGGTGGGGGATGCAGTTAATGCCAGCTCCGCTCGCTCCCTTTGCAGCTGGGAATTAACCCCTCAACTGCTGGGGCCCAGGAGCTGAGTCCGGGGGCAGAAGGCTCTCTGAGGGTGGGGGACACACTGTATTTGGTCAACGGCCTCCACCCGCTAACCCTGCGCTGGGAAGAGGCCCGCACGTCTGAATCCCGGCAAGACACTCCACCCGGCACCCCTCCGGTGGCCCCAGACGCTTCAGGGGACGTTGAACCACCGAAGAAGAAGCGGATGCGGAAGTCCTCCTCCGGCTGGGAGAATTTTGAGAAGCTGCTAGTGTTTACAGCACCTGGGGTGAAGCCCCGGGGCAAGGTGAGGGCCAAGCTGAAGGAGCCACGCAGGCGGGGGCTTGGCCCTAAGTTTGCTGTGTGCCCCTGGGCAGGTCATTCAACCTCTCTGAGCCTCCACTTTTTTTTTTTTTTTTTTTTTGGTCTGAGAAGTGGACCTGATGACAGTCAGGCGCTGGGGGCGTGGATGTATGTCAGCCCCGGCCTGACCCGCAGTAACCTCAGCAACGAGCCACAATCATGGTAGCAGGTGTAGCACATTGTAGCAGAGACCCGAGCTCACGTGTCCTTACTTCATGTGTCCTTAGCGCCACTAGTCTCCCCAGTAAAATGCTGAATCCATGCAAAGCACGAGGCACAGCCCCTGACACGCGGTTAGTACCCAAACAACCCCACTCCTGTTTTTATTTCCAGGGTTATTAGACTTGTGGCGTGGAGGCCAGGGGAGGAGGGTGGGCAGGATAGGAACCCCCAAAAACAAAATTTTTAATGCTTATTTTTGAGCGACAGAGAGTCAGAGTGAGCAGGGGAGGGGCAGAGAGAGGCAGACAGAGGATCTGAAGCGGGCTCTATGCTGAGAGCCCGATGTGGGGCTTGAATCCACAAACCCTGAGATCATGACCTGACTTGAAGTCGGGCGCTTAACCGACCGAACCACCCAGGTGCCCCGTGAAACCCATTTTAAAGACTGGAATACTGAGGCGCTTAGAAGAAGTGGGAGGCAGTAGGGTAAAGATTAGGCTCTACGCTCTGGTGTCAGGGACACATCCTTGCTGTGGCTTTGCCCTCGTAAAATGTGGAGGCTCTGTGACTCAGTTTCCCTACGGGTGAACGGCAAGTGGTAAGTCTCCGCCTTGCGAGGGGTGGGGATGGGAGGCGTAACAGTGTCACCGTTCCTCTTTTCTCGCTGACCATCAGGTGGCCGCCTTTGATCTGGATGGGACCCTCATCACCACCCGCTCTGGGAAGGTCTTTCCCACTGGCCCCAGTGACTGGAGGTGATAGGAGGCAGAACAAGGGGGTGAGTGAGGCACCCACAGGGGGTCCCCCGTCGCCTTACCCCTTTCCCATCCGCCCTAGGATCTTGTACCTAGAGATTCCCCGTAAGCTCCGGGAACTGGATGCGGAAGGCTACAAGGTGCGTGTGCTTTGTGCGTGATGGCTGGGCCTCGGGGCAGGCCGGGGCCCGGGCGAGGAGGGCACCAGGTGACATCCGTGTGCTCCCCAGCTGGTGATCTTCACCAACCAGATGGGCATCGGGCGCGGGAAGCTGCCGGCAGAGGAGTTCAAGGCCAAGGTGGAGGCTGTGGTGGAGAAGCTGGGCCTTCCCTTTCAGGTATGGCTGCCAGGGAGTCGGAGGGTTGTGGAGGTGGGGGGTGGGGACCCAGGGAGAGGGGAACAGAGATGCTGAGCTGGGGGCAGAGAGGAGGGCACAGGGGCCTGGGGAGAAGCCGTAAGTGCCAGTGGGGAGGTGGAGGGCGGGGTCTGGGCGGGGTCATGCTGAGAAACTCCTCAGAAGTGGCCCGCCCTGGGGCACCGGAGCTCCCTGGATTGGCGAGGGTTGGGGTAGCATCCCTGGAGGATCCTGGGAAGGAGCCCAGGAGGGTGTCTGCCTGCTGTGACTCCCACCCACAGGTGCTGGTGGCCACGCACGCCGGCTTGTACCGGAAGCCGGTGATCGGCATGTGGGACCATCTGCGGGAGCAGGTGAGCCTCGGCGTCCGGGTCCGGGTCATTCCCCTCTTCCCTCTGCCCGGCCTCCCCTCCACAGGCCTCCTTCCTCTTCCTCCCCTCCCCTCCCCTCCCCAGGTCCTCGCCTTCTGTGTCACATTCTGTTGGTAGGTGAGGGCAAGGCTCTTGAACTCAGAAAGTCAGAGCAGTCAAGGAGGAAATCAGTCGCTTGTTGGTTGTTTTGTGTGTGCAATTGTTCTGAAGTTCATCAGCTTCCTGAGCTGAAGGTATCCGTGTACCAGACAGGCCTGCTGGGGCACCCACATACCAGTGAGGGTGCAGACTGTACGTGCACACGCTGGTGTGTAAAATAGTGGGAGGAAGCAAGGCAAGATGAGGCAGGGTGTATCTGCGGTGGTCAGGTAAGGTCTCTTCGAGGTGCCTTTTGAGATCTGAAGCTGGTTGTGGGGGGCAGCCATGAGGGTATCTAGGAGTGGTCTAGGTGGGAGAAGCAGCAAGTGTAAAGGTCCTGAGGCAGGTCTGTGACTAGGGTGTTTAGGGACAGTGAAGAGGCCTGGGTGGCTGGACCTGAGTGGATGAGGGGGAGAGAGAGGGGTATGAGGTCAGGGCGGGTAGGTGTGGGACTGTGATGCCTTGAGGGCCCAGGTAAGGGCTTCTCCTTTACCCAGCAGGGGAGCAAGGGGGTGGTGCCAGGTAGGGTTGGGAGGGGTGGGGTCAACATGAGCAGGAACCGGCACCCTCTGGTGGCCGTGTGGGGAACAGACCGTGAGGACAGAAGCCCGCAAACCAGGATGGAACAGCCCAGGATCCCGGCGGTGGCGGTGAAGGGGGTGAGAAGTGGCCTGAGGGTGGCGCCTCCAGCAGGGCACCGACGGAGCCAAGCATCTCCAGGGAGATGTGGAAGCAGGCTCCTTACTGCCGTCACCTGTCCCTCCCCAGGCCAACGAGGGCGTGCCCATCTCCGTCGGGGACAGTGTCTTTGTGGGAGGTAAGGGCCTGGGGACGGGGAGGGTGTGCGGATGGATCCACTGGGGCTGGGGGACGTGTGTCCCCAAGGCTGCTGGTGGACGCGGGGGTGTGTCCCCTGTGTTCCAGACGCAGCCGGACGCCCAGCCAACTGGGCCCCGGGGCGGAAGAAGAAAGACTTCTCTTGTGCGGACCGTCTGGTGAGGCCCCCGTCCCCTGCCCGCCTGGAGCTGCGTCCCCACCTTGTCTGACCTCTGCGTCCCCCGCCTCCTCTCCCAGTTTGCCCTCAACCTTGGCTTGCCCTTCGCCACGCCGGAGGAGTTCTTCCTGAAGTGGCCCGTCGCCAGCTTTGTGCTCCCCACCTTTGACCCGGTGAGGCCCTGGGGGGGGGGGGGGGAGGGGAGGGGAGAGGCGGGAGTCACACTGATCGCGGCCACCCCTCCCAGAGAACCGTCTCCCCCTCGGGGCCGCTCTACCTCCCTGAGGCCAGCTCCCTCTTGAGTCACAGCCCTGAAGTGGTGGTCGCCGTGGGATTTCCTGGGGGTGAGACACCTGACCCCCGACACCCGGAAGCCCCAGCCCCTCTCTGGGTCCTCGGCGCCCCCTGATCCCGTCCCCCGCTTCACAGCTGGCAAGACCACCTTCCTGCAGGAGCATCTCGTGTCGGCTGGCTACGTCCACGTGAACCGGGTGAGACCCCCCACGCCCCAGGCCGAGGGCCGCGCTGCCCGGCCCCTCGCTCGCTTTCCCCTCCTCACTGGGTTGCCGATTCCCCTCCAGGTCTCCGCGCCGCCTCGCAAGGCCTCCCCGCCCGTCCTGGTGCTCACGCCCCACTTCCGTCCGGGTCTCTGTGCCTCTTCTGGGTCCCTGCGTGCCCCCCCCCCCCCCCCGGGTCTCCTGACCGGTCGTGTCCCCTAGGACACCCTGGGCTCATGGCAGCGCTGCGTGACCACGTGCGAGACCGCTCTAAAGCAAAGGAAACGGGTTGTGATCGACAACACAAACCCGGACCCTCCTACCCGGGCCAGGTACCAGGGTCCCCGGGGTGACCTCTGTAGGGCGGGCCTGGGGCCCCTCACCAGCCCGGCCCCTTCCTGGCCCAACAGGTACATTAAGTGCGCCCGGGACGCGGGGGTCCCTTGCCGCTGCTTCCTTTTCGGCGCCACGCTGGAGCAGGCGCGCCACAACAACCGGGTGAGCTGGCCCGTGCCCCCCGCCAGCCTGCCCCCCTCCATCCCACCCAGCCCCCCCTCCCAGCCTGACCCCCGACCCCCACCCCCCACAGTTCCGAGAGATGACCGGCTCCTCTCACGCCCCCGTGTCCGACGTCGTCATGTTTGGCTACAGGTGAGCCCCGCCGCGGGGAGGCTCCAAGCGGGTGGGCGCCAGGGGCCCAGGCTGCGGCTCACCTCCCCTCCTCACCCCTGCCACCAGAAAGCAGTTCGAGGCCCCGACGCTGGCGGAAGGCTTCTCGGCCATCCTGGAAATCCCGTTCCGGCTGAATGTGGAGCCTCCCCTCGAGCGGCTGTACCGCCAGTTCTCAGAGGGCTGAGCTGCCCCCGCCCCCCAACCCCCAATAAATGGTTTTCCTTTAAGCTCGGGCAGCATTGTGCTGGGAAGAAGGGTGGTCTGCCTGGCCAAGGACTGGCACCTCGCTAGTCCCCAAGCGGGGGTGGGGGGGCCTCCCGGGGTGGATACAGGGGTGTTTGTCCTGAGTGTGTCTGGCCAGATGCCTCTCCTGCCAGAGTAACTGAGGCCTCAGCACCATGGCCGTGGGCGCTCCAGACCGAGGCTGGGGAGCTCCCCGCAAGGGACACGGCCCCCTGGGGGAGCAGGGTGGGGTCTTCCTTGCGCGTGGCTGCCGGGCTGCAGAACCAGTGCAGGAGCATATGTGTTGTGACCCTGAGTATACGAGCTCGATTTGGTGAGTGAGAAACTGCGTGAAGTTGACCTTGGGGCAGGGCCTGCAGCAGTAAAGGGGGTGGGAACACCAGTCACAGGGGGCAGGTCCCGGGCCCCAGCTTGTGTTTGCTGCTGGCCAAGCGCGACCTGTCGAACCCAAAGGGATGGAGAGAGAACCCCAGTGGCAGCGGGGAGCAGAACCCAGGCATGCGACTGGCCTCGAAGACAAGACCACCAGGCACGGCGGGGCCTGCAGTCTGGGGACTGACCTGCCACTGAAGGCCTAAGTGGCTCCACGTGCAGCCCATCCATCCCCGCTCAGGTAACTGCGCTCTCGGAGGCCCCCCCCCCCCCCCATCACAAGGATGCACATTCCCACCCCCCACAGCAGGGGGCGGGCTGGGCCATCAGCTCTCTGGGAGCCAATGACACCCAGTCTGAGGACCCCCGGCCAAGGCTTCTGGACACGGAGCGCGGTGGCCAACGGGCTTTTAAAAGACTTTATTGGGGAAACGTACAGGGGTGGAGACCGTCCTTGGAGACAGCTCACGACGCGGTCCTCCAGCCCATCTCGCTGGGCGGCTGCCATCCCAGGGGCCCCTGCTCAGAAGCATCTGACCTGGGGGGCAGGAGCAGAAGGGGAGGGGCTGGACGGGGCCTCCCAGCTCCTCAGGGAGGGGCCCTGGCTCAAAGGGGCGAGCCCTCTCCCCACCCGCCCCGGGCTCCATCACCTCCGGCGGGGGGAGAGGGTTGCAGTTTCCCAGGAGGCGCTCTCGGCTCCGGTCTCAAGACCAGAGTCACATGACTGCTCCCCAAGCCCCAGACACCTCAGAGGGTCCCTCGTGCACTCGGGCCGGGTGCCACTCACCGGTTTTGGCGGGGGCCTCGTCTGTGACTCCTGGAGGGGCCCGGCCTGGGGGTGGCCACTACCCCCCCATCTGCGGGGGAGGAAGGCAGGGGGGCTGCGTCAGTGGCGGGGACTTGGGGGTGGGGGGGGGTGGGGGGAGGGGGTCCCGGCCTCACCCCCCGCTGCTGCTGCTCCTGCTCCAGGTTCCGCTGCAGGACCTGCTGCTGGTTGGCGATGACGCGCCGGATGCCGTTGACGAAGTTGCTCTGGTCGTGGGGGATGAGGCCGATGAAGATCTTCTTCTCCGAGGAGTAGAGGAGCATGAGCACGCGCACCTCGCACGACGCCTTGTAGGAGAAGTGCACGCAGCCGGCCTGGCGGGCGGGGGCGGGGGTCACCGTCTGGCCCCGGTGCGGATGCGCCTCCCCACGGCCACTGGAGCACGAGCGCGCGGGCCGGCGCCCCTCGGAGCCGCGGCACGCTGCGTCCTGACCGCCGTCCCCCCGGCCCTGGTGTCGCTACCGCTTGGGGACAAGGACACACGAGCCCGCAACGGCCTGGGGGCCGACGGGCTCTGCACCGAGGCACCGGGACTTGGCTCCGACGTGCTCCAAGGAGCCCACGGCGCCCACGACAGGCAGGGCGATGGTGGGCTGGTGAGTACGCGGACTGCCCCCGAGGCGCCAGGTGGCCGTGGCCGGGACTCGCAGAGGCCCCCTCGGGCCCCAGGAAGCCCAGCACTAAGTCCCCCACACGCAGGCCCCGGAGCAGCTCAAGTGCCAACCACGAACCCCCAGTGAACTGTCAACAACACTGTTCCCTCAAACCAGGGACGCGGCCGAAGGGACAGCCACCTCGGGAGAAGCGGTCCCGCTCTGCTTCCCTGGACACTGCTCTCTGGTCACCACCCCCGGCTTATAGGTGGGCAAACTGAGGCTGAGTTCAAGGATTCCCCAGGCCCCCCAAACCACAAGGGGCCATGCCTTCCTGTGCACCACCCCGGGGAGACGGCGGCGGCAGGTGTCCAGGGGGGAGCCCCTCCAGAGCTCCTACCTGAGCCCCGGCCCCGCCGAGGGAGCGCGGGACGCTGGGCAGGGCCGGCCAGGTGCATGCGCGGCCTTTACAGGGTCCCCTGCGGGAGCGCTGTGCTCTCAAACTTTTGTGACACAAGAAATACACAGCCCTCCCTCCAAACGCACTTGCGCTGCTGTGACGGAATCAGATAGTTGGGGACGCATGCCGGCCTGTGACCGCAAACGTCCACAAAACGTGGCGACGGCCGTGCTTTCACAAGCACCGAGACAACCCACCTCCCCTCGCGGACAAACTGAGGTCAAGACCCGCTGGAGGCTAAGCCGGCACCTTGAGAGCTCGGGCCGGGAGCAGACAGACCTCGCTGCCCGGCAGGGCTCTTCCGGAGCCCCGGATTGTCCATGAGAAAACCCGGTCCCCGTGGAGGAGGGACCTGGGAGCACCGGGTCAGCACTCAGTGGTTCCAGCCCCTCGAGACTCTGAGTCGACCCTGGAGGCCGGTACCACACCGGGTGCGAGTCCCACTCTGAGCCTCAGTTTCCCCATCTATAAAACACGTCCGGGACAGCACAGACCCGGGGAGTCCCGTGGACCGGGAGCCGACCGGCTGTCACCACTCTCTCCCCAGCTGGCTTTGGGGAAACAGCCACCGGCCGTCATCCGCCTTCTAGTTTTCAAACACAGAGCGGACCCGGCCCCGTCGGCCCGGGGGGGCCTTTCGGGCCGGTCGCGCCCCACCCACTCGCCCGGCCCGCACACGCTGCACTCACGAAGCCGTTGTCCATGATCCGGCACAGGCTCTTGAGCGTCTCCAGGTCCTTGGTGAAGTGAAACTGTACCAGGCGCGAGTTCCGGAACAGCGGCACCAGTGTGGTCTGCGGGCAGGCCGGACGGCGCCGTGAGACAGGGCGCCCGGCCTCGCCCCCGTCCCCCGTGCCGGCTCTGCAGGCCTCGCCCCTGCTTCTGACCTCCTCCGGGTCCACACCCGCCTATCTTCACTTGCCGGACAAGCTGGCCACAGGGCCCTGGATGATCTCTAGCCGGCAACTCCAGCGCCCCCTTCTCGGGGAAGTGCCCCGGCCACCCCATGGTCTGCTGTCTGTCACACAGGCCGAGTGCCCCCCATCACACTCACCAGCAGCTGCTGCGGGATGAGCTGCATGTACAGCTTCCTTGGCCACTGCTCGGTCCTCCTGCGGGGCAAGGGGACGGGGGTCAGGAAGCTGGGTCTTGGCAAGACGCTGCCTCCGCCCCCAGCCCGGCACTCACAGGATCTCCCCTTGGTTCACGTAGACGTGCGACGGCAGCCACCTCTTGGACCGACTGTTGGGCTCAGGCCTGGGCTTTTGGGGAGGGGGAGAGGAAGAGGGGAGACATCAGGAGGGGGGAGGCACCCCAGTCAGCGAAGACACGCTGGTCTTCAGGTCGCCCCGGTCCCCCCAGGACTCACCTCTTGCCACTCCATGACCCCGCTCCACGCCAGGAACTTGTTGTTGACGATCTGAACTGGGCCCGCGACCCCGCCGGGACCCACCGCCTGTGGGAACAGACGAGTGGGGCCGATGCCTGGGAGTGCCCCAGGGATGCTTCTGGGGAACCTCAGAGCTGTCCTGAAGACCCTGGCCCCCGTCTCCAGACAGTCTGGCCACAGCCCCAGAGCTGGCCCTGCCCCTCAGCTGCTCACAGACCTTCCATGGCTCCCCAGTGCCCCAGAACAAGTCTCAGATGGTCAACCTGGGGTATAAAGCTCACAGGGTCTGCCCCTAAGACCCAGACAGCCCTATAATATGTTGCACAAACAGGAACACTACTCATAAAATAACTGGCAAGGGGTGAACCAGGACAATCACCCTCCAGAGCCTTCCAGCCGCATAGCAGCCCTCCCCATAAGCCTGCCGCCCACCTCCAGGCCCTGCTGTGTGTAGGAGGCCCTCCTGTGAAGAACCGCCCTCCACACCCCCCCCCCCGACCCCCAAGCCACCCCCAAGGGCTGGCCTGGGCTCCACCAGCACACCTGTTTGCGCGTGGTAATGACCTGCCGGATGGCGTTGACAAAGCCGCTCTGGTCGTAGGGGATGAGGCCCATGAAGATCTTCTTCTTGGACGAGTACAGGAGCATGAGCACGCGCACCTCGCAGGGGGAGATGTGAGGAAACAGCATGCACCCCGCCTGGGGGGGAGGGGGCGGGCAGGAAGTCAGAGACCCCTCCAAGCTAACCAGAGACTGTCCTGTCTCGGGGACAGGTCACTGGACAGAAGTCCTCAAAGTCGCCCCGTGGCCTTCCGTGACAAGTGAGAGGCCACAGCACAAGGCAAGAGCATGTGAATGTGCACTTGGGGGTCTCCCTCAGCTGGTCAATCTGTGGTGAGGGCCTGGGACCCACCGCTGAGGCAGGAGGATCCTGAGAGGGTGGCACCTCCCCCACCTCCGCCGCGTCGCCCCCTCTCGATGCCGCTTTGTCCCCAGAGTAGGGCCTGCCTCGGCCGAGCCGCCTCCAGGGAGGCACTGGGCGCAGCCCCAGCTCTACTCCCTCCTAAGTGCGTGACCCAGTGCGAATCACTTCATGTTCCGGACCTCAGTTTTCCCATCTGTAAGATGGCTTAATGACAGTCCCATGGTCGCCGCCACATAAACATCTTTACGCGAGACGCCAATGCCTCCTTGGCATGACGTCGGAAAGGAGTGTCACAGGCCTCTCTACCTGGGCTGTCGGGACAAAGAGGCGGCTACCTCGGGGAATACCCCTGACTTGTCCTGTCACCCAGGGGCCACCTGCTCAGGGAACCTGTCCCCTGCCTTCCCAGACCGAGGCGCGGCCCGTCCTCCCAGAGCTACCAGTAGGACCAGGAGTGTGACCGGCCAGGTAGCACAGGGAGCGTGCTGGCGCGCTTCTCCCCTGTGGCCCTCGGGCCCATCGGCCAGGCAGACGGCAGGCCCTCAGCAAATGGCGCTGAGGTCAGGGCCGGCCCATCGGGCAAGAGACCGCGCCAATCACGACCCCCGGTCTGTCCGGGCCCCAAGGGAACGGGGATCTACCTGGACACTGGGGGTCATGGCCCGCCCACACAGTAGGCGGAAGGAGGCGCTTGGTCCCAAAGGGGACCCCAGAGCCGAGTCCTGTGGTGTCCCGAGCAGACGACCCGCTCTCCTCTCTCGCCACCCACCCCCCGCGAGCACCTGTCCCCTTCCACAACCAGACCCCTGTGGGGTGGGGGTGTTCACCGCTGAGATCGGGGCCCGGATGAGACGCTGGGGCCCAGACCGGAGGGGCTGCAGAGACCACGCCAGACTCACTCCCTGACGGCCCCGTGTCACGGTCACTCACCAGCCCACGCTGACCAGGTGTCGACCACACGTGCAGGCCGCCTCCTCAAACACCACACAAGTTCACTCCCGCTAACCCCCCCGAGGCGTCCCGCCACCAGCCCCGTTTGCCGGATGAGGGAGCGGCCCCAGCACGGAGTATCCCCCCGGCCCGGCTCACCCTCCCTGCACCCCCACGGCCACCTTCAGTTGGGTCCCTGCCGCGTGCCGTGTCCCCAACAGGCTCCCGGGTCCCAGGAGGGCCAGCTGGGGCCCTCCACTCACTCGCATCCCCGGCGCCACCGCCCGCGTCCTCCATGCTCTGCCTTCCCTGACACCCGCGTGTTCAGACACGGACCAAGACTCCTTCGGAGGGAGACCTTGGGCCCCCGGCCCCCCGCCCGAGGGTCCCGCTCTACTCACGAAGCCGTTGCCCATGACGCGGCACAGCCCCTTGAGGGAGTCGCAGTCTCTGTTGGTGAAGTGGAACTGCGCCAGCTGGGAGTTGCGGAACAGGGGGCCCAGGGTGGTCTGTGGGCGGCCAGGGGACAGCTGGGTCACTGCCAGGGGCGGGGTCCCCGGGAAAACGGGCCTGGGGAGGCCAGAGGTGGGTCTTACCAGCAGCTGCTGCGGGATGAGCTGCATGATGAGCTTCTGCGGCCACTGGTCGGTCTCCCTGCGGTGGGGGAAGGGGGGGAGGATGGCGAGTCAGGGGAGCCCCGGCCACCCACCTACCCCCGCCCCCTGCCCGCCACTCACAGGTTCTCGCCCTGGTTCACGTAGGCCTGGCAGGGCAGGGCCCGCTTCAGCTTCGCCGTGGAGTCCGAGTAGGGTCTGCGCTTCTGGGGGCGGGGTGGGGGGGGTCACCGGGCACAACCTGGGTGCGCGGGCCCGCCCCACACACAGGGCCAGTCCCCCGCCCCCACCCCCGGGCTCGCGAGGGGACCCTGAGGCTCACCTCCTGCCACTCGAGGACGCCGCTCCAGGCCAGCAGCTTGTTGCTGAGCCGGTGCTCGCCCACAGCCAGGCCCCCGAGGGCGAGCCCAGGCGAGGAGGGCCCGATGGGACCCAGGGCCCCAAAGACCCGAGCACCTTGCTGCGGCAGAGGGGAGGGGGGAAGCCGAGGCTGAAGGACCCGCAGGGGCAGCCTGTCCACCACACGCAACCCAGCGTTCAGACCCAAACCCCCTGCTCAGAAACTCCCGGGGCCACGTCCAAACCACTCGTCCCAGGAGTCAAAGACCCCAAGTGGCTGACCTACATATCCTTTCCCTGCCACTAGGAGCCCCTCCTCCCTGGCCACTTGTCACTTCAACACTGGTCTGCTCCCTGCTCCAGCTGTGCCCTTGGCCCGGAATACCATCCCTCCCC
The DNA here is from genome assembly GCF_018350215.1 of Panthera leo. Taxonomy (NCBI): domain Eukaryota; kingdom Metazoa; phylum Chordata; class Mammalia; order Carnivora; family Felidae; genus Panthera; species Panthera leo. Next base: position 8,212,621 of record NC_056693.1, read on the forward strand.
CTTCAGGAGATGCCACTCACCCTCCTGGCCCGATCAGTTCTTGGTCCCTCTGTCCTGACCCAACTCAGAAGCCAGCGGTCCGAGGGTCCAGGCCTCCATGAAGCCCCCACAATGCACACACCAGTCTACACTGCAGCTGGCTGCCTGGCACATGGGTTTGCCCCAACCCACCCACGCTGAAAACTCTTCCAAAACCCCCCATGGCCCTCAAGAGAAAGTCTGGACTCTCTCCTCTAGATCCTGCCAACCTTTCCGAGGTGGTCACAGGCCCTCCTTCCCTCCCTTGCAGACCCTGGGGGGGGGGGGGGGGGGCGGGGGGTGGAGAAGGGAAACCAAAGCACAGAGAACAGAACCATCCAGGGAGGCAGAGAAACTTTTGGAAGAGGGAGCGTAACAACATCAAGAGGGGTTTCAGACACGACATCTTGAGAGTGGTTGCAGAACACCCAGAGAACGTTCCAGCAACAAAGCCAAGGAAAGCTACACGTTCTACTCTTCACAGGGCACTCTCCCAGCTATCCTTTTTTTTTTTTTTCCTAAACCAAAGACATCTCAAAGCAAACAAGGGAAAGGCTTTGGAACAGGCTGGCAGCAAGTACCCCCTACAAATCTCACCAGTAAATGCCTCCGGGCAGCAGAAAAAATTACTAACGGGCGTTGTTCTTTTTCATCTTATATTAGAGGGCACTTTCTGCATTTCCTATAAAGCACACAGATGTTTTCTGTCCCAGAAAGACAGGAAAACTCGGATTTTCCAGGAGCTTAAAAAAGCAAACAAAAAAACCTGAGCAAGCACGTCCTCCACCTGGACAGGTGATTCTGGAATATGGGCAATGGTAGCGGATCAGGAAGAAAACCAAAGAGAATCTTGGCGTAAGAACATGTTGGTGCGTGTTCAGGCACGGGCTGGGTCTGAGATGCAGGACGGGGGTTGAAGTCCCGGGTTTGGAGGTGCCACAGGTGGGGCAGAGAACATCGGAGAATATGTGCTTAAAGCCCACAGCTGAAGAGCCTTCGGAGGGCCAGATGAATGCACTTTAGGATCCGGTCAGTGTAAACTGGGAGAGCACGTGTTTGAAGTCTGCTTTGTCTGTGAGGGCCAGCTGACCACGTTAGGCTTAAAACACCTTCTGGTCTAGAATGTAAAGACCGAGGATTCCTAGCTAAAAACTCAGGTCTACCTGCAACAACAGGGTAGGTACGTCCAAGTGCACGACTACAATTAAGGACGAGAGTTAAGTGCGGTCCTAAAGGAAATCTCATATCGGAGCAAATGTGTGCGTTTGACGTGTGAACTGTTTCCTGCACAGGGAAGCCTATTTTGTACTTGGTAGGAGAATGAACGCCTTAGGGTACAGTTTCAGGACCGGGAAGCGCTTTTGAACTAGATGCAGATGCTGAACGCATCCCCGTAAGACGGTGGAGCCGAGGGGTAGGTTTAAGTTTTGGGAGACGTTCAGAGTCTTCCTGTCTAGGTTTAAGATCCGAAAAAACCTGTTTTAAGGCCTGTGTGGAGCTGCCACAGCTCCATGCCACGCACAACGTCGGCGCAGGGTATGAAAGAAGCGAACTCGAGAGCCAGCCTAGGGTAAAAGGCACACCTGGGCAAGCGTGAAACGCCGCGACGTGCAGGTTTACTAACATTCCAGGTGCGCCTGAAGATTTTTGAAAAGTATGCGCTTATTTTAGGTCCGGGGAAGCGTGTGCAGTTAACGTCCCGACAAAGCCAGATGTTTACGTTTGGGCTTGTTGCACTCTGTAAGGGCATCCCACATCTGGGCGACCGTGCAAATCCTGGGCGCACACGCCACGGGCGCCGTGGAAACGCGCGCGGGCCCGGGAAGGAACACCCCCAGGTGCAACACCTGGGCGCGCGAGTGCAACACGCGGGCCCCCCTCGCCGCGGCCCCGCGGCCCCCTCCCCCATTTCCAGATTTCCTGCGCGGAGAGAGACCAACTTTCCAATTGGAAAAACAAGCATGCACGCCTGCCGTCGGCCCGCCCGCCCCCCACCCCGCGTTTAAATCGGGACGCGGAGTCAGCAGTAATTTGAGCCCTCCCCGCCCCCGTACCCCACCCCCGCCACCCCAGCCTAAACGCTCAACAAAGGGGAGAGCACGGCACGTACCACCGGGGGGGGGGGGTTTCCACGGGGGAACCCGGCCCCAGCCGGGACCACCCTTCGGGTCATCCTGAGACCCCACAGAAGAGGGGGCCGCGGACAAAGACCCGAGCCCGGGGGAGGGGCTGGCGGGGGCGGGGCCGTGGAAGGCTCTGGAAAAAAGGCGGGGGGCTCACCATGGGAGGGGCCGAGCGGGCCCGGATCCGCGGTGGCTGCGGGCCCCGGGGGCTGGCCGGCCAGGAGCGCGAGCGGGCGGCGCGCACCGTGAGGGGCCGTGGGGGGCGGCCGCGACCCCCGAGGGGGCCCCCGGCGCCGGAGCGGTGCGGAGCGCGGCGCGGACGGACCATGGCGGGCGCGAGCCGAGCGGGCTGGGGGCTGCCACGGGCCGCACGGGGGGCTGCGGGCTCCACCGACTGAGGGGCGCGGGCGCGCGGCTTCGGGGGAGACGGGCTGGGCTGAACCAAGCGCGGGGGACGCGCCGCCGGAGAGGGGTCGCCGCGGCCAAACCACTGCGGCGAGCGGGGGAGCGCGGCGCGTACCAACAGCGTCCGCGAGGGGGCGTGGCCGGGCTGTACCAAAATAGGGCTGGGGGAGCCTCAGGAAGCGGAGAGGGTGTGTGGGGCGGGGAACGCGGCCATTGGAAGATGCTCTGGGCCTCTCGCGCTTGAGGGGGAGGAACTGGGAAGACGTGCGAGCAACAACTTCAGGGGGGTGTGGCGGGAGAGGCCATACCGAAGGGTGGACGGGGGGTGATAAACGAAGACGACGATACTAAGTTGGCTTCGGGCTGGGAGACAGGATACCAAGAGACCCTACCCTTAGTCGCGGAGCCGCGAGACTACACCAAGAGACCTTAGGAAGAACAGGAATAAGGGAATAGTGGGCCTTGTGGCGAAGGAGCCTACCTAGAAGTTTGGGGATACGGATCGTACCTTGCACCAGGAGGGGACTTAATGTTTGAAGGCAGTGACGTGGCTAGGTGGGCCGGAGACCACAAATCCCAGCGTCCCCCGCGCGGCCTGGGCGGGGCCAGCGACCCCAGAGACGCCCGCCAGTCCCCGCTGCGTGCCCATTGGTCCCGGTGCCCTAAGGCTCTGCCTACCGCCCCAGGTACCTTCTCGGGCTTCTTGCCACCCGGGCCGTTCATTGATTCACTCTACACTCAGCTATTACAGGACTGCGTATTCACTTACTAGGAGTTGTGTAACATTTTCTGCTTAAATTTGTCTGTTTCTTAAATGTTAGTAATAGGTAACCGTCAAGTGGCTATGAGGATTAAATGAGTTAATATAAGATCACTACTCAGCCTAGTAACCACTTAAATGTTAAATCTTTTTAAAAAAAAAATTGTGATGAACACCAGTGAATAAAATAAAAACTTAAAGAAAAATCGTTATTGGGACGCCTGGGTGGCTCAGTCGGTTAAGCGCCCGACTTCAGCGCAGGTCGTGATCCCACAGTCCATGAGTTCGAGCCCCGCGTCGGGCTCTGTGCTGACAGCTCGGAGCCTGGAGCCTGCTTTGGATTCTGTGTCTCCCCCTCTCTCTCTGGCCCTCCCCTGATCATGCTCTGTCTCTGTCTCAAAAATAAATACATTAAAAATTTTTTTTTAAAAAAGAAAAATCGTTATTAGTACTACTATTTCCAGTCTGCGCGAGCAGTGCGTATACTGTGATGACCAAAACAGAGAGGGTCCCTCACAGAGCCCGAAGTCCACTGGAGCAAACAAAATAATCGCAGTTTGTGATAAGTGTGACAAATAGCGCAAATGCACAGGACGACAGCATGGTGACCACGAGAAGTCAGGGGACCGACCTTTAGGTAGCCTGCAATTCTATATGGGCCGGAAGAGCCCTAAAACGAGGGAACAGCAAGGCACAAGTCCTGAGGGCAGAAGGAAAGTAAGGGAAGCCGGCACAGTTGGAGCCGACTGAGGGTGGAGGGCTGTGGAAATGGGGAGGTGCCGGGATCCCCAAGCAGGGACCTGCAGCCTTGCTATGGAACTTGAATTTTAATCTCACTCTGCTGGGGATCCACCAGAAGGCTTTCAACAAGGGAGTGACACAGACTCCCTTATTTTTAGACAAATCATTCCTGCAATACTCGGAAATGACATTTCTACAAGTCTACCGGAACGGGGCCCACAGTGGCCTCTGAGGAGAGAAGGCAGCACGCAGAGGGAATGGGGCCACAGCGACGGAAAGGAGATTCAGCTGCCTCTCTTAGACTATCTGGAATTCTTACATTATGCAGATGTTGCCTACTTAGAAATAATTTTTGAAATACTTACATCTTTTTGGAAGGATTCCTCTGGCTGCTGTGTTGAAAATAAAACGGTAGGGGTGCCTGGATGGCTCAGTGCGTTAAGCATTCGATTTCAGCTCAGGTCATGATCTCACGGTTCATGAGTTTGAGTTCTGTCAGTGCAGAGCCTGCTTCAGATCCTCTGTCTCCCTTTCTCTCTGCCCCTCCCCTGCTGTCTCTCAAAAAATAAACATTAAAAAGAGAGGAAGAAAATAAACCGGTAGGAGAGGAGTGGAAGCAGAAGGGCAGAGAAGACGGTGCCGATAATCCGGACAAGAGGCATAGATGGGATGGATGGCAGGCAGGGTGGCCACAGTGGAGGTGGTCGCTTCCACAACTTGTTTCAAGCCAGAGCCCAAAGGGTTTGGGCAGAGAGTGAGTGAAAGAGGCGTGAAGGACGATGCCATGGTTTTTGGCCTGTACCGAGATGCCACTTAGCGAAAAGGAGCAGACTATGGGCCAGGTGGTTTGTGATGCGTGTTAACTTTGAGACGTTGACTAAGTGATGTAGATAGGGGAGTCTGGAGATACAACTTTGAGAATCTTCAGTGTCTGAGTCAATGAGACACTGAGATCACCAAGGGCATGTGTATAGACAGAGACCGGGACGCTCCCGACCTTTAGAGGTCAGAGTCCTGAGAGGCAAGCAGCAGATGGGACAGGAGTGGCCCGTGAAAGAGGAGAAAGGCTGCGTGTATTTCCCACCCTGTTTGCCCCGCCCACTCAGCTGCCCGCCCAAGGGGTTCCCAGGGCCGGCTCCAACCTGGCCCTGAGTTCCAAATCGGCCTTGGATTGTGACCAGATGGAGAACCGGTGCTCTCCGGACTGAGACCACAAGTTAGACAGCAACAGTTACCTCCAGAGCCCCAACAAGCATCCGTGTCTGGACAACCCGCTACTGGCAGCAGGGAGACAGAACCACAGGGACAGAAGCCTCCTTAATCCCCCTAAATCCTAATTTCTCACCGTTCTTGTTGGTCCAAGCCTTCATAAACCCTTGTCTGGAAACCCCCTCCTCGGTGTCTCTCGCTTCGCTAACCCAAACACCCCAGCGGCTTCCCTTAGAATTAAACGCAAACTTCCTCCAGTGCCCTGCACGCTCGATGCTGGCTGCTCTATCCACACGGATTCCTCTGACATCCCTCCTGCTCTCCAGCATCCTTCAGCGCCCACCAGGGCGCATGCGTGGGTGTGAATTCCCAGGATTGTATAAGCGGAGAGAAAATTGTGCCAGGATACACTCCGGCGGGAGCAAAATGGAAACATCCCCGAGCGTGACAAGAAAACGGAGGCAGAAATTATGAGTTATACGACAGTACAGCTCTCCGAAACCACCTTGCTTACCCGGTGTGCCAGTTTAAAAGGCAACTGCCCACTTCATCTGTGAAATCTGCTGCCCAGGCTATAGCGGGCTAATATGACTAAGCAATTCTGCTCCCATCTGTCAACACTTCCTGAACACTGTTACCGAACCTGTTTATGCCGGTTGCTCTTAAATTAATAACTTAATCCTATCAAACCAATGAAATGTTAACGCAAGAGAGTTGTTTATATGGAAACCAGGTTGCCTGCATTAGAAGAAATAAAAATGAGTTGCTTAAAAAAAAGAAAAAAAAAAAAAAACCAAAAAATAAAGTGCTGGAAATGACAAATAACTTGGGCTTTGCAGATGTAGCTTATAAAAGAATATGATGTTTTTGACAGATGGGAAACTAATACTTAAAGAAAAGATCTTGGTCCTAACAGAAAACAGAAAAGATGATTATTTATTATTTTGGGAGACAGTGTGAGTGGGTGGGGGAGGGGCAGAGAGAGAGGGAGATCCTAAGCAGGCTCCATACCCCCCGCCCCCCACACCCCCCGCAGCTCGAGCCCCACTTGGGTCTCGAACTCATAAACCGTGAGATCACGACCTTAGCCAAAACCAAGAGTCAGCCTTAGCTCAACCACTAAGCCACGCAGGCGCCCCTGAATGTCTGTTTAAATGTTCTTAATTAAAACATTCAAAGTGCTTAGATGGGCGTAAGTGCCATTTGCCATCTATTTCTAACTCCATTTGCCCCCCAATGAAAAGGATCGCACTTGTTGGGGCTCCTGGGTGGTTCAGTCGGGTAAGTGTCGATCTCTGGCTCAGGTCATGATCTCGCGGTTTTGCGAGTTCGAGCTCCCCATCGGGCTCCCTGCTGTCAGCGCGGAGCCTGCTTCAGATCCTCTGTCCCCCTCTCTCCCTGCCCTTCCCACACTGGCGCGTGCGCGCGCTGTCTCTCTCTCTCTCTCTCAAGCAAACCTAAAAAGATGATTGCACCTGCTGACCCCATTATGGTCGAGTGGGGTCATGTGATTAGTTCTGGCCAATGAGATACGAGGAAAATGACATGTGCCTTCAGTCGAGCATTTAATTACCAGCGCACGACGAAAGCTCTCTAAGCCTTTCCTGTGCTGCTGGCAATGTTCCAGATGTATCAGGATCACCAAGCTGACCCTCTATGTAGCAGGAGCGAGAAAACCCACCTCTGTTATTTCAAGTCGCTGCAATTCGGAAGTTGTTCATGCAGCCAAACCCAGCCTATCCTGACATATGAATGTCCTTTTTAAATAATCCCGTTTAACCAACATGATTGAGTTTACTAAAACGGCAGATTGGGAGTACCTTCGGGTTGGATGTGTAGGTGACAGACAAGGACACAAAGGCAATATGGACAAACAACAATGCCTTATACAACAAAAGGTGAGCAAAGTGATCTCTGTCTTGAAGTTTGTTTTGTTTTGTTATTACAAAATTACGTTAAAAAAAAAAAAAAAAAAAAAAACACGGTCTGCCGGATACATGCGTCTCAGGCTCTTTATAAGCTTCCTTAAGCTTTCTCATCATGATTTCTAATTATCTGTGGGCCCACATCAGCTTGGGAGCTTTGTAAGGACAAGCATCCCATCACGTGTCACTTACTCACAGAGATGTCCCAAAAGCCCGACAGAGTTCTCTACATCCAAATGCTCATGCACCCCCAGAACGCCCTCCCCCTCTACACCTCTACAGAAGTGGGGTGGTGTGTTTGACACCCCATTCTCCCTTTCAGGGCACACCAGAAAACCACGTGTCCCAGCTTCCCCCGTAGTAGATGGGGGTGATTTCATCCTCACCAGTGGAAACATCAACGTGAGCACCACGATGTCGCGAGCACCACCTCTGGTCACAGGCAGGTAAAAGCCTGTGCGCCCAGTCCTCTCCATGCCCATGCTCTACCCCCACTGTTGGAGACCAAGGACCTCAAAATGGAGGGGTTGGCTATTGAATGAAAGCAACGGGACCCCTGAGTCACTCTTGGAGGACAGCCACCAGGGGGAACAGCTCGATCCACATTAGACTCCGGGTGGTGGCGGGGGGTTATTTCTCACGAGGGTCCTTCAAGGTCAGCTTATCAGAGCTTCCCCTGACAGATATGAGAGAACTTTCAAAGCAAGCAACCTGGTCACTTCCTGCCAACCACGGAAGGGCAGAACCACAGCCATCTTTTCACGGCCACAGCCCTGGCCTCTAGTAGGCAACCAATCAATATTTTTCAAACACATGAACTGCAAATTTATGACCTCCAGTGTCAACCAGAACGTCTAGAAAGTTCCTCTAGGTGCTCAGCAGCAGCCTGTAAAGCAGAGTGGGTCAGATTGGATGTCAAGAGCTGATGCCAGCCTGGATCACTTAATTAAAAAATAACATAAAATAACATAAAATAAAATAATATAATATAATATATATATATTCTAGGGGCACCTTGGTGGCTCAGTTGGTTAAGCATCTGACTCTTGGTTTCGGCTCAGGTCATGATCTCACAGCTCATGAGTTCAAGCCCCACATCAAGCTCTGTGCTGACAGTGTGGAGCTTGCTTAGGATTTTTGCTCGCTCTCTCTCTCCCCCTCTCTGTCCCTCCCCCACTCCTGCTGTCTCTGTCTCAAAATAATAAACTTAAAAAGAATACCATTCTTGGGAAAGCAATAATGATAGATAATATTTCCTGAACACTATACTTAGTACTTCCTTTTTAAACTCACACCATGAGGTTGGCAATCTTGTCCTCACTCTATAGGTAGGGAAACCAAGGATTAGGAGGCAAGAGCCTGAGGTCATGGCTGAGGACAGGCCAAGGGGGGTGGTCTTGAGCCGGGGTTCTTGATTAACCTCAGCAGAAGCCCTTGACTCACTTGATGGAAAAAATGAGGGGCATCAGGCATTAACGCCTCACTTTCCTGTCCCTCCTGCTCAAGGCACACCATGGCTATCAACTCAAGATGGGGCCTTCCCATCCCTGTTACCACAGCACTTCTCACACCTGCCTCTAGCCACCACCAGTTCCAAACGCTCCGAGAGCTCTTCCTCATACGGAGAGGACTGTGTCCCGCCCAGCCTCTTCTGATGCAGTGAGATCTATACCGGCAAATTACTGAGAAAGCAGATATTTTTGGAGGGGGCGATTTGGCAGTTCTGTCTCGGTTTAAAGCGGGCACCCCAAAAGTCCAGAAGCATCTTCTATGACTAACAATGGGGGATGTAAAACACGGTGGCGTTCAGGGGCGCCTGGGTGGCTCAGTAGGTTAAGCGCCTGACTCTGGACTTGGGATCAGGTCATGATGACCTCACAGTCCGCAGTTCGAGCCCCTCACAGGGCTCTGCAATGACAGCGCGGATCCTGCCTCAGATTCCTCCTCTCTCCCTGCCCTTCTTCCTTTTGAGAGCTTGCACGCTCTCAAAATAAATAAAAACTTAAAAATAAACAAACAAGTAAATAAATAATAAAAAATGGTGACGTTCACACAAGGGAATACTCTGGAGCCATGAAAAAGAACAGAGGGCTTTTTGCCCTGGTATAAACCACAAGATGCCTTGTCAGATGAATAAAGGAATCTACAGAATAAAATAGGCTAAATCTAAGTTCTAGACATCTGCCGTAGGACATATTGCTGACAGTTAGCAATCCTCTACTGGGCGCTGAAGTTTAGGAAAAGGGCAGAACTCATGTTAAGTGTCCTTACCACATAGACACACACACACACACACACACACACACACACACACACACACACGAAGGGACACGAGGAAACTTTTGGAGGTGATAGAGGTCTATCTTGATTGCAGGAATGACTTTATGGGTGTATGCATATGTCCAAACTCATCAAAGTGTACACATTAAATATGTGCCAGGTTTTGTTTATCAATTACACCCCAGTAAAGCTGTTTTAGAAATATAAACGGGCTTGCCACTGGACAGCAGAGCCAGAAAATGAATGTTTCTGTTTGCTTCCACCTGCCTGTATAGATCTTTAAAGGATACATAAGAAACATGGCAATAGAGGGGCACCTGGTGTGACTCCTAATCTCCAGGTCATGAGTTCAAGCCCTATGCTGGGCATGGAGCCTACACTCAATCAACCAATCAATATAAATAAATAAATAAATAAATAATAAATAAATAAATAAATAAATAAATAAATAAATAAATAAAATCTTAGAAAATTGGTAATTGATCTCCAGGGGGAGCTGGGAGAGACCATGCATTGGGTTAACTCTGGAACCTCTTAAAGTGTGAACCATATGGAGGTTTTATAAACACAAAAAATAAATTCAATTTTTACAAAGTCAAAGAAGTAGAAACGAAAACCAGCACACTACTCGATTTTGAACTTTTGCTGTTAGGAGCGTTTCCCACAGGAATGTCGGCACAAGGGAGCAAAAGTAGACACGAGAGTACGCGCGCACTCATTCTCCGCAGCGTTTTTAAGTGAAACTGCACAGCTAGCCAACTGCCACCCACAGTGTGGCAAACAGCTTCAGACCTGGCCCCCGTGCCCCCCACGCCTCGCGGTATCACATTCTCATTATTACGCTTCAGTGTGGGCTGGGCCTACTGAGTTGTCGTGACGCACAAAACACGGCAAGAGTGATGGGGAGATCGCTCCCACGACTGGGTTACAAAAAGACGCTGGCTTCCCTTCCATCTTGGGTGCTCGCTCACTTCCAGAGAGGCCGCCAGCCATGCCGTGAGCTGCGCTATGAAGAGGCCTTCACCTGTGAGGCACTGAAACCTGCCCACCAGCACAGAACGAGCCGGGAAGTGGGCCCTTCCCCAGTGGAGCCTACGGATGAGACCGCAGCCCTGGCCCACAGCTTGACCGCAACCTGGACAGACCTTGAACCGGAGGCAGGAGCTCTGCTGTGTCTGGACTCCTGACCCAGGGCAACTGTGAGGCAAATCCTTGCTATTTAAGTCACTGGGTGGTGGGGGTTGTCGCACATCGACAGTGTGCACAGACCAGATGGCGTGCAGACGTGGCCATTTAACAGAGCCAAGTGTCATAAATGATGTGGACAGAAGGCCACTACTTGATTGGAAAAACAAAACAAAACAAACAAACAAGCCCAAGACAAACTGACCCCACGAATGTAAAACATTTAAGAAACCATAAACGTCTCTACAACCCAACACATGGAAACCCAACACCGAACTGGTACGTCTGCCTCTAGGGAAGAAAGTGGTTTGCTCAGTGTGCGTGTTCGGGGTGAGAGGGGAGAAGAGGTATGAAAGGGAACTTTTTATGCGACACGCTTCAGTGCCTTTGTAGCTTTATGAAACTGTAATCGTGTGTGGCATCAATATATTTTTAAGGTTAATTAAAAAAAACCCAAGATGGTGGAAAAATATGTATTAGTGAGTTTGGTGTACCTTGAGACAAATAGATCCTTTCTAGAAGGTCTCCTTTTTCTCATGGTCTTCCTTCCTGTCAGCTGGGCATTTTCTCTCGCCCAAGACAGGTTCACAACTATTCATGTGTTGGTGTTTAAGCGTTTTTTGCCCTCCTTTTTTTTTTAAAGTTATGTCCTACCATCGGGCAAATTCTCGGGAATTTCCTACTTCCAGCTCTAGATGCATGGTCCAAAAGCAAACTGATCAAAAATGAAATGCTTCCAACTAGTCACTCATCCAGTTCCAACGGTCACGGATGCTCTGGTGATTCTGACAAGTTGGCATGCACCGTTAGAAACAGGTCGGCCCCCAACACTTGCCTTAAGAGTGCATTTGCGGGCGCCTGGGTGGCTCTGTCGGTTAGGCATCCCACTCTTGATTTCGGATCGGGTCACGATCTCATGGTTCGGGAAATCAAGCCCCGTATCGGGCCCTGAGCTGACCGCATGGAGTCTGCTTGGGATTCTCTGTCTCCTCTCTCTCTGCCCCTCCCCCACTTGCACACACGCGTGTGCACACGCTTTCTCTCAGAAACAAATAACCCTAAAAAGCAAAACAAAGCGCATTTGGCCAGTGAGGACAACAGAAGCTAAGAGCAGCTTTCCTGTGGGGAGGGCTGTGCTGAGTCTGTCTCATGCTCGATCCTGTGGGGAAGCCGCTATTTGACAAAGGGAAAACTGAGGCTCAGAGAGGCGTGGGGACCTACCCAAAGCCACAGAGCTCATCGGTGCAAGAGCTGGCGTTTAGACCCTGTTACTCTAAGGTTTTCCACCATTTCCTTCCACAAAGTAGCCTCAATACTACCCTGCGCTCAGAGAAAACCTTTCCCCAAAGACTCGTTACTGGTGATGGCTGGTTCTAGGGGGCTTAAGCACTTAGCCGACCGTCTTTCCCTGTACAGACCGTGAGGTGAGCAGGTGAGCCCTAGGTGTCTAAACGTTCTCTCTCGGGACATTCTAGTAACCCTGGGCTTTCCTCTGCCTCACCTGGGGAACACGCACCCGTGAATACGTCAGGACAGTCCCTTTGGCTCGCGTCCTCGGGTGTTGAGGTCGAGAGGCCCTCGCTGGCCAGACACGGACAAACGAGCGACTGGAAACGTTTCTCTTCGATCAGTTTCTCCCGGACCCCAACCTGCAGGGCTATTCGGCCAGGTGGAAACAGCGCCGGCTGCTCCCTCCTGGTCTCTCTGCGGCCAACGTGGCGATCGCGCCCTCCTGGAAACACTCCGCTTCCACGACACTCGCCTCGTCCTCCTGCCTCCTGGCTCCCTGCCCAACCTGACGTGTGGTTCTGTCCCAGGGCTGTCCTTGTCCCCGTGTCTTCTCCTCCTTCCAGAGGTCGCAAAATGGCGGCCCGGTGGCCTCGTCAGACCCACAAGCGGATTTTGTTTGGTCCTCACAGTGTTTTTGGTTGCAATTTGAGTGCCGTTAGGTGGGGCAAGCACTCGACAAGTTCGCCACGGTCCCCGTCACTCCCTATTGTCTTCCACCCGTCCGCTTCACGCATTTCCATCACCTGCCTGGTCCCTGAAGCCATCTGAGTTTTCAAAAGCCCCTGCTACACACGCTGCCTGGGAAACGTCACCCGCTTGCCCTTCAACTACCACCGGCGTCTCCCACTCCACCTTTCATCTGCAGGACAGTCACCCAGGGAGCTCGTTCAAAGGTGGCCGATTCCCAGCCTCCCTCCCTCCCCCAGATTTCACTCAGCAGAGCCAGGGCAGGACGGTCAACTCAAATGCCTACGGGGGCCAGGCGGGCCACATAAATGAGTGAACTAGCCAGGCATGACAAAAGTCGACGGCCAGAAATATCATCAAATTGTATCTTTACTGAACGATGGCGAATGCACGGAACACAATACAAACATGTGTGATACTGGCGTTCATATTTCAGATTCAAAATTGAAAAAATACAGATTGAAAAATAGAAATATTTAATTATTAAAATTTTCTCTTTCGTTACTTCTGTTGCTCCTTTGATTTGAAGCCAAAGGCTGACATCATCCCTTCCGCACCGAGAGGTCAACGTCAGGCCTTTGGATGTCACGGTGGGACGGGACGGGCAGTTTAGAATTCAACCCTGAATCCTGAACTGGGAACGGTGTTTCGCTCGATTCAGTTTTGTAACGGAAAACAGCCGTTCGCCGGCGTGGGTACTTCCAGACACAGAGACTCAAAACAACTACTGGGGAGAGTTGTACGGCTGTGATCTTCACCAGAATCACATCTAGGAAACCAGCACCCTATTGCACTGTGGTTCAGCAACTGCTCGGGTCTGCATTCACACGATCGACAGCAACCCGCAAAGGCCAACCGGACAGTGTCAGTTCCTTTTCACAAAGTCTGGATGCAGAGAGCCTTTAGGGGAATTTGGTCTTGAAGCCCACAGTCTGGGTGAATGCGGTCCAGGCCGCGTCTTTCGCTTCTGGAAACCCAACCGTGGCAAAGGAAAAATACTCCTTGCCGACAGCTTCCCCATCTTTGCCGGGACGGGGCAAACACGATCATACATTCAAGTAGCTGTTTGTGAACGTCTTTGCAGAGAAACAGTGTTCAGAGGGGTTGTGACCTCCACCGCAAGTCTTTGACCGACCTTCTCAGGGGGTGTGGCCTTCGCCTCATTGGAAAGGAACCGAGGGGACAGATTTCAACTGTTCAGGTTCCTTCCATACCATCACGTGACGACCAGGTCACAGTGCTTCTGGAAAATACATCAATCAAGTTCACATTCAACCTGCCCACGGTTAAAGGTCGGGTGTCGTGTCGAGGACGTCCGCGGTGTGTTCCGGGTACTTTCTGAACGCGACTCGATTCCTGGCAATTGAAGCAACGAGCCGGCTTGCGTCCTGGCCAGATGTTGCCCCCTGGGACTGAGGAGTCCTGACAATGCCCACCCCCTCCCCGGGACACAGGTCATTAGGTTACCGCACCTGTCTGCCGCCGCGCTTAGGAATTCTCGCCAGTCTACGTGAGGCTCGTCATTTCTCTCGGTACATAAAAAATAGCTCAGCTCCCAGTGCCGGGCCTGCCTCGGCACCGTCTCACAGGTTTCTTCGGTCACGTCAAAATCCTCAACACCACAAATAAATAAAGCTAACCGGCTGGCAGTAGTAGTTCGTGAGCGACGACAGAAAAGGCCACAAATGATCGGACTCTTTCAAGCGACCGGACTTGGAAATCCTCTGGTTTATCTTCGACTCACGGCGCGACACAAATGTCCGTTTGGCTGAAGTGACAGTCTCGACTGGCGTGTGTTTCTGTCCGGGATGCGTCATCCCGCTCCTTTATAAACTCGCCGTCTGTGGAGTTTATAATGCCCGGGGAAGTTCTTTTCTCACTACTCTGGAACTGTGTCTCGCGGCCACGCCACGTCTATGACCTGCTTTCTTTCCGAAGCAAACCCTACTGACGTTTGAGGCCCTTTTTCAGTTCATTGAGTATCGCGTCTCGCGTCTGTTCTGTGTACTGGTCGAAGCTCTTACTGTGCTTGGATTCATAATGACGTCTCAGGTTGTATTCTTTCAACACAGATACGATTTTTTTGCATATTAAGCACATAGGCATACTCTTCACTTCCACAAAGAAATAGGCTCGCTCCCATTTTTCTCGAAACACGTGGCCCTCTCGGTCTCTCTTTCGTTTTGCCACTTTTGATAGAGACATGGGTACAAGAAAGGTTTCACTCTCCTCTGATCACTACCCCGGGAACAACCACAGCGTAAGCCCAAAGGCAACGAATGACCCTCTGCCTCGCGGTGGGAGCCAAACAGGAGTGGTGGGGACTGTGGCGAACCAGAGAGCACACGCCCCATTGATGGGGGCAGCTCCAGCCCATTGTTGCTAGGCAGGAGGGCGGGCCCGAGGTGCCAGAACTTCTGACTTGTCAAGAGGAGCCAAGGCGGTAGATTGTGTGTGAGTGTGTGTGTGTTTGAGTGTGTGTGTGTGTGTGTGTGTGTGTGTGTGTGAATTATCCCGATTTTTACGACTAACTCGTTAGGAAAAAAATGCTACGTATGCTAACACAGGGAAGGCCAAACAAAACTCATCTGCAGAGTGGCCCACGGGCCACCAGATCGCAACCTCTCTCCTAGGACAGGGCCCAGGAATCTGATGTTCACCAGCGTCCCAAACCACACGGATGCTGGTGGTCCAGGCACGGACCACGTTCTGAGCAACGCTAGTCTAGAGTCTGACAACAGGCTGTGAACTCTCTGCCTCCATGCTGGGCCACCCTCGTACTCCAGATCGTGTCTGTACCCAGCTGCCCCTGGGCGCCTGAGGGCGCTCTTTAGGGCTCTTGCCTCACCACATTCCAAACCTGTACCCTGCCACGTTTTCCCTCTCCGGGACAGGCACCGTCCACCCCGTCTAAAGCCCTGGGAGGTCAGGCTCTAACTGGGACCCAGGGCTGGCCCTCTCCTCATATGTGACCCTGTCCGCTCCTGTGGCTTCAACAATCAAACATACACCGTCCCCTAAGAACACATCCTGAACTCCCAACACGTCACCTGTGCCTTGGACATTCCCTGGACCCGTCAGCGCTCACTACTGGTTCCTCCCGCTTCCCTCACTCAGGGAGGTTCCCCCATCTAACGGCACCCCCGGGCCCGAAGCCCACTCCACCACCCCTTCACCCCTACTTCCTTCACATGGCATGCCAGTCCCCAGACTCACCCTGCTGGCCCTCTGACTCAGTCCCAGCCCCTCCACTGGCCTCTCTCCCCCTGAGGCCACTACCCTAGCCTCCTCCCTGCGTTCCTGGCCTGGTATTGATTGCCCTGTCACACTCCACGACCCAGAGGCCCTTTCTCACAGTGGCCTGACCCCGGCCTGCTCCCTGCATGTGGCCTCCTGTGGCTCTTCTGAGTCCCCAGGACAAACCTCGAGTCACCCCATGTGGAGCCTGGGCCTCCTCCCAACCCGGCACCTGCCCACCTCTCTAGGCCCTTCCTTCCTCAGGCCGGACTCGTGTCTCTGAACATCCCAAGCTTTCTCCTGCTTTCGTGCGTTCATTCCCACTGTCCCCGCACCTCGATCACCATTGGCCTCCTTCCTCCCCAGCCTCGTTGACTCCTGCTTCTCTCCCAAGACTGCTGAGCCCGGCCAGCTCAGAGGCCTCTTCCGGGCCCACACAGTCCCCGCCCTACCTCCACGAGGGCACGCAGTCCTGTGAGCTGTGCCTGCCTGCCTCCGTGTCCCCCCCAAGCCAGGCTGCACCAGACTGCCTGACTCACTGCTGAGGCCCTGGCGTCACCAGCCCGGAACCTCAGGGACATCTGCTGAAGCGAGAACAAGGACAGAGAGGTCTCCCCCCAGGTGTCCTCCTGCCCAGTCCTGGGGGACGTCAGTGACGGGAGCCGGGGCGTGTGTTAAAAGGAACTTTATTGGGTGTCGGGGATTCAGATGAGATCCATGAGGATGTCGTCCTCCATGACGCTGGGCTGCAGGCCCGGCTGAGGAACCGGGCCCCGGGGACCCCCGCTCAGCAGCATCTGACCTGGGGGGCAGTGGGGAAGGGACTGCATCTCCCAGTAGTCCCTGGGGCCCTGAAGGGCCCTGGGCCTGCTTCCTCCCTCTTCCTCTAGGAGCCCAAGGTAATGACTTTTCTAGGAAGCCCCAGGGGGACCCATCAGAGGCACCTTCTGGCCCCGTCAGGGCACAAATGTACTGATTCCCATGAGCCTTTACAAGGCCATCCCCCCAACTACTTCTCTGGCCCTAAGACTATGCTTCCCTTCAGCCCCAGGACACGCAGGAAAGGAATCACGGAAAGAGCTCTTGTCCCACTAGGTCTTGATCCCCTGGGCTGTATTCTCCAGAAGCCCTCAGAGCCTCCCAAGAACCAAGGGGAACCAGCTTCCATTCTTGAATCCAGGACTTCACTTCCCAGGAGCCCTTGGTCTTGAGGCTCTAGCCAGGGGCTGCTGGGATACCTGGTCCAGACCCCTGCCCTCCCCAGGGACCTCCTTACCTGGCAATGGAGCTCTTGGGGGAAGCTGTGCGGGCCAGGACTGGGCGGGTGGTGGGTGCAGGAGCGGGGGCCCCAGCTGGGGTTGCCCCAGGCCCTGGTGTGGTGGGGGCAGCAGTGCAGGAGCCCCTGGTGGCTGGAGATGGTGGAGGGAGGCTTGGGGTGGGGGCACGCCAGTCTGGGGCTGGGAGATCAAAGAAAGTGGCTCAGAAGACCCCAGCAGAGAGCCCCCCGCCCCACCAAGCAGCCTCTAGCACAGAAGTTGCCCAGAGAACATCTCATCCAGTGGCTGGGGGTCAGGGGTGGTCTCTCTTCAAAGGAATCTTAAAAGAAGCCCATGTAAGACACACAGAAGAGCCGGCCTGCCCGGGGCCTGTTCACACCCTCTGATCATAGCCAACCTCCTTCCTCCCGAACAAAAGGACCAGAAACATCAGGGCCCGGGGCCCAGGCCCTGTGGCTCCCATCCGCCCCCCACCCCTAAATCTCACCGGCGGTGGGTTGAGGAGAAGACTCCGCAGTTGGGGGTTGGCCCCAGGGTTCTGAGGCCGAAGGATGGGTCCAGGAGGGGGGGGGCCGGGGGCTGCTCCAGGAGGGCCTTGGGGGGCGCCCGGGGGGGCCTGGGCGGCACCCTGGGGCTGGGGCTGTCCCGAGGCCGCAGAGGCCCCCACGGCGCCCTGAGGCTGGGGCTGTGGTGGGCGGAGCTGGAGCTGGTGGGAAGAGATGGGGGTGAGGGACGAGGCAGAGTCCCCACACTCCTTGGCCTCCGAGGTCAGGTCAAAATGACAGTGTCCTTTGGGGTCTCCCCTCCCTGGCCCTGACCCCATCAGCCCTCTCCTCACCAGATTCTGTGAGGGTCTCGCCTGGTCCTCCAGAATGGGGCCCAGCCCGGGGGGTGCCTGCTGTGCCCCCATCTGTGTGGGACAGGGAGCAGGTCAGTGACTGGGGGTGGGAGTGGGGGGTCCCGCATCTGGGGTGGGGAGGAGCATTGCGAGCCCTGAAGGGGAAGCTGTGAGGAGCTAGGAACGTTCTTGGGGAGTGGGCGGTCTGGGAACTAAACCGTACTTTCCCCAGTCCCCAAGAGGGGGCGGTCTCAGAGATCTGACACAGACACGGAAAATGGTACAAAGATCACAAGAAACCGTGGGGATGGAACTGAACTCGGGCGGCCATGTCTTGGGGAACAGTGGGCACTGGCAGTGGAGCCCGGGAGGGATGCCGGGGGTCTGGCCGGACGCTCAGCGGGGGCAGGCAGCCGTGGGGGGGGGGGGGGGGGGGGGGGAGGGGGGTGCCGGGGTCCGGGGTCACTCACCCCGCGCTGCTGCTCCAGCTTCTGCTGCTGGACCTGCTTGTGGTTGGTAATGACCTGCCGGATGCCGTTGACGAAGCCGCTCTGGTCGTAGGGGATGAGGCCCATGAAGATCTTCTTCTTGGACGAGTACAGGAGCATGAGCACGCGCACCTCGCAGGGCGCCGTGTGGGGGAAGTGCACGCAGCCGGCCTGGTGGAGGACGATGAAGCAGTCGCCTCCCCACAAGGAGGAGCAGGAGGAGGGGGCCCCTCGCCCCACCAGGTTCTAGAAGCCCTACAGGTGCCCGGGTCCCGCCCAGACGCGGACTCACAAAGCCGTTGCCCATGATCCGGTAGAGGCCTTTCAGGGATTCCAGGTCCTTGTTGGTGAAATGGAACTGCACCATCCTTGAGTTCCGGAACAAAGGGCCCAGGGTGGTCTGGGGGAGACACGGGCCAGTCGGCACGCCGAGTGGGGAAGGGAACGGCGGGGGCGGGGAAGGGACGAGGGCAGGGGCCGGCGGCGTTCTCACGAGCCACTCACCAGCAGCTGCTGCGGGATGAGCTGCATGATGAGCTTCTGGGGCCACTGCTCGGTCTTCCTGGGGCCGCACAGGAGAGGTGTCAGGAGGGTGGCGCACGCCCCGGGCCACCCAGCCCCCACCCCCACAGGCACCTACAAGTTCTCGCCGTGATTCACGTAGACCTGGCACGGCAGCGACCGCGTCAGCTTGGTGTTGGCGTCCACCGAGGCGGGTTTGGGCTTCTGAGCGGAAAAGTGGCACGCGTCACGGCGCAAGGGGCCCCGAACCCCAGTCCCCTCAACGTCTCCTGCCCTAGGCTGGGAGCCCCAGAGCACATAGGCTCCCCTGGTGTAAGTCCCACGAGCCCTGGGCCCCTCCTCCAGACCACCAATCCCACAAGCTCTGGACGCCATGATCTCCTGAATCCGTCCCGACCCTGAACCTAAGACTTCTTGGTTCTTCACCTGCGACACAGTTCTCACTACCTCCCTAGTCCCAAACCCCGAGTGAAAAGTCCCAGGCTTCCCTCCTCAGGACAAGTCCTACGGCCCCATAGGGACCCCGGCCCAGTCCCATGTCCTAACGGGCCACGAAAGCCACTTGGCTCCTCGTGCTACTCACCTCCTGCCACTCAAGGACCCCGCTCCAGGCCAGGAGTTTGTTGGAGACTGACTGCTGCCCACCGAGGGCCGGGGCCCCCAGCTGGGCTGGGGAAGGGCCGCTCACCCCGCCTGGGGCCACTGTGCCCGCCTGCCAGAGGGGGGAGGGAGGACAACAGAGTAGGGTCAGAGGGTCTCCCGGGAGGCACAACCGGAGGCACAGACAGACCGGCGGGAAGAACGGAACGCAGGTTCCTTTCTCAAGGACTCGATGGTCCCTAGGACCATAAACCTCTGTAGGATTTGAGGACTGAATGCCCATGATGCCCTGACTCCGGTATCCCTTAGAGTCCTCAGCCGCTCTCCCCCTCCAGGAGCCAAAGCCCCCCACCCACGATTCCGTCCCCACACCTTCCAGTCTCGGTCATCGGTGGCACAAGCCCCGTGAACCCGAAGACTCAGAACAAGACCCATGTGCCCTCACACCCTCCTCGGGAAGGCGAGCTGCTCGGCCTCTGCTCTGTTAGCGGCTGGAAGGAGCAGGGCGGTGGGGCAGGCGTGCGAGCACCTACCATGGACGGTGCCCCAGGTTGTGCGGGCGGGGCCAGGCCCGGGCCGGGAGCCACGGTGGAGACCAGGCTGGCCTGGGAAGCAGGGGGTGGCTTGGGGGCGCCAGGGGGCCCCGGGGGTAGTGGTGGGGCCGGTGCCTGGCTGAAGGGGGGACCCACTCCTGGAGCAGCTTGCTGGAGAGGGTTAATGGGTGAGACTGTGGGAGAGACCAAGAGAAGAGGTGGGGACCGTTGTGCAGAGAGGCCTGGCTGACCCCAGCCCACCCCGCAGCCCGGCCCCAGGACTCACAGCGTGGGCCCAGCCCAGCCTTCTGGTTCTTGGCGGCTTCCACCGCATTCTGGGCAGCCACCTGAGCTGCGCTCAGGTTCCCAGGGACCTGGGTGGGGAGAAGGTGATGAGGGCCACGCCCCCCAGTCTTGGTGCCCCATGGGGTCATGCCACCGTGCCCCCACAAGGCACAGCTACGCCAGCTACAACGCAGCAGGAGCTCACGGCTGCCATCACGCCACGGGGACGTGACTCTCCGGCCCGAGAGTCCCACCCACCCTGGTGTCCCCGCGGAGACTCCCATCACCCCACAAGCCCCAACATCCTGCTAGGTCTCTCCCGAGAGGCCAGAGCTCCCGCTAGGCCCCCAGGAACGTGTCCCCTTCCTGGCAACATCCATACCTGGTACTGCTGGGGGACCGGGGGCAGAGGCTGCTGGGGGGCTGCTGAGAGCGAGGCGCCTGAGGGTGGAGCTGGAGGCAGGGGCACAGGCTGCTTTGGCTGGAGGGGGCCTGGGGCTGAGCCACCCCCAACTGAGAGTGAAGGATGGACGACCAAGCCCCGTGAGAAGGGGTTCGAGAGAAGGGAGAGAAATCTGAGTCAGAGGGAGCGTGGTGGGGGGCTGCCCCCCACCGTCCCACCGGCACCCGGGCCTCACCCGGCAGCACCAGCCCCCGCACCAGCACCATGTGCCGGGGGTCCTGGCTCACATCCGTCGGTGGCTGCAGCGGCTCCAGCATGGCCGGGGGAGCCGCCTTCTCGAACAGAAGCCTCAGGGCAGGCAGCTTCCGGGGAGACACGATGGAGAAGTGGATCCCTTGCTGCGGGAGAAGGGATGAGTGGTCGGGGTGGGGGCCCGGGGGCCAACCCCCAGGTAACTGCACCTGCTGGGCCCTAAACCCAAATTCCCATCGGGCTCTGAGACCAGTGACCACGAGACCCGGAGGTGCTGCCCCAGGGCATTCGGGGTTATAGCTCTTCCAAAAGGGGTCAGCAGAGCTGGCCACTCTGACGCAGGAGTCCGGGCCCCGGCGCTCTCCTCCCTCAGCTCTGGGACTCCAGCCTCTGCCCCTCCGTCAGACTCAAGGGTCCTCACCTCCCCGATCTTCTGCACGAGACTCTCCGTCGTGTACCCAGAGTACGTGGTGCTCTCGACGGCGGGCAGCAGGTAAGGGGGCGAGTTACAGATGAGGAGGCAGACGCGGTGTGTCTGGCCACTGCCAGGGATAAGGAAAGATGTGGAGCCGGGAAGAACGGGGGCCCTGAGAAGGGACAGACCCGGCACCGGCAGAGCCGCGAATCGGGAGTAAAAGCCCCACTTTACGGCTGAAAACACGGAGGCCCAGAGAGGTTTCTGACTCCCTCTAGGTTGCCCGGCTGGCGGGGGAAGCAGGGGACGGACCCGCGGCAGGCTGCTCTTCCCAGTGAGGACACTGAGACCGGCCACGGGCCAGGGGACGCCTCCCACCTCCCGCCTGCCACCCCCAGCGCTCAGCGCTCAGGGCCCACCAGCTCCCCCAGGGTGAGGCAGTGGGCGGAGTCACGAGCCAGAGTTCCCAGCTGGGTAGAAAGGGCCACCTGGGCCCCACGTGGACCCCACATGCGGGCCACACTCACATCTGCTCCCGCATCTTCTTGAAGTCATCGAATAGCTGCAGGGCGGTGCTGAGGCCTTCAGCGATGAGGCTGCAGGTCTCGCCTCCCCCGCCCATGAACCTGCAGGAGGCCAGGCCGTCAGCCCCAGGGGGTGGGGGTGCCCGGCGGCCCCCAGGGCTGCCGCCTCCCAGCCCCCAGGCCACGCCTGCAGAGGCTGCACCTGCGTGTCGCCCTCCTCTCCACGCTCCACCACGCAGGGACACTCGCACTCCCTGCT
Source organism: Panthera leo (assembly GCF_018350215.1). NCBI lineage: Eukaryota > Metazoa > Chordata > Mammalia > Carnivora > Felidae > Panthera > Panthera leo. The sequence continues at coordinate 8,234,877 of NC_056693.1, forward strand.
CTATCCCCGGCGCTGACACAGTGCCGGGCCCAGAGAGTGAGGACGGGGGCCGCCCGTCATCTCCTGTGAGGGAGGCCCTCTCGCAAGAGGCCCTGTCAGAGGACAGAACGGGGAAAGGCCCCGGACACCAGGCCTATGATCCCGTACTGTGTCCCCATCCCCGCACACCTCCCCTCTGGGCCATCTGTTCCCTCTTTAAAGCCAGCCCTGGCCCCAGCCCATGCCCCCCACCAGTCCAATATGGGGGCCTCCGCTGTCCTCCCAGCATTGAAGGCTGACCTGTGTCCGTCCCCCTCCACAAGAGATACGGAAACCCTAACCCCAGTAGCTCAGAATGCGCCCTTATTTGGAAACAGGGCGTCTACAGAAGCTACAGACTACGCTGAGGCCCAAGGGTGGGCCCTAATCCGGTATGACCCACGTCCTTATGGTCAAAACAGGGAAACGTAGACACGGAGACAGACATGCTCAGAGGAAAGACAACGCAGAAATACGGGGAGAATGCCATGTGGAGACTGGAGGCGCACAATCACAAGCCAAGGACCGCCTGGGGACACCAGACCCTGGAAGAGGCAAGGAAGGATCTTCCCCTACAGGCTCCAGAGGGAGCACGGCCCTGCCCCAAACCCTGATCGCAGACTTCTGGCTCCTGAACTGTGGGTCACTACCTTTCTGTGGCTCTAAGCCAACCCGTTTTTACTGCTTCGTTATGGCAGCCCCAGGAAACTAATACACAGGCCTGGGTTTCTCTTGCATCTGACATGGAGACAGGTCACCAGAGCCCATCCCCCATGGGGCACGGCATAGGGAAAGCCTCTATCTGCGTGAGGCTGTTGTCACGATTCTTCAGGTCACATGGCTGTGAGGCTGACTCTGCCACAGGGAACGTTTGTGCAGGTAGGGCCCCTCTCTGGGAGCTTTGAGGGCTCTGTCCCCTTGAATTGTGTGGCCCCGGCACTGGGGCCACACGTGCACACGTCTGAGTCCTCCCTTACCCCCCCCCCCGCCCCCCCGAGTCTGACATGAGGGAGACATTGGAAAACATGAGTTAAAAACGAATTGTCGGGGGGACACCTGGATGGCTCAGCTGAGTGTCAGACTCTTTTTTTTTTAATGTTTATTTTTGAGAGAGAGAAAAGAGAGGGCAGACAGAGAGAATCCCAACCAGGCTCCGTACTGTCAGCATAGAGCCCAACTTGGGGCTCAAACTCACAAACTGTGAGATCAAGACCTGAGCCAAAACCAAGAGGCAGACACTTGAACCGACTGAGCCACCCAGACGACCCTGAGAGTCCAACTCGGTTTCGGTTCAGGTCATGATCCCAGGGTCATGGGATGGAGTCCTGTGTCGGGCTCTGCACTGAGTGTGGAACCTGCTTAAGATTCTCTCTCTCTCCCTCTGCCCCTCCTCTGTGCACGCAGGTGCTCTCTCTCCCTCTCTCTTTAAAATGGGGGGGGGGGGGCCCTGAATGGCCATGGGGGCCTGGCTGGCTCAATGAGTAGAGGATGCAATGCTTGATCTTGGGGCTGGAGTTCGAGCTCCATGTGTGGCATAGTTTACTTAAAATTAAAAAAAAAAAAAAAAATTTGAAAACAAACAGCTACCGATCCAACCATGTCCATTAGGGCCAGAATAAAGCCAAGCTCTTACCTGGGCATCCGGGGCCCTCTGTGCCCCGGACTCTGCCCAACTACCTGCTCCATCCTTCTGTAGGTACGTCTTCCAGAATGTCTCACGTGTCCCTGGCCTCCGCAATCTGCCACATAACCAGTCCTCTGCCTGCGCTACCCACCGCCCCATGACCACGTGCCAGCCCTCTTCTGGCCCGGGAGGAAAATCCCTGCTTATCTATCCTATGACCCCTCCGCCTCCAGCCCAGAATCCCCTCCTCCAGGAAGACTGACTCACCTGCCACCTGACTTTAGCACCGCCGCACCCCGCAATCATATCCCACGTCACTGGATACTGCGACCGACAAAGCTTCCCTCCGTGGCACACCCAGAGCCAGGACGGCCTTCAGCGATGTGGACCAGGTGGCCTGAACCATCTCAGCACGTGCCCAAGGTGTCTGAAGACACACAGGGCCCCAGAAAATGCCTCCTGGACCAGTGAGTGGTGCACCAGCAGCCAGGCCGACAGCCACGGCAGCTCGAGCTCCCTGCTCCTTAGCCGGGGTCTTGCACGACTCTCTTTCCAGTTTCAGGCTTCTGCCCTCTGCTCCCTCCATGCCGTGTGTGCTCGGAGCCTGAAGCCTTCCTTCACTGCACTGCCCCTTACCCCACCCCACCCCCCGCCCAGCTCCCAGCCCTCCTCTTCCTTACCACTGACACTCTGTTCTGCAAAGGAACTTTCGAGACCACAGAGTTGGAGCAGATCCCAATGAATGAACCAGCCTTACATCCAACCTGCCACAGCTCTCTGTTCCTGAATAAATCAAACCACTATTTTCACGGGCCTTTTTGAGCCAAAAGTTCCCTGGGCTGGGCCTGGCCAGAAGGCAGTGGGGGTGGAGATACGAGCAACTGCTGCCCCGCGTGCAGGGCTCCTTTTAGGGGCACAGAAATGCTTGGGGACCAGACAGAGGTGGTGGCTGCACTGTGTGAACTTACGAAATGCCACTGAATTGTTCATTTTAAGATAGCCACCCAGGGGCGCCTGGGTGGCTCAGTCGGTTAAGCATCTGCCTTCGGCTCCGGTCACGATCTCAGAGTTTGTGGGTTCGAGCCCCACATCGGGCTCCCCGCTGTCAGCATGGAGCCCGCTTAGGATCCTCTGTCCCCTTCTCGCTGCCCCTACCCCGCTTGCGTACTCTCAAAAATAAATAAGCCATTTCAAAAATTTCTTTGAGTAATCACCTCTGTTATGTGAACTTTGCCTTGACTTAAAAAGTAATTTATGAGGGAAAGCGTGACTGGCCAATCACTTCAAGATTCTAAAACCTGCTTTTTGCCTTCCTGAGTGTAAGCTGTCACCAGCTCACAGAGATAACGTAACGAATGTTTTGCCCAGGAATCAAGAAATGCTGGAAAACGGAGGGGGAGGAGGGGGCAGAAATAAAATCTGGCCACTTGCAAGGCAGGTTTTGAATACCGTAAGGTTTACGACGAGCCTTCATTCCACACAAGCCCCTCAACGATGCGAACCGTGAAATCAGGTGAAATACAAGTGCCCCGGTGTCACGGGTGGGCTGACTTGCACTGCTTCCCAGGCCCCTTGCTGATGTGACACCCTGAGTCTGCACCGCCCGCTTTCGCGGGGTAGTAAGTCCTTGGAGGTACTGGCCGGAATGAACGAATGCGAACAGCAGCCAGGCTTGCCCCACCCAGCTGCTCACCCCACGTGAACACCCCCTCTTGGAGGGCCAGGACCTGGCCTGTCTCATGTCCCCAACTCCTCACGGCCTAGGACAGTTGGCTCCACAAACACCCATTGCATGAACGAACGAACGCGGGCATGCACGGACAGACAGTCACGATGCTAGGGAGAAGACGCTCAGGGCTCTTTTCTTTCTACCTCTATTGCTTTGGATGCTGGGTCGCTTGCTGCAGAGGAGGAGCGGGGAAACCCACCTCTCTTGAAAGAAAGGAAATGGAACAGCAGAAATAAATCCTCCCAAAGCAAGGACGTTTCAAAAGTCACATCGCCTGCTTTGTAACTTAAGTTGCGGACATTCTGGGAGAAGATAAGATTTCCTCTCCGAGTGGGAACAAAACCCGCTGACTCTCTTTGTGATCTCTGTGCCAGACCTCCCGGAAACGTCACAGAAACCAGAGCGAGACGGTTACATAGGACTTGGTAAAACAATGACCGCTGCGAACGGTAGATAATGGCTTAAAATGTTTATCAGCTGACTGGGAGGACTCCGCAGTGAGCACACAGCATACAAAGCTTTTTCACTTGGTTAAAAGTACAGTGTATTCTAAGATGATTAAGGGGGAGGCATGGATATGTGCTGAATGTGCTCAGAAACGACTTCCCTCTTCTCTTCCAGATGCTTGGGAAAGATTTATCTATTTATTTGGTGTTTTCAACGTTTCAGTCTTTACTTATTTAAGTAGTCTCCACACACATCGTGGGGCCTGAACTCACGACCCCAAGATCAAGAGTCACATGCTCTTCCTACTGAGCCAGGTGCCCCTCCCCGCCCGACCATGGAAAGTTTTAAATAAGGGGGTTTAACTGCTTTTCCTGACACTTAAACACCCACCAGAAGGCTTGGTTTCTTGGGGATGACCTTCTCCATGGCTTTTACTCATTCATTTACTCGGTCATGGTCTCCTGGGGCCTTCTGGGTGCCAGGCCCCAGCTGGAAACAAAAAGCAGGGGAACACCAGGGACCCAGACACGCATAGTCCAAAGGCGTGGGGCCGGGACAGGGGAGGGAGCAACTGGCGGCTTGCCAGAATCAGGGAAGGGACATCTGAGTTGAGTCCCGCAGCTCACGGCTCACCGGGAAGAATCATTAAGGACCGTTACGTGTGTTCTGCACGTTCACTCACGCATTCACTCTTTCCGCACGGTTTTCCTTAGACCTCCTTCACGCCAGACCCCGCGCTTGGTGCTAGGGACTTGAGCGACATCAGACATGAACTTGGGCCTCAAGGACCCCCGTGTCACATTATTCAAGCCTCACCACATTCTATCTCAGCAGTGCTCGGCTGGAGTGGATTTTGCCCCCCGACCCTGACCCAAGGGGACATTTGATAATGCCTGGAGACATTTTTTGGTCACCGCTTGGGAAGTGGCTACTGGCATCTGGTGGCTAGAAGCCAGGGAGGCTACTGAACAGCCTGCAGGGCGCAGGACAATGAATGATTTGACCTAACGCGTCAACAGTACTGAGCTTGAGAAATGCTGCTCTGTCCGGACCACTAACTCCGATGACCATGAGGGGTCAAACTTGGGTGTCAACTTCCCAGTGAACGTGCAGCACCCAGTCCAGCACACACGGCCTGGAACAAAGCAGGCACCCTGCAAACAGTTGCTGCACGGACGTGTGCAGAGAACAGCAGCCACGAGCCAGTGCGCTTTAATGAACTCTAACTACAGATCAGAGCTGGGGGCAGGCAGCACAAAGGCACGGTATGAAGATTAGCTCCGGGGAGCGCCCTGGGGGACTCGGTCGGTCGGTTAAGTGTCCAACTTCAGCTCAGGTCACGATCTCACCATTCCTGAGTTCGAGCCCCGCGTTGGGCTCCGTACTGACAGCTCAGAGCCTGGAACCCGCTTCAGATTCTGTGTCTCCCTCTCTCTCCGCCCCTACCCCGCTCTCCCTCTTGCTCTCAAAAATAAAAAAATAAGTAAGAAAATAAAAAGATTAGCTCCTGGGATCCTCCCAGGAGCACCAAGATACGGATCACCCGTATCCATTCGCAAACCAAGAAACTGACACACGAAATAGCAACCACTAACAAAGCACTTAAGTGCCACGTGCTGTCTTAAGTAGTCACCAAGTCAACGTGATTCCCAGAGAATGCCTACAAAGTCACGGTAGCCAGGTCCCTCAGTGGCCCCCACTCCTGGTATTCATACCCTTGGCATTCGCCTCCCTTCACGCTCGCCCTCACTGAACGGGACTGACTTCTAAACTGGACAGAACGTGACAAAAAGTAATGCTGTGTGACTTCCAAAACTTGGTCATAAAAACCCTCAGAGCTTCCTCTTTGATCTGTCGTGTTTGCTCAGTCTGAGATAAGCCAGCTGCCACTTTGGGAGCGCGTGCCGCAGCCACCCAGTGAGCCACCTTGAAATGGCTCCTCCGGTCCTGCAGATGACTGCAGCCTCATGAGACCCTGAGCCAGAACTATCCTGCTAAGCCACTCCTGAATTCCTTACTTCTAGAAATGGCATCAAATAGTCAACATTTATTGTTTCAAGCCGCTGTTCTGGAATACTCTGTCACGCAACAGAGAGTAAGTAATACGATAAGCAAATAACACAAGTACCATCAACGTCTTCCCTTTAGAGAAATAGGAGAGGGACCTCTGGGTGGCTCCGTTGGTGAGGCTTCGGACTCGATTTCGGCTCAGGTCATGATCTCACGGTTTGTGAGTTCGAGCCCGACATCGGGCTCTGTGCTGGTAGTGGGGAGCCTGCTTGAGATTCTCTCTCCCTCTCTCTCTCTCTGCCCCTCCCCTCCTCGTTCTCTCTCTCTCAAAATAAACAAATAAACATTAAGAAAAAAGAAATAGGAGATAAGCTACATTAGGCACAAAGGGAGCAGGGACTCCCGGATCTCGGAGTTCTGTTGCGGTTTATCTGTGATGTGACCCCAGGCTGTCTGCACCCGAAAAAGCCTGTAATGCGAACATTCAAAATCCCACCCAAAGCACAGAGGGGTCTACATCGTGGCCTAGTCCCGCCCGCCTTGCACTCAGGCTTCAAGGTAGCCCTCTGAAAAAGGAAGACGGGAGTACAGATGAGACACAGCAGAAACCACGCGGAGAATCACACGGTACAGGTGGGCGCTGGCCCTCCGCAGGCCTCCCAAACTGGGAAGGTTGCTCTACTTCCAAACCGGATGGCAAAACTGCTGAGCACACAGAACCCAGCACGGAAGTGACTTAGGGACAAAACTCCCTCCCCGACCGTTCAGCCACCCTGCGTGAAGGGATGGTTCCCGAAGCTCAAGGCAAGCCACCATCGGTTCATGGGCCCTCACAGGGTCCCCCCCCCCTCCCCACCCCAAGCACAAGAAAAAGCTCACTTAATGCCATCGAGCCAGGTGACAAACTCATAGGCGCTGCTGGTGGGAGCGTGACACTGTACGTAGGACTCAGGAGCGCAGTCCACCGTGTTGAACACCACGAGGCTGTACTGGGTCCCCCCATACTGGGAGAGGAGGACAGAGAAACTTTTCATCTGGGACCCCACCTCCCCACCTCCCGCAGACACAGGAGTCGGGGCCCCGGCGCCCTCCTCCCTCAGACTCAGGCGTCCGGTCCCCGGCCCCCTCCTTCCTCAGACTCAGGCGTCCGGTCCCCGGCGCCCTCCTCCCTCAGACTCAGGAGTCCCAAGACTCACGTCTCCCCCGAAGTCCGTCTCAGCAGGAGGACCACCATTAAAGTACCTGTGAGGGTCGGAGGTAAAAGGTCGGGGTCAAGCCAAGAGGCTGTGGAGAACTAAAGTCGGAGGGCGGGGTTGGAATCGCGGAAACGGCACTCACTCGATGGCCGGAAGCAGGTAGTGCTTGCGCAGCCCTTCGAAGTAAGGCCCCAGGTTGGCCGTGCCCTCGATCACAAACACCACGTCAGCCACGAGGCCCCCGGCGCGGGCCGGGCCCTCCGACCCGGGGACCATGCCCCGCGCAGCAGCCGCCACCGCCGCCACCGCCGCTGCCGCCGCAGCTTCTGCGGGAGGAGCGGAAGTGCGCCTGCGCCGCGCGTGCACCGGCGCCGGACGTCTCAGCGGCGCTGCTGGACGCGCCCGCGGCCATGTTTGTGCGGGGCACGCGGGGCTCGTTGGTTCTACCTCCATCCTCGTCCGCACCCACCGCGAGCGAGATGAAGCGCATAGCGAACCCCTTCAGGAGCCTGACGGGGGAGATTGAATCATTGTCAGGAGTGTGGAGAGTGGCACGTATTGAAAGAGGCACCGTCAGCCGCCATGTTTGAGCGAGGCGCCAGTTCCGACTCTGGTCTCAATGGGAGGGTCAGAAGATCTGGTTGCTATGCAACGCGTACGCTGCCCCAGTTTTCTAACAGAGAGATTAGGTTTCTAGTTCAGTTTTTTTTCTGGCGGGAGGAGATGGAGGGGGAGGGTCGCGTGAAGGCTCCAATCACAGCCTCAGAAACAGGGTTACTAGGCAACGCTTAAGGCTGCCGTCCACTCGGAGGGAAATGAAGCTGTTCTTCCCACTCAAGCCGAATTCCGACCCAAGTGGCGGTTGCTAGGCAACCCCTGATTGTTGTTTTCTGGGAGAGCAGCCAGAAACTGGCCTAAAACATAAATACATTCCAGGCGGATTAAAAATGTAAATGCGAAAAAAAAAAAAAAAAGTAGATGCAACAAATGAAACCTTAAAAATAGCTGAAGTTATAAAGAAACACGCTGTATAATCCTGGAGGCTGGAAAAAGAGTTTATCATCGCATTAGAGTCAGAAAACGTAAAATATTGATCAGTTTGTCCAAAAGTCTCCATGAACCAAGTTGGAAAAAAAATATGATAAACTGAGCAAGTCATTTGTAACATACATGTTGGCTGAAAAACTACACAAATACATCTTACTAATCAATAAAAACTTAGGAAAATACAAATACTTTTTTTTTAATGGTAAGAAGGCTCTTCCCCCACACAAAACAATTAAAATTGGCGAATAAACATCTGAAAACTGCTTATCTTCACCAATTAAAAAGCATTCTACCTTTGTCATGCTAATTAATGTTGGAAAGAATAATGTCCATGAGGGTGGGAGAGTTTGGGCTCAAAATCTAGTGGGGGTGTAAATCAGCACAATTTGCTCCAGTGCAATTTGGCAACGTATTTCAGAATAAAAGGGCGCGTTCCTCTTACATACAGTTGTATCACCATTTTGTCACATTTACCTTATCCACCACTTTTTGCTTTTATTTTCTTTGCTGAAGACTCTTTTTTTAAAAATTTCATTTAAGTAATCTCTACACCTGAAATGGGATTAAAACTCACCACCCCGAGATCAAGAGTTGCATGCATGTTCTTCTGGCTGAGCCAGCCCAGGCGCCCCTTGCTGAAGCCTTTTAAAGCAAAACCCCAACATCCTATCATTTTACCTCTACAGCCTTGGCAGAACTCTCTAAGAAGTCACGGGCATTTTCTTACACAGCCACTATGCCATTATCACCCCAAACAAAATCATTTCTTAGTATCATCTAAATCCACAATCAAGGGGTGCCTGGGTGGCTCAGTTGGTTAGGTGTCCGACTTTGGCTCAGGTCATGATCTCATGGTTTGTGGGTTTGAGCCCCGCATCGGGCTCTGTGCTGATGGCTCAGAGCCTGAAGCCTGCTTCGGATTCTGTGTCTCCCTTTCCCTCTGCCCCTCTCCTGCTCACTCTCTGCCTCTCTCTCTCTCTCTCAAAAATAAATAAACATTAAAAAAAAATTTTTACTAGTAAATCCACAAATTTCCCCAATGCTCTCAAAACGTCCTTTTCCATTTGCTTTATTTGCGTCAGAATCCAAAGACCAAGCACATATTTAGACATTATATCTCTCAAATTTCTTTTCATCTAAAGCAGCTCCCATCTTTTGTATGCCAGTGTAATTCGATTTTAATAGAATTGTAAGGAAGATTAAATTGGAGAAAGGAAAAATGATCAACAGGTAAGAAGATTAAAATACTTCCTAAAATTAAAAATCTGCCCTATCAACTAAAAGGAAACCTTTCTTTTTTTTCTTTTAAGTTTATTTATTATTTATTTTGAGAGGGAGACAGAGAGGGAGGAGGGGCAGAGAGAGAGGGAGAGACAGAATCTCATGCAGGATCCACGCTGTCAGCCCACTCAGAGCTTGAACCTCCAAACTGCGAGATCATGACCTGAGCCGAAATCAACAGTCAGACGCCCAACCGACTGAGCCACCCAGGCGCCCCTAAAAGGAAACCTTTCTTTAGATAAGCTGAATGTATGATCAGCTGTACGAACTTATTTTTTAAACATTTCCATTCATATATTACAAATGATAAAAATAAATAAACAATTAGATATTTTAGCCTGGACTTCAGCTTCTGGGATTATGATGGATTGGGTGCTATAATACTGTTTTTGCAACATTGATGGTTTCTTAAGAGGTAGACCTCATGAGAGGTTCTTCAAGAATCCTAACCGTCCTCCCCCCACCTTCTAGGGCACCTGCGTGGCTCAGTCAGTTAAGCCTCTGACTTCGGCTCAGCTCTTGATCTGAGGGTTCATGAGTTCGAGCCTGTATTGGGCTCTGCACTGACAGTGAGGAGCCTGCTTGGGATTCTCTCTCTGCCCCTCCCCAACTCGCGCTTTTTTTTTTTTCCTCTCTCAAAATAACTAAACTTAAAAAAAAAAAAGACAGAAAGAAAGAAAGAAAGAAAGAAAAGAATCCCTCCCTCCCATTCCCAAAAAAGAAAGAGAGCCAAAAATTAACAAAAAAGAAGAGTATATTACTGCTGCATAGGCATTACCAAGAGCCTGAAGCTCGATGGGAATGGGAAAAGGAGTCTTTTTCTCCATCTAAACAAGGGCCTCCCAGGGCCGCTGAGCTAATTCCAGGCTGGTAACACTCCTGCAAATCTGCAGAAGCAGAAGGAAATCCTCCGCACGGGACCCTGCTCAATATCAAGTAAGGAGTTCGGAGTCAAAGGCCACCAGCACAGAGGCAAGGACTGTAAGTTAGAGTCCATGGGAACAACGGTTAACAGATGTGAGATCCCGGGACTCCAAGTCCCCGAATGGTTGGGTGCCTAATGTACCACGATGCGCAAAATGGTGAGAGAAACAAAGGACGTTGTCTAAGTTCTCTCACGCTGGGTGACGAATTACCCTAAAACTCGGCGGCTTAAAACCACGCGGATTGTTTCGTGGTTTCTGCAGATCAGGAATCCAGGTGTGGCTTAGCTGGCTCCCCGGCATCAGGGTCTCTCGCTGGCTGTAATCAAAGCGTCAGCCAGCACGGAAATCGTCCGAAGGCGGAACTAGAGAAGCTTGCTTCCAGGCTCCCTCTTGTAATCGTGAGCGGGGTTCAGTTGCTCCCAGGCTGTCAGCCCGAGACTGTGCTCGGGTCCGTGGTCCGCTTTGGGTGCGTCACAACATAGCCCTGGCTGCATCAGAGCAAGCAGGAGAGAGTACCGGCAAGAGGGAGAACGCAAACCAGATGGAAGTCACAGTCTTCAGAACTTAAGTTGGGAGGCCCCTGGGGGGCTCAGTGGGCGAAGCGTCCCACTTCGGCTCAGGTCGTCATCTCACGGTTCGTGGGTTCGAGCCCCGCGTCGGGCTCCGTGCTGGCAGTGTGGAGCCTGCTTGTTCTCTCGCTCGCTCGCTCAGTGAATAAGCTTAAAAAAAAAAAAAAAAAAAAAAAAAACCCAGGGGGTGCCTGGGTGGCTCAGTCCCTTGAGCGTTCAACTCGACTTTGGCTCAGGTCATGATTTCACGGGTCATGAATTCAAGCCCCGCTTGAATCAAGCCCCCGAAATTAAAAAAAAAAAAATCGGGGTGCCTGGCCAGCTCAGTCTGTAGAGCATGTGACTCTTGATCTCAGGGTTGTGAGTGTGAGCCCCGTGTTGGGCAGAGAGATTACTTTAAAAAAATTAGTGTATCGCTTCTCGGCCTTTTGGCTAAGATCAAGTGTAAAAAATTAGTGTAAACAAAACAAAACATGAATTCTTGAATCCTGGAAGCACAGAATATAAAGTTACATTAAATTTTTTGTAATGTTTATGTCAGAGAGAGAGTGTGCATGTGTGAGTGGGGGAGGGGCAGAGAGAGAGGGAGACACAGAATCTGAAGCAGGCTCCGAACTCACAAACCGAGCGGTGAGATCATGACCTGAGCCAAAGTCAGACGCTTAAGCAACTGAGCCACCCAGGCACCCCTATAAAATTATGTTTTAAAAAAACCTGCTCGCTTTGACTCATTGTAGTGAAAGAGAAGCCTAAATAGCCCGCAGAGTGAAAGAAATTTCCACAAAGAAATTATACGTAGAATGCAGCCAACTTCTTAACTGCAGAAATAGAAACTAGAAGAAGGTGGTAGATGTTAAGACTCAAAAAAAATTAACGATCACTCCAGAACCGTATGATAATGAAGGTGGGAGGAAACCATTCCAGGCAATAAAAACAGAATTCAACTCCAAGAGACTTTCTAAAAGATGTGATATTATGGTATAATAAGAAATATATGTTTGCTCCTGGTCCTGCTTCTTGGCCCAGAGTTCCTAAAATCCTTGTAATTTCCTGTGCTAAGGGGAGGTAGGGACATCTTTTATTGTCCCATGTAGCCTCAGTTTCCTACTGGTTCGTCACACAAGAGCTTCTAAGACCCCTGGGATCTCTGGGGAGGGGAAGAATGCTGGGGATTGAGTTAATCACCAATGGCCCCAATGATTTAATCCATCTTGCCTACCTAATGAAATCTGAATTAAAAATTTTTTTAATGTTTATTTATTTTTGGGAGAGAGAGAGAGAGAGAGAGAGAGAGAGAGAGACAAAGCCCAAGCAGGGAAGGGGCAGAGAGAGAGGGAGACACAGAATCCCAAGAAGGCTCCAGGCTCTGAGCTGTTAGCACAGAGCCCAATGCGGGGCTCGAACCCACAAACCGTGAGATCATGACCTGAACTAAAGTCTGGTGCTCAACCGTCTGAGCCACCCAGGTGCCCCTGAAATCTGCATTTAAAAACCCCTAAAAGGCATGGGTTCAGAGAACCTCTGAGTTGCATCCCTGTGTTGGGGGAATAATACACCCCAATCTCCATAGAGACAGAATCTCCTGTACTCAGGACCCTCTGGGTTTCATCCAGGTACTTCTTCATCTGGCTGTTCATTGCTATCCTTTATAATACATTTTACAATAAATCAGTAATACTAAGTAAAGTGTTGCCCTGGGCTCTGTGAGTCATTGTAGCAAATGATCAAACCTGAGGAGATGGAACCCCCAATTTGTAGCCAGTTCAGACAGAAGTATGGATAACCTGTGGACCCACTACTTGCATTGGTAGTTCTGTTTGTGTGTTTGTTTGTTGAGAGAGAGAGAGAGAGAGAGAGAGAGAGAGAATCTTAAGCAGTCTCCATGACCAGAGCACAACTCCAGGCTGACCTCAGATCATGACCATGAGATCATGACCTGAGCTGAAATCTAGAGTGGGACGCTTGACTGACTGAGCCGCTCGGGCGCTCCACAATTGATGTCCGAAGTGGGGGCAGACTCATGGGACTGAGCCCTTGACCTTTGGGGTCTGCACTGACTCCAGGTGGTTAGAGTCAGAACTGAATTGACTTGTAAGACACCCAGTTGGTATCCACAGGGCACTGGAGAATTGCCTGGTGTGGAAAACCCACACATTTGGTGTCAGAAGTGTGAGGAAACCGTTTTCCAGTAGGCTGTACTTCAGGAAGGAGGCAAATTTTAAATAATGTTGAAAGGATAGTTTGAGGGGCAAGAAGGAAACAGGAGGGCAGATGAGTTATCAACACTTATGTAATTACAAAGAAACATTGCCTGGGGGCACCTGGGTGGCTCAGTCGATTAAGCATCCAAGGTTAAGCATCCAACAGATGCGTCTGACTTTGGCTCCGGTCCTGATCTTGAGGTCCATGGGTTTGAGCCCCCACGTCGAGCTCTGTGCTGACAGCTCAGAGCTTGCTTTGGATTCTGTGTCTCCCTCTCTCTCTGCCCCCCCCCCACTCGTGATCTGTCTCTTAAAAATAAATAAATGTTAAAAAAAAACATTAAACAGCAACAACAACAAAGCCAAATAATCATTGTCTGCATAAACTAAGAAAAATATTCAATGAAGACAAAAAAAGTCACAATTACAATTCTGGAAACAGTTGGTTAGTCTGGAGGGAGTTTAACAGAAGTAAGTGTTATATGCTTTTTGTATTATTTGAGAGAATGTTTAAGATCTTATTTAACTTTTTGCTAAACTAAATGTGTATGGCAAAATTTCAAGGGTAACCAAAAAAAAAAAAAAAAAAAAAAAAAGAGAGTTAGAGTGTATAAATCTGAAACCAGAAAAGAGAGGGAAAAAAAGTATTGAGGAAACAAACAAAAAAAGAATCCAGAAAAAGATAAGAAAGGAGGAATAAAAGCATTAAAAAAGCAGGACAATAAGAAATATTAAAATAAGATTGTAGAAATAAATCAGAAGTCATAATAAATATGGATGGATTGGGGCGCCTGGATGGTTCAGTCGGTTGAGCATCTGACTTCGTCTCAGGTCATGATTCTGAGGGTTCACGAGTTCAAGCCCGGCATCGGGCTCTGTGCTGACAGCTTGGGGTCTGGAGCCTTCTTTGGATTCTGTGTCTCCCTCTCTCTCTGCCCCTCCCCCACTCAAGCTCTGCCTCTCTCTCTCAAAAATAAATAAACATTAAAAATTTTTAAAAATAAATATGGACTGAAGAAAATTCATAGAACGGCAGGGAGAAACTGATATTTTACTTCATTTATTATTTTATGTATGTTTATTCCTCTAGAAGTTTGATGTAATTTAGTGTGAGAATAAACCTCTTAATATATTTCGTATCAGCTACTAAACATCAAATCCAGAATGCAGGCAAAACAGGTTTTCAGGAAACAAATGTTTTTTAACATTACTATATATTTTGCAAATACATTTGGGCGCATGCAGGCCACTGTTCTTACAAAGCAAAAAAGTTCTAGTTGATTAAATTCATAACTAAATGAAATTCTACTTTATCAGTTTACTTTAAACACACAGAAGAAAGAAACGGATGTATGTCAATACAGGATTGGCTAAATCGATCTGCTTACATCCATAATGTTGATTATCAAAAGACATTTATACAAAAACGGCGTATTTATGCGGTCTGAGGAGAAAAAAAAGTTTGAAGGCAACATTAGCACAGTGATCATATTTGTCAACAATGGGTGAATATTTTGTGTTAAATGTCAACCTTTTATCTCGGGAAAGTGGGGGGTATTTTCACGTTCGGCGTGCTACACCAGCGTGTATAAATTTATTAGAAAAATAAGGTTATTTTTGTGATTCTGGAAAATAAAGGATTTCGTCTTTCTTTTTCCAACAACAAAAACAACCTTCTCCTTTGGTGGTTACTAGGCAACGTTCGCCGGACCAAACCATCCGTGAGGGGGAAGGGGGAGATGGTATTTTTCTCGGCTTTGCTCGAGATTCGTCATGCGGCCATCTTTGAGTGGGGCACAGTTCTATACAGTCTTAGCCTGGAAATTAGACGCAACGCGGGGTTGCTAGGCAACGCCCCGGCACCGTCACCATCTTTGAGTCGGGCACAGCTGTTTATCACTTTAGAATGTAAAACATCCTAGCCTACCTGACGCTTGCTAGACAACGCCTGGGCGCCGTCACTACCTTCAAGCCGGGCTCTTCATTCTCTTCTCTAAATAAATGGAGTCAGCCGAACTATTTCAGGGAGAAACTACGAAGCACTGCAAGCCCCAGAGGCGCCATCTTTGTTAGGGGTATGTGACTTCCGGCGGGGGCGGAAGAGAACCTAACGGGGCTTGGGGGAGGTGCTGGAATAGAGACTGAGGGTGGGTTTGAGTTGGATGGAGAAGGCGGGAATTTACCTCTCTGCCAATCAGCTCCCCATCTCGCCCTCTGGTGGCTTCGGATGGCCGACCGGCCTGCCGACTTGGCGTGACTATGGGCATGTTCCAAGGTGGTCACTGACTGCCCCCACGAGGGGACCGGAGGGGGTTCCAAATGGGCGAGGAGGGGACGGAGGGCACCGTGCATCTGCTCTGCCTCGCGGCCTCCAGCGGAGTCCCCTTGTTCTGCAGAAGCAGCCGCGGCGGCGCCCCGGCCCGCCAGCAGGTGGGGCCCTGGACGCCTGGATCTCCAAAAAAGAAGGGGGCTGGGCACGTGGACTCTGGGTCGGCAAGGGAGTAGGGTCTGGAGAAGTTTCAGAGTTGAGTTTAGTTAGAGGGCCACGAGTGTAATGAATGGACCAATAATCCTGGTTCCCAGAAGAGGAGGGGCCAGGGGATCCAGAAAGAGGAGGGGGCTGGGGCCCCGGACACTTGGGTCCCAAGGTGGAGGGGTTTGGGGGCTCCCGTCTAATGTCCCCAACTTTTCCCCAGCTCCCGTTCTCGGTCATCGGCTCTCTCAATGGAGTACACATGTTTGGGCAGAATCTCGAGGTGCAGCTGAGCTCTGCAAGGACCGAGGACACGACCGTGGTGTGGAAAAACTTCCATGACAGGTCTCCACGTGGTAGCTTGGGGGCAGGCACAGGGCCCGGATGATAGCCCCTGTCGAAGATGGCCTCCACGGCCGGCTGTTTACTTGGCTGTGGAATCTTTGACAAGCCAGTTACCTTCTCTGATCCCTGGGTTTCTCTGTACAAGAAGCGGGTTGTGCTGGCTGGCAGAAGATGTAGCCGGCAGAAGATCGAGTCACTGCCCTGTTTCTGAGGCCTGGACTCATTCTCGCTTCTTGGCCCCCTTTCTCACAGCATCACGCTCATTGTTCTGTCATCTGAGGAGGGCACCTCGGAGCTGAGGCTGGAGAGACTACTCCAGATGGTGTTTGGGGCCATGGTGAGACTCCCTAGCCCTCTTCCCCAAACCCAGGAACCTGAGTTCTCAGCATCCTCCTCCCTCACACCAGGAGTCCAGATCCCCAGCCCCTCCTCTCTTATTTGCTTCTTCCAGGTTCTTCTTGTGGGGCTTGAAGAACTGACCAATATCCGCAACGTAGAGAGGCTGAAGAAGGAGTTGAGGGTGAGGCTTCGGGACGTGAGGATGGAAGTTAGCTTGCCCCGTCGCTGATATTTGGGAACTACAGTTCCCAGCAGCCTCTGCGGCGGCCTGGTCATCTGACCCCAGAGCTAGGCTCCGCGGGGCTAGTTTTCTGAAGGGGAGGCGGCAGATGTGGGGGCCATCCGGGTCCTTAAGCCCCTTCCTTCTCCCCTCTGCTAGGCCAGTTACCGCCTCGTTGACAGTTTCCTGGGGGACTCTGAGCGCATCGGGGACCTGACCCAGTGTGTGGACTGTGTGGTTCCTCCAGAGGTGTCTCTCCTGCAGGTACTGAGGATGCCTGGGAACCCTTGAACCTGTCACTGTGGCCCTGGCTTAGTCCTGATCCTCTTACCCCCGGGCCTTTGCCTCAACCTCTTCCCATCCTCTGGGCCAACCCCAACCCCCCACTTGGCCCCAGAAGGGTCTTTCTACACCCAGGGCTGACCCCGCCCCTCCCCAGCTCACAGCCCTCCGGTGGCTTTCATCGCCCCCAGGACCAGCTTCCACGCCCTCAGCCTGGTGTTTGAGGACCTGTGGGATCTGAAACCCACCAACGAGCTCACCCCGACCTCTGCTAACTCCACAGTCCGCCTTCGCCCAGCAGCCTCGTGGCTCCCACGAATCCCAACAGCTTCCCAACTTCCTTGCTTTGGCACATGCTGGTCCTTTTGCCAGTGGATCTCTATCTATCCTTCCTTAACTACGGCTCTTGTTGAGTCACCTGGCATGGCCGCCTCCCAGCAGAGGGACTCTGGGCAGGCAGACTGACCTCTCTGAGCTGGAGTAGGCTGTCGATTGCGCCTACTCGGCACGTAGTAGGATTCAATAAGCCGCCACTGGGCTGTTGTAACCGGTAGCTTAAGTAGCACGTTGTCAGGCCAGGGAGCAGGCACGTTACCTGTTTAATCTCACTTTACAATGTGACTTGGGGATGGTACCTGCATGCGAAGGGGAAGGAACCCAGGCCCCGGGAGGGTGAGGCAGGCGAGCATGCCAGTTTCTTCACACCCCTGGCCCACCTGGGAAAATCGTCGCTGCCCCTGCTTGTGTCCCCTGACTCCTGACTCGCCTTATCCAGGAAGCCCTCTCTGGGTTCACTGAGGCAGCAGGCACGGCCTTTGGCAGCCTGGTCGTGTCGGGCCGGGTGGTCGCAGCAACAGAGAGCTGGTGGCGGCTGGGGACGCCGGAGGCCGTGCTGCTCCCCTGGCTGGTGGGGTCCTTGCCGCCTCAGGCCGCTCGCGACTACCCGGTGTACCTGCCACACGGGAGTCCCACGGTGAGTTGCGGGGGCTCTGCGCCTGCGGTGGGCGAGCTAGAAGGGACGAAGGGGCCGAGACGTGAGGGGGCGGGGCTTCGGTGGGGAGGGGCGGGGCTCCGGCCGGCCCATCCCGCGCCCCGCTTCAGGTCCCGCACCGGCTTCTGACCCTGACGCTGCTGCCGGGCTTGGAGCTGTGTCTGCTCTGCGGGCCGCGCCCTCCCCTCAGCCAGCTGGATCCACAGGTGAATCCGGGCGTGTCCCCGCTTTTCCCCCGTTACACCCTCTGCCGCGGGCCCCTGTCCCCCCTCACCACCTCGCCCGGCCGGCGCTCTCTCCGCACTGGACCCGCTCTCCGTCAGCCCCGCCCCTCCTGTAGGCCCCGCCTCCTGTGGGCTGCGTTCCAATCGCCTTCACGCCAGCCCCGTCCCTCTTTCGCTCTCATCCCCTCCTTGGTCCCCTCTGTCCTCCGCCCTCGTGGGCCCCTCCTCTCTTCCCTGCCCACGCCCCCTCCCCTAGTGCCCGCCCCTGATCTCGCCCACCGGCCCTGCCTCAGCTTCTGGACCGCTGGTGGCAGCCAGTGCTAGACCCGCTGCGGACCTGCGTGCCGCTGGGACCCCGAGCGCTGCCCGCTGGCTTCCCCCTGCACGTGGACGTCCTCGGGTAGGGTTTGGTCGGGCGCGTGGGTTGGGGGGCCCTCATCCCCTCTTCCCCGGCCCGTGACACCCCCTTTCTCGCAGGCTGCTGCTCCTCCACCTGGAACTGAAACGTTGCCTCTTCACCGTGGAGCCCTCTGGGGATCAAGGTGACTGGCGAGGGCGGGGCTAGGAGGGGCGTGGGCCGTGGAGGAACTCTCGGTCACCTGGTCTCTCTTCCCCCTCCAGAGCCTTCTCCTGAGCAGCGCAGGCGCCTCCTCCGCTCCTTCTACTCGTTGGTCACCGCCACGCACTTCCCACCAGGTCAGCGGCCGAAAGTGCCTGCTTCGCACGCTTCGGGGACAGCGAGTCTCAGATCACAGCGGGGAGGACGGGGCATCCACACTGATGGGGAGGGACAGGGAGGTCCCAGCCTCCAGACTGCAGAATCTACTGGGCAATCCTGGTAGTTAACACTGACACTGAATCTCTTGCCGAGGGCTCATGTACGTAATGATTCACTTCATCCTCATAGGTGAGGGATATCGCCTGTTATATCCTCATTTCCATAGTACAGATGAGGAAACAGAGGCTCAGCTGATAAGCAGCAGAGAGCCGGCGTTCACACAGAGGCAGCCTGGTTCCCATACCCACACGCACCACTGAATCGCTCAAAGTACAGGCTTTGTCAGCAGTTTTTGCCCCACCCCCACCCCCGCCGGGGGTGGGGGGCATCCCGCGGAGCCTGGATTAGGAAGGGAAAGTTGTCTTGCAACCCACGAGGCCCTACAGAGACAAAGGAAGGGACCTAGGATGATTCTACAACCCCAGTGAAGATCCCGATGAATGTAGCAAGATGGTAAAGGGCTCTACTTGGGAGGGACAGAGGACTGTCCCTCCCCGCCCCCCCCACTTCCCACGTGTCAAGTGGAGCGGGGTCCTTGGTAGGGTTAGAAGGGAGCCCCATGCCTGGTACCGGGTAGGGGTGACCTGTGTGTCTGTGGTCTGTATTGCTAAGCGGCTTGTCCCGGGCTGCACACAGTATCCCCAGGGAAGAGGGGGCGTCGGCTGGCTGGGAAGAAGGGGGGGGGCGGTGAACTCCATGGCCGTCTTCAGTCAGCGGACAGCCGGCTGGAGCCATGAGGCCCCCACCCATCAGGAGTCGAATTTAGGCCCGGGATGTGGCGTCGCTCCTGCGGGTTGGCGTTCTAGTTGCCCAGGCCCCACTGGTCACCTTGGCCCTTCCTGTCCTTCCTCCAGAGCCGGGGACACCAGAGGACAAGGTGGAGGATGCAGCCCAGAGGGCCCAGGTGCCAAGAGCCTGCTACCTGGTGTCTGGGCCCGAGGAGCCAGGCACAGGATGGCGGCTGGTGGCCCTGCAGTTGGGGCCACGGCGGTTGCTGCTGCTGGTGTCCGCCCAGAGCCCCACCCATGGGCTGCGGAGCTTGGCCACCCACACTCTCCACGCGCTCACCCCGCTCCTCTGACCCCTCGGCCTGAGCCATGAACACGGACACTGCTGTTAGCGTCTCTCTGTTTATTCGCTCACAATAATACACAGCCCCTGGACGGGGAGGGGGCGGGAGGGGCTACGATGGGGTGGGGTGGGAGGGGAGGAGGCGCCCGCTTCCCTGGCCCCTCTCCCCTCTGTGCTTAGGGGGGAAAGGGAGGGAGGGGGCTCCCCCTTGCCCCCCAGAATGTAAACAGCAGCAGATGAACAAAAATAAAAATACAAAAGGCCGGAGGAAGGTCCCAGGCATCCCCCCACCCCTGGGGTCTTCCCTGTCACCAATGGAGGTCCCCTCCCTGCCCCATCCACCAAAGCTGCCTCAGTCCTAGGGGCTGCCCGGCGCCGGCCACATCCCCGGGGGCAGAGTCCAGGGCTCAGAACTGCTGGGCCAGCAGCTCACACAGGTGACGGGAGACGGGTTCCTTGCTCGTGCGCAGGGTCAGCCGGTACATCTGGGCGGGGGACATGATGGCGTGGACTCAGGGAGGAGGCAGAGGGGTCGGAGAGCCCGGGAGAGGAGGATATAAGGGAGACGAGAGAAAAGGGGCAAAGGGACCAGAAAGGTGACCGAAGGGACGAGAGGCAGGAATGGAAGCGACACAGGAGGTAGAGGGTGAAAGGTCAAAAGCCAGAACCAGAAGGGGGGAGATGCGGAGAGGTGAAAATCAGGAGGGAAGGGGAGAGGAAGACAGCGCATAGAGAACACAGGGACACAGAGAACGTACAACCAGGCAGGGGGTGACGCCTCCCAGACCACCACTCACCTGAGCCTGGGCATTGGGCTCCAGCCGGAGCAGACAGCCCACCTGCAGGGCTTTCGTTTGGATGATTCCAGCCCCCACGAAGTTCTCGGGGTTCGGGTCCACATTGTCCAGGAGAGCAGAGCCAAACCCCAAGAGCTGGGGCGAGAGAAGGGGAGCCATCAGAGGGTGCCGATCCGGCAGCAACCAGGCCGTAGTGAGCCAGTTCCCCAAAACCCTTGCCAGTGGGAACCGGCCCCGCTTTACAGAGGGGAAAACAGAGGCACAGAAAAATGGGCACGGTTCCCCAGATCCGAATTAGGGGCCCCTCTCCTGTCTTGCTCAGTGGTCACTCACTTTTGCCTTAGTGACTTCCGCATCCATGGGGTGGTTGGCTTTGAAGATTTTCTGAGCCTCCTGTTGGGGGCTGGGGATGGGGGGGGGGGGAAAGGAAGTTCAAGTCAGGTCAGTTCAAAGTCAAGTCAGGTCAAGTCAAGGCCCCACCCCCTCCCCAGATGTGGCTGTGGCTCCGCCCCCCGCTGCTCACAGGCTCAGCTGCTTCCAGCGCTGGAAGAAGTCCTGGGCCGCCATCTCCGTGGGCTGGAAGAACTTGTTGATGGTCACGGGGAGCTTCAGGGTGAGGGACTGGGGGGCGCCCCCGTACCTAGAGGGAGGGGTGGCAAGGAGGGCTCCATCAGGCCCCGCCCCCATCCAGGAGACCGTGCCCGCTGGCTCGGCAGTGCCCCGCCAGACTCAGACTCACCGGAAGCGCACGGATAGGAGCGGGGGCGTCAGGAAGTCCCGCAGACACTCGATGTTGAGCACCTGCTGCACCTGCGCCCCGCCGTCCACCTGCGCGGCCACGCGCTTGGTCTGCACCGCCAGCTGTGCCCGCCTGTGGTCAAGGAAGCCGGAAAGAGGCGGCGGCCCCGGCGGTCGTGGCCATGAACCCTTGATGGTCCTGAACTCTCCCCGCGGCCCCAGCCCGCAGGCCTCTGAGGAGCTGGTCCCGCCATCCCGGACTCCTCCCACAAGGCCCCAAGTCCCTCCTAAGTGAGACCTCCGACCACCGCCTGGGTGCCTACTCTGGCTTTCTACCATGGGCTCAGCGACCTCCGTTATGGCATGTCGCACCCCACCGGGCTGGAAGCCCTTCCGGGGCTGTGATGGCTGACCTGAGTTTGAATCCTGGATCTTACCACCTCGGTGACTATGGGCAAGCAACTTTACCTCCTAAGCCTCATCTGCAAAATGGACAGTGTCCTCAGCATTCAATGAGATAATCCAGGACAAGCACTTATCAGTGTGTCTGGCACATGGTAGGTGCACGAAAAACCGGCAGCGTTACCACGTCTCCCTTCAAGTTGGCAAGGATGGGGTCTTACGCGTCTCTCGCCCTTCCCCCTCCCCCCCCCCCCCCCCAACATGCCCAGCACAGAGCTGAGCCTACGGGAGTTCTCTGGAAACATCCATGCATGAGGCAACGGACTGAAAAGGTCCTCATAGCTTTGGGGTCTAACCCCTGTAGTTTCACGGGCGTGCAAACCACTATCAGAGAAAGGAGAGGGGACTGACCCTTTCCTTTATGCCAGCCACCCTTCCAGAGTTTTCCAACGACACCGATCTTCAAAACAACACTATGAGAAGGGGACGGGAAGGCTCACAGAGGCAAAGTGACGGGCTCAGGTGACACAAGAGGGCTCTGGTCAGCATCGAGACCCCCAGGCCTGGCTCTTGGGCGCAGGAGGTACTGGAATCATGGGTGCGGAGCTCCTTGGAGGACGAGGTCAAAGAGGCCTGACAGAGACAAGCTGAGGCATACCTACCCCATCGCTTCCCTGTCTGCAGGCTGTCCTGGGGAGAAGAGGCCCGCCCCGGCATCACAGACACTAAGCCTCAAAGTCACCAGGTGCTTAGGCTTTCAAGTAAGACGACCGAACAGGGCTCTGGACCTGGGTCCATGTGCTTCCCAGTGGCCAGGAAGGCAGGCCTGGAGGGGCCAGGCTCAGGGGAGGGGGCGGGGCCGGGCCGGAAGGATATGAGTCTGGAGGTCGCCGGGGTGGACGACAGTGGGCGAGAAGTTCTGGAACTGCACAGATGTCTTGTTGCCATAGAACAGATACATGCGGCCTGCGCAGGGTGGGGAGGGGCAGGGTTCCAGCTGAGGTCCTTCAGCCTCCTCTCCAGGTACCACCCAAGCCCAGGGGTCACCGAAACCCCATCCCCACAGCCCACCCACCCCGCCCCCAGCACCAGACACACCCAAGTTCTGCCGGAACTCGGACTTGACTCCAATCTGCAGCAGCTGGTTCTCAAACAGGACCCCATTGTTCTTGCACACGAACCTGGGTGGGGTGGCGGGCAGCTCAGGAGGCCAGGAGTGCCTGTCGACGAGGCCCTTCCCCGTGCTCCCCACCTGTCCCCACTCCCCTCCCTGAGCCCTCCCCTGACTCACTTATTCAGCAGCTCATCCGCTTCTGGGATGGGCGGGCCGATGTCCTCAGGACCTGGGCTGCAAGGCGGAGAAAGCAGTGAGATGGGAAGAGGCTGGGGGGCTGGAGGAGAAGACCCAGAGCTAGAGGTGGGAGACAGGAGCCCCCAAAAGGACAGAACCCCAGAATCCACATGACGAGATTCCCCCCAAAGGACCCCAGAATCAGACTGGTGACTGTCTCTCATGGGAACAGGACACTGGTGTGTGCCCCCACCCCTGCCCCCGTATCAGAGGACCCCGGCTTTCACTCCCCTCCAAATCCCGGCCTCTGCGGCTCGTCAGGAACCCCTTGATAAGGGCTCGAAGTCCCCTATTCCTCCCGGGGGCCGCAAATCTGCCCCCCAACCCTGAGGCCGCCCCTTACTCAGCAGCTGGAGCTGGGTCAGCCAGCAAAGCCATGGGGCTCTCGGGGGCAGGCGGCTCCAGCTCGCTGGGCCATCCAATCCCAGAGCAGACAAGAGAAGACAGGCGTGGCAGGCAGCCAATCCCAGAGAGGCAGCGGAGGGCCGGAGACAGAGAGAGGAGGGAAAAGAGAGAAGGAAAAGCAGGCTGAGACACGGCTACGGGGAAGGACGACACAGTGTGGCCAGGGTCAGCCAAGAGTACAGAGTGGCCAGAGGGAGAGAGGAGGCCCGGGGAAGTGGCAGCCAGGGCGACAGAGGCACAGGGACAGGGAGGGAGGAGGGGGCTGTGAGGGGGCAGAAGGAAAAGGGGCGGCCCGGGGCCCAGGCAGGTAGTACCTGAGGAAGGCCTCCTCGGGCGTGGGCCCCAGGCCGGGCTGGGCAGCCGGGCCGTCGGAGAAGACGTCCACCAGGAGGTTCCCCGCACCCGAGGTCGCTGGGGGTGCGGCTGGGGGAGGGGCTGCCCGCAGCCCCAGGAGGTCGGCGGAGGGCGAGGGCGTTGACTGCAGGGAAGGTGCAGGCGGAGGTGAGAAGGGGCAGTGCCCGGCAGGCCCCGCCCCGCCCCCCGCCCCCCCCCCCTTTGGCCGAGGGACTCACCACAGTGCTAGGGGTGGGCTCCACGCCCCCGTTGACGTCATTGCTGCTGGGGTCCCTCCTGCCATCATCCAGGGCGCTGCCGGCCCCGGGGCCCTTCTTGCGTTTCAGCTTGGCCAGGATGGACGACTCGCGCTCGGGGAAGGGCGGCATCTCCTCCAGCACCGTGGCCTGTGGGGCGGGAGGGCGAGGGCGGGTCAGGGACGGCTCGGTGGCGGGGGAGAGGGCGGCCAAGGCTCAGGGGTGCGGGAGGGGCGCGCGGGGGCCGGCGCTCTGACCAGGACGTCCGTGCTGGCCACCGAGCTGAGCGTGAGGTACTCGACGGCGCGCTGCTGCAGCTCCACGTCAGCGTTGCGCAGCTGGGAGCCCGCCCGCAGCACGCCCTGGATGGTGGCCTTGGTCTCCGGGAAGAGGTTGATGAACTTGATGTAGGTGGACAGCAGCAGGGCCCGCGTGGCCACGCTGCACAGGTGGAACTTGGAGTGCAGCAGAGAGAACTGCACCGGGGGGCTGCGGGGAGCGGGGCGCGTCAGCGGGTGCGCCCCTCCCCGCCCGGGGCCCTGCTGCCCCCCCCCCCCCCCCCCCCCGCGCGGAGGCCACGCCGGCGGCGGCCATCACGAGACACCCCGTCCCAGAGGCTCCCGGGAGCCCCGTCGCCACCGACCCTGAGACTCTTTGGGTCCCCCGAGCCCCGGACTGCTCGAAGTGCCGGGTGCTCACCCCTCCTCTCACCTGGAGCGGGGGTCCCCAGCAATCAGATTCCCGAACTCCCCGAGGATGTAGCCGCCGACCTTCACCATGTTCTCGTGGCAGGCCGGGGCCTGGAGCGCCTGCAAAGGCAGGGACAGGGCGGGTGACGACAGCGACGAGCAGGCACCCAGACTCAGGGTTGCTTGGGGCGCCGGACTCCCGTGAACCTGTGGAACTCTCACCCTGCTATGATGTGTGTGTATGTGCGGGGGTGGGGGTGTAATAGGAAAACTGGGGCACAGACCGGTCACGTGACTGCCCCCCCCCCACCCCCCCCCCCCACCCCGGTGGTATCTCGGACGGCATGCGTCCCGCCTTTCTCGGGGCCGAGGGAGTGGGAACCGGCCAGGACCCGGAGGTCAGTGACCACACACACGCCGGGTGGCCCGCACACGACACCCCGCCGACCCCCACACTGGCCCCCGGGACCCGCGGAGGCCCAGGCACTGCTCTGAGGAGGACGAAGCCGGATGGCGGCCCGGGCTGGCCGGTCCCTCGGCCCCGGCTGTCCTGCCTCTGCCTCGGCGTCGCGCGGTGCGGGTGAGGTGGGGGTGCCGACCTCGAAGACGGTCTTGGCCGCGTAGCCCTGGACGTCGTCGCGGTTGGTGACGATCTGCAGCACGCGGTACCACACCTCCTCACTCACGTAGTCGCCCGCGATGCGGATGAGGTTGAGGATGGTGTCCACGTACCAGCTGTAGTCTACCGCGTACTTCTCCGCCAGGATGGCCACCTTCAGGACCTGCCGGCCAGGGAGGGAGGGAGGCCGGGTGAGGGTGCGCGCGCGCGCGCGCCCCCGCGGGGCAAAGTGTGGAATGACCGCACCCGGGCTGGAGACCCCAGGACTCCCGAACCTCAGCCCCCGCCTCCGTGGGATCCGGGCGCCCAGCTCCTCCCCGGACTTACGATCTCTTCGCGGATGGCGTAGTCGGCCGTCTCCAGGTACCGAAGCATCTCCGACACGATCTGCTTGGCGTTGCTCCGGTCGCACATGGCGTAGAGGAGGTCGGCCGCCCGCTGTCGCACGCTGACGTCCCGCTCCGTCTGAGGGAGGAGAGCAGGCGGGGCATGGTCCAGGCTCCGCGCCGGCCTCCGAGCCCCGCGCCTCTCCCCGGGAGCAGAGACCCAGGCCAGCTCCGACGTGTGGTACCTTGAGGGCATTGATGACCGTGTCGATGTGGGTCTTGACCGCCTCGTGGGAGAACTCGGAGCTGGCCAGCGTGCACATGCTCTCCAGGGCCAGGTAGCGGAGGTTGGTCTCCCGGTGCTGCAGGAACTGGCCCAGCTGGTTGCAGGCTCGCACCAGGAGGTTGGGCTCACTGCCAGCGAGAGCGCAACAGAGACGGGGGAGGTGGGGGCACATGAGAGGCCAGGAGGACCCGGGCCCAGCCGACCCATCCCACATCACCCTCAGGACCTGGATCTTAACTCTCGCCCTCCACCCCCGTCACGGCCCCTCTGGTGATGCAGACATCTGGGCGTTGGGCCCACATGCAGAGACTCGGGAATTCTGCTCTCCAGGAGGGGATCCCGCACCAATCTGGATGGCTTCATCGTCCTCTTACATAGAAGTCCCGACCCCCAGACCCGTCCTCCTGGGACGCAGGGGTCTAGGGCCCCAGCCCCCAGGCAGGCACCTGTCGTAGTGGATGATGAGGCTAATGGTCTCGAAGAGGATGGCGTTCTTGGCGTTGGAGTGCTGGACCTTCTTGGACTTGGGCGGCTCCTGGGCCTTGTTGAGCACGGTCTCCAGACACTCCACCAGCCGTCCCTTCACGGCAGCATCCTCTGGGGAAACGGAGGGCATGTCCCGGGCTGAGCTGTCGGCTCAGCAGGGGCCACCCCACGGCGCTCATCTTCCACTGGAAGTGTGGGCCCTGCAGCCGTGGCCTGGGGTCTCTGCTCCCTCGAGCTCATCCTTGGTCTCCAGGTGACCGGGGGGCAGGGGGTGTGTGTGGCAGCAAGGCAGCAGAAGACACGACTCCAGACCCGGGCTCTTGTCCTGCTCTGTGCTGACACCCACCCCGGTGAGCCTCAGTTTCCCCTGCTGCAGCACCGACACCCTTCAGGCTTCTCACAGAACAAAGAAGTCTCCAGAAACCATCCTGGGAGACACCGTGAAACCTGGGTCTCCCCAAGGAGCGGTCTGAGCACCTGAGACAGGCAGACGCCGACCGGAAGTTCATGCAAACACCAATAACTGCCATTCTGTGGAATGCGAGGCCGCACCACGTGGATAGAACAGCCATCAAGGGGCGCCCGGGTGGCTCAGTCAGTTATGCGTCTGACTTCGGCTCAGGTCAAGATCTGACGGTTCGTGAGTTCGAGTCCCACATCAGGCTGTCACTGCCCTGTCAGCACAGAGCCTGCTTTTGATCCTGTCCCTCTCTCTCTGCCCCTTCCCAGCTTGTGCTCTCTCTCTCAAAAATAAATAAACATTAACAAAAATTAAATAAGCAAACACACAAGACCAGCTGTCAAGCGTTCTAGCGAAAATTGTTGCGCCCAAATGTCTCAGGCGGCTCACGGGGCAGAGGAACAAAAAAAAAGGACACGAGGCAGCTATGGCCAAATCCAGAATGCGGGACACCCTTTCAAGGCAAAACCCTCCCGGCTTCTTCAAAAACAGGGAGCGAGGGGGTGGGGGGTGGGGGGCTATTTCCAGGCCACAAACAGGGACAAAGACCTCATGAAATTTAAGCCGTGGTCCTAGATTGTACTGTATTTTTTTTTTTTTTCTTTAAGGCACACAAATAAAGCTGTGGACGAGGGTGGTTTGCATGGTGCCTGGACAGCCAGTCGACACTGTGAAGAGATTCCGAATCTTCCCAGGGGCACCGTGGTTTTGCGCCGTGTTCTCGGTCTTATGAGATGTGTACAGGTGGACTTGGGGGAGGGGAGCGTTGTGATGTGTGCAACTTACGTCAAGTAACCGAGCAAGCGTGTGTTTGAGAGAACAAAGCCAACGAGGGCACGAAGAGCAGTGTTAAAGGTCTCTGCAGGGTCTGGGGCGGGGCTTAGGTGTGCACTCTGTTCTCACAAGTTCTCTTCGTGTTTGAAGTTTTTCATAATAAAAAATTGGGGTGAAAGCCAGGGTCACAGAATAAAGGGACAATTCTTTACAGATTTAAGACAGATTTATGAGAAATAATTAAATTTGATACTTGTCTCTTTTTCTTTTTTCTGTTTAAATTTTTAAGTAACCTCTATGCCCAGCGTGGGGCTCGAACGCACAACCCCGAGATTAAGAGTCGCGTGCTTCACCGACTGAGCCAGCCAGCCCTCCCTCAGGGCTTGTATCTTGATTGGATCCTAGTCTGAACAGACTGTGATTGCTATGTTGGGGAAAATTAGGGAAATCTGCGGTGGCCTCGAGGCCACTGGGGAGCCACTGTTAGCTTTAAGTGTGACCACAGAATTACTGCTGTGAATAAAAATGCCTACAGTTTGTAGAAATGCATAACAAATACTTAAAGGTAAAAACATCATGATGTCTGTCACTGACTTAAATATTTAAGAAAAAAATTAGCAAAGTAAGAGCAAGCGTACAGCAAAATGTGAAGTCCAGGTGACGGGGACGCTCTACTTGTCTGTATCCTGGAAACTTTTTCATAATGCGTCGTTAAAAAACTTTCTGGTAAATAGGGGCGCCTGGGTGGCTCAGTCGGTTAAGTGTCCGACTCTTGGTTTCGGCTCAGGTCATGATCTCACGGTTCGTGAGTTCAAGCTCCACATCGGGCCCTGCGCTGCTCTCTCTCTACCCCTCCCCTGACTCACGCTGTCTCAGTCTCTCACAACAAATGAATAAACTTAAAAAAAAAAAATTTCTTGTAAGTAAACGGGAGACGGCCCCTCAGTCTCTCTGCGCACCATTTGCTCAGAGTCATGGATGAAATGCCTACAGTGCAGAGAGGGTGAGAGTAGGTGAGGTGCATGTTCTGGGCACACCCCAAAATGATGAGGCAGGGCTCCTGGGATGGAAGGGAGCCTAGAGATCTGCCTGAGCCCTTCCTTCCAGGATGAGAAAGAGGCCCAGAAAGGGCCCGAGGCTTCCCCAGGACCACACGATAAAATTCATCACTGGCTTTCACAGCCTGGGAGGGGCCTCTGGTGTCACTTACGTCATACAGCCCATTAGCGTGTGCATGTACGCACACAGACGTGCAGACACGCGCAGACTCGCGCACACGGCCAGGCGTTCGCAGATATGTGCTCATGCGCACGGTTGGCTGTGAAGATGCAGGGCCGCGCATCGGTCCCTGGCCACAGCAGGTGCTCGGTACCCTGGCCGAACTGAAGGGAACTGGCTTATCGGTCACCTACTATGTTCTGAGCACCTCAGCACAGGGTCCCTCAAAACTGCTCCGTGAAGTGACACAGCCGAGGATATGGGAGCTCAGGGGAAGCCCTGGCCCGTATGGCGGAGTGAGGGATTTGCAGCGAGAGGGTGCTGTCAGGCTCTGCCCCTTAGTCACGGCCTGGGCCTGGAAAGGTGATGTCGCCTCTCCAAACCTGTTTCTCTGTTTGCATATTGCAGGGATGGCTCCCCCTCACCGGCTCTGTCGGGAGCACGCAGACACCCCCGGTGCCTTACCTGGCTCGCTACGGGCGCCTCATCCACACCATGGCCGTGACCTCGAGCAACAAGGTCACGGACACCTCTGACAGAGCTATGCTAATCCAGACGGCACTGCCTGGAATCACCCCCTGGTCTGCTGGGTGACCTTGGGCAAGGACCCCCTCCTTCCCAAGCCTCGGTCTCCCCCTCACTAAAATGGGTGTGACAACAGCCCCTAAGTTACAGGGCTAGAGCACAAGCGTGGCTTCCCAGGGACCCCAGCCCATGGCAGATCAACACACGCCGTGATCTGATTCTTTGGGTTGCCCCCCCCTCCTCCCCCCCCGCACGATGCAGCCTCGCAGAAACCCTGACAGCCCCCCCCCGCCCCCCGGCCAGGTCAGAGGCCCCAGATCCCCGGCCAGGTGGGCTCGGCGGTACCTGGCGGCGGGTAGCACTGCAGCAGACGCAGAAGCTTCACCGAGAGCCAGGGCGCCGGGACGAAGTAGTAGGTATAGTCCTGGAGGTCGGTGGAGGCCGAGGAGACGATCTGGGGGCGGGAAGAGGGGGTGAGGCCCGGACAGGGAAGGGCGGGGCAGAGTGACACTGCCTTCCCCAGGGGGCGCAGGAATCTGAGGCTCGGGGAGGGGAGGGAGGAAGCCAGGGGGCACACAGCGAGGGACGACCTCGGCTGCGGTGCTCGCCCGATTTTTTTTTTTTTTTATTTAATTTTTTATTTTAAAAAAATTTACATCCGAATTAGTTAGCATGGTGCCCGTTGAGTTTTTGACTGCTGCCGTCTGCAGGGCAGGGAGTCTCTGCCGATCCAATTCCCTCCCGTGAGCTCCTTGCTCCAAGGGCTGACAGCGTGGAGCCTGCTTGGGATTCTCTCCCCCCCACACCCCTGCCCTTCCCCTGCTTCTTCTCTCTCTCAAAAATAAACAAACGTTAAAAAAAAAGAAAGAAAGAAAGAAAGGCTCGGGGAATAGGTGGGGAATTAGTAGAAGGGTGTGGGACTTTTCCTTATGGCAAACTCCTGCTCACCCCTCCTCCAGGAAGCATTCCCACCATGCTCGGTGCCACTGCCATGATGGTATGTGCCCTGACCCGAGTGTCACTGTAGGTGTCTCCCGGACCAGCCTGGCACACAGGAGTATTCAGATGTATGGTGAATGAATGACAAAGCAACTGAATGAGCTGGTGTGTTTGTTCTCTTTGCTTGAGAATCCAGGCCTCCCCTTACCTGCCCAGGAAATGTTCATATTCACTCCAAGTCTCAGATCACCTCTCCCGGGAAGCCTTCCTAGAGTGCCAGGCTGGGTTAAGTGTCTCCTCTGGGGGTCTACAGTGCCCTGCACTACCTCCGTGACAGCACAGATCACTCCCGTGAAAATCTGGGACACTGTCGGCCCTACCGCGTGCCCCTCCCCCCCAGAACAGGACAGGGCTCAGGCTGACTCATCTGTGTCCCCACAGGAGGCCTCAGGGCATGTTCCCAGGACATGGGCGAAGGTGGTAAGAGAAGCAGAAGGAAAGAGGGGAAGGGAGATGTAGGAGAAAGAGAAGTAGGAGAAAGTAAGAGACAGGACGGCGGGGGGGTGGGGTGGGAATCCGGAGAGCTGTTCTCACCTCCCGGGTTTTCATACTAACACCATATAGACGGACTGACAGCAGCTACACCATGAGGTGGGCGCCGGGAGTGTCCCCATTGAACAGACTGGGGACATGAGGCCCAGAGAGGCGAAGCCTCTCTGGAAGTGGCCGAGCCAGGATGAACCTAGTTCAGAGCCTGAGTTCATCACCACTGGGCGGGGCTGCCGCTCCGGGAGAAGGAGGGGGACGAGAGAGGGGCTCCAGGGGACAGAGCCTCCAGGGAAGGCCACCTCCCTGCAGCCAGCACCAAGACCACACCCACCCGGCTCAGGCGAGACACGGCCAGAGAGATGCAGGTCTTAAAGTCGTCCGGGTTCTTCTTGCAGAGACAGGTGATGAGGCTGACAGCAGCCGTGACCACACCCTGCAGAGACAGACAAATGGCAGGTCAGGGCTGGGGGGCGGTGGGGAGGGTCAGACTGGGGATAAGTGTCCAGGCTGTGGATCTGAAAGCAGAGGCTCAAGGGCCGGGTGGGTGATGGGTGTGGGGGACACTGGACGGGATCCCTGGGCAGTCAGGGGGGGGGAATCAGGGATCGACGTGGGGGTTTCTGGACACTTGGGTGGGTGACAGGTACTAAGGACACTGGACCAAGATCTCTGGGTGCCTGAGTAAAGGCAGGGACAGAGGTGGGGGTCCCTGGGCGTCCAGGTGGGAATCAGGGCAGAGGCGGAACTCTCTGGGCTTCTACGTGAGCATCCAAGGCCCCTCCCGGTGAGCGGGCAGGGGCCTCACCATGTGCTGGTCGTTGAGCAGGTGCACCACGCGGGCCGTCCACTCGCCCATGGGCACTAAGTCAGGCGAGGCCTTGTAGAGTCGCAGCAGGCACAGGGCCGCGCTCTGTTTCACGCTGTCCATGCTGTCCCTGCAGGGGCACAGTTTGGCGGGGGGAGGTGAGTGCGACCCCAGCCGCACAGAACTACAAGACCATGACCCGAGCCGAAGTCAAACGCTCTGCCGACTGAGCCACCCAGGCGCCCTGTCCATCTCCTCCTTATGACAAACCGAGGAACCGGGGCCAGATGTGTGTGCTCGAGGTCCTGACTTGTGGGGCGCGGCTCCGGGGCAAGCCGCTGACCCTCTCTGATGGGCTGGGGGATGGAGAAACGGCACCGTGGACCAGCAGCTGGCGCGGCCTGGAGCACAGAGGGGGCGCGGGAGCTGTTCTGAGAGCCCGGGCGGCCGCCTCGAGGTGCAGCTCTCCCGGAGAGGATTCAACCAGAGCCCGGGCCGAGGGCACCAAGGGAAGTCCCTGCACCAGTCGAAGGTCAGGTGCAAAGACCTCTCCCAGGACGAGCAGTAGAAACACGAACTGCGGCGACAGAGCAGCTCTGTATGCTCCCATCAGACAGGCAGACGTGTGCGTGCCGGCCGGGCCGGGGGTGCAGACATGGGGACGGGCCCTCAGGAAAGGAGCACAGCGGGTGGGGGTGGGGTGGGACAGGTGCTGGGCGCCCCTGGCCCGCGTGCCCCTGGGAGTGACGCGGACCAGGCCCGGCGATATGCTCCTGGACACCCACCCTGGGGAAGGGCGCACACGCGTGTTCAGGGCGATGGCTGGAGAACGTTCACCGACGGACGGTCGTCAAACTAAAACCAAAACTGGCAGAAGGTCTGCCCCAGTGGTGCTCCATTAATGACCGTTTTACCATTGTTACAGCCCATGTGTCAGGAGCCCTGAGCCCAGGCCATGTTTTGTTCTAGGTGTTTCTACACAGGAACCCTCATCAGAGCTCTCGAGGGAGGTGACCTCTACCGTCACCCCCAGATACAGGGAAGGGAACGTCCAGCCGCACACCAAATGGAGGAATAAGGGCTATTTATCACCTTGGTTAACGTGAAGACAGATGGTGCGACTAGTTAGGTAAAGCTGAAAACTGCATAATGTAGGGGTGTGTGCCCAGGTATAAAAGGACAAGGGGGCATGTGGGAATTATGACCGTCAAATTCAGGGCACAGGGAGGTAGGGAAAAGTGGAGCAGGTGTGAAGGATATGGAAGGAATTCTACCGTAACTGTTTCTTTTTCTTTTGTTTCTTTTTTTTTTTTTTTTTTTTTTTGAGAGAGAGAGCACATGCGTGAGCAGGGCAGAGGGACAGAGAGAGAGAGAGAATCCCAAGCAGCCTCCAGGCTCAGCTCGGAGCCCGATGCGGGGTTTGATCCCGAGACCCCTGGGATCACCTGAGCTGAAATCAAGAGTCGGACGCTCAACCGACTGAGCCACCCAGGGGCCCCCGCCTTTCTTTTTTTAAAAAGCTGTGCTACTACATGACCCAGCAATCCTGCACCCAGGCATCTACCAAGTGAAAACAAAGTTCACACTAGGTATGTGTACATTATTCGTAATAGTCCAAAAAAAAAAAGGTGGAAACTTTCTGATGGATGAATACAGCCGAATATCACTATTGGGCCACAGAAAGGAAAGAACCACAGCTTCATACAACACGGGGGAACCACGAAAACATTAGGCCAAGTGAAAAAAGCCAGACACAAAAGGCCATGTGTTGGGCGCTTCTGTTTATCTGAAATGTTCGGAGTGGGCAAATCCAGCACAACAGAAAGCAGATGAGTGGTTGCCTGGAGCGAGGGGCAAAGGCAATGGGGAGTGACGGCTAACAGGTATGGGCTTCTTCCCGGGGTTAAAGAAACGTTCTGGAATTAAGAGAGTGGTCGTGGTTGCACAACATTGTGAATATCCTAAAACCCACCGAACTGCGTGCTTTAAAATAGTTGAAACAGTGAACTGGGTATGATGTGGATTTGATCTTCAAGTAAAAAAAAAAAAAAAATCTACCTAAAAAAATATATTCCCCTGTGCTCCCGTCACCTCCAAGGCCAAGCTTCGGGAGTCGAGAGAGACCAGCCGAGCACTCAGACATCCCCGGCCTGGCCGCTGACTCTGGCGCGGCACAAGCCCCCAGCATCCATTCCCTGGCGGGCAACTAGGACATCACCTCTGCTCACGAGTCTGTCACGCTGGCCTCCTTCTCGGCCCTCCCAGGCACCAAGCTCTCCCCGTTGGGGAAGCCGGCAATTTGTGTCTCACCCAAGCCGATGGTGCCTGCCTGTCCTCATCTTAAAGAAACCGAAAGCGGCATCTGTCATGACTGACCAGTCCGTCCGATGCGAAGGGTTCTTCTAGTCCCGCCCTATGCCCGTTCTACATTCTCCCCCCATCTCCCTGGCCAGACCTCGACCGGCTGGGCTGCCCCGGGGCTTAGCCTTAGGTCACTCCTCGTCCCCTCTCATGTCTTCCCTGAGGCACTTCAACTGGCCGTGGCTTTAATTACTGTCCATCCTGCGCTGTCCCGTACGGTGGCCCCAGCAACGTGTGGCTGCTGGACACAGGAAGCGAGGAGAACCCGAGCAGAAACACAACGTGTGTGCGTGTGCGTGCATCACACTTACAGGTGGTGATGACGCGAACGGTTACATGGATAATTTTCATGCTGATCCAAGGTCAACGTGAAAATATTTTAGAGTGACTGGGTTAAATTAAAATATTAAAATAAGTTTCACGCGTTTATGTTCTTCCTTTGTCTAATGTAGCGACTTGAACCGTGGAGAGGCTGTGTGTGGCCCGCGTGCCATTTTTAGTGCTCCGTGCACGGCTCTCCCACACTCGCTCTCCAGCCTCGAGTCCCCGCCATCCAGTCGCCCACCTGACATCTCGGCCCAGATGGCCAATAGGCACCTCACGTCCCACGTGGCCAAACCTGGCTCAGGTCCTGCCTCTAGAGTCCCTGCTCCTCCCCAGTCTCGGTCATCCGCACACCTGTTCACCCTCATCCTCTCTCTCTTTCCTACCCCCACGTAACCCGTCCCGTCAGCGTCACTTCCCGAACATAGCCAGCCCCCGGCAGTTCTGACCTGGACGGCAACAGACACCTCAGTGGTCTCCCCGCTACCACCCCCCGCCCCCAGTCTCTAGTTCTGCTTGTGGTTTCTTGAGCTGCTTGATGCCGAGGATTGGCCTCTTTCATTGTTTCTGGGACATTCTCAGCCGTTACCCGTTCAAACAACGGCCCTGTCACCTTCTCTTCCTTCTCTCTTGCTAGAGCTCTAGATGGCATTGTTAGACCTTCTCTATCTTCCATGACTCTTTCTTTTTTTTTTTTTTTTTTAATGTTTATGTGTTTATTTTGAAAGAGAGAGAGAGCAAGCTGAGGAGGGGCAGAGAGAAAGAGAGAGAGAGAGAGAAAATCCCAAGCAGGCTCCCCACTGTTAGCGCAGAGCCAGATGCAGGGCTTGAACTCCTGAACCGTGAGATCACAACCTGAGTTGAAATCAAAA
Organism: Panthera leo; assembly: GCF_018350215.1. Taxonomy (NCBI): domain Eukaryota; kingdom Metazoa; phylum Chordata; class Mammalia; order Carnivora; family Felidae; genus Panthera; species Panthera leo. The sequence continues at coordinate 8,270,164 of NC_056693.1, forward strand.
GTTGGACGCTTAACCGACTGAGCCATCCAAGCACCCCATCTTCCATGACTCTTAACCCCTCTCTCTAAATTTTCCATCTCTTCGTTTCTCTGGGCTGCATGCTGGTGAATTTCATCATTTCTACTGCCTGTTTACTAAATCTGCGTTGGCTCTGTCTACCTGGCTGCTAAACCAGACCACCTAAATAATACTCTCCATTTCTTTTTCAGATCTGCTTGCACTTCCATTTTTCAACTGTTTTCTTATTTACTGAAACATATGAAACATATTTATGTTACCTTATATGTGAATATTCCAATTTGATTATTATTTTCAGCTTCCTTTCTGCTGGTTCTCCCTCATGGTGTTGCACGGCCTGTGTTTAGTGATTTTCGATTGTGTGTTACTCATGTTAACTGGGAGCTTCATCTGTGGTGAAGGCGGGCTTCTCCAGAAAAGGCTGGTTTGCTTATGTCAGGCCTCAGCTACTACCAGCTTAAAGCACTTTAAAGTTTGGCTTCAGAACTTGTGGACAGCCCAGGTAGGGGAAAATCAGGCTGAAAACCAGTGTGTGGGCTGCTCCGTGCCAAGGTTCGAAACAGGTAATTTTGCTGATAGTCCCCGAGGGGATTTATTTCTAGGTCACCCTCACTTTGAAGTGTGGCCTCTGGAGCTTCTCCTCAGACAAGCTTTGTATCCTGTTCCCAGAGGCCGCAGGGCCCCAAAACCAATATCTAGGTTCACCCTCCAAGCAAACTCTGGCTTTGGCACTCTGCTCATTTTCCCAGGTGCCAGGCCCTTCTTAGCTTGTGGCCTGTATGCTCCTCGTTTTCTCACTAGCTCTGAATACGCTGAAGAATATTTCCTTTCTTCTTTTATCCAACATTGATAGTTGGGTTTCAGCAAGAGCATCAGTCAGGAATCTAGTCCACCACGCTACTAGAAATACACATTGTACCTTCTCCCATACCAAGCTGGGTGATCTTTTAAAAATACAAAGCCAGGGGCACCTGGGTGGCTCAGTCGGTTAAGCATCCGATTCTAGATTTCAGCTCAGGTCATGATCTCACGGCTTCGTGGATTTGAGCCCTGTGTCAGGCTCTGTGCTGGCAGCACGGAACCTGCTTGGGATTCTCTCTCTCCTTCTTTCTGCCCTTCCCCCACTCGCACTGTCTCTGTCTCTCTCAAAATAAATAAACTTAAAAAAATAATAAAATTACAGGGGCGCCTAGGTGGCTCAGTCGGTGAAGCATCCAACTTCGGCTCAGGTCACGATCTCGCAGTTTGTGGGTTCAAGCCCCGTGTCGGGCTCTGTGCTGACAACTTGGAGCCTAGAGCCTGCTTCGGATTCTGTGTCTCCTTCTTTCTCCCTGCCCCTTCCCCGCTCACGCTCTGTGTCTCTCTCCTTTAAAAAATAAACAAACTTAAAAAAAGTTAAAAAATAAAATAAAATTACAAAGACAATCATGTCACGTGCTTACTTAAAACAAACCAACTGCCTTCCATTTCAATTAGAATAAAATCCAAACTCCCCTCTCTCTCTTGTTCGCTGCACTCCGGCTACAGAGACTGCCTCTTGGTTCCTTGAATGCAGAGAGCTCATGCCTCAGGGCCTTTGCACTTGCTGCTCCTTTTGCTTTGGACATTCTCCAACATTTTAAAATAACTATCTTCTCACCATTCCGGTCTCAAATTGCGTCAGCTCCTTGGACAGACCCTCCCTGATGAGTCTATTTAAGCAGCTTCCGCCACCACCCTTGCTGCCCCCACTACCCCTGTTGCCCACTACCCACTTTTGTTTTCTTCACAGCATTTATCACTATCCGAACTCATCTTACTTTTTTACGTATGTATTTGCTCTTTGGGTACCCTCCCTAGATGTAAGCTTCCTGAGGGTGGGCACAACAGTCCTCTCTTCTCCCTCCTGCCTCCCCAAACCCACAACAGTGCCAGCATATTGAAGGCCCTCAAAAAACATTTGATGAGTGACCTCCAGCCTCAGGATGATCGCACAGGCCTACCCCAGTGCCCCTCATCTCATGCCTTTCCCCCTTCCACGGCCAACCACTCCTCCGTGCCCAGGTGTCAGCCTGATGCCGCTTCCTCTGGGAAGCTCTCCCTCGTCCCCCAGACTAGGTCAGGCGCCCAACTAAATGTCCTTATGGGCTCCCGTGCCCCACAGCATGGTTCCAAGAGGAAGTATACGGTTCATCCTGCAATTATTCAATCCAAGTGTATTTCCCACTCTGGACCATGAATGCCTGGGAGGGCGATGACCGTGTCCATTTCTGGTCACGACTGTATCCCTTGCGATCAACATGACACTTTGCGCACAGTAGCTGCTCGGCGGATGTTTGTTAAATGAATGAACGAAGAAGCAGAAGTCCTGGAGGGCTGTCACCAACATAACTTCCGGTTGCTACCTCTTCTATGCTAGCTATTAAAGGTCACTTAATCAGACAGACACCCCACTGGCTTTGTTGGGGAGGTCGCTTCACACCACTGAGTTGGCTTGGTGAGATGAAGAGAGAGAACTGTGGGGCTGCCACTAGGATCTAAGCCCGGCATTACCCCCACATCCTGGCTAGGAGACCTTGGGCAGGTGACACAGCCTCTCTGACCCTCAAACTTGGCTGGACCTTATCTATTCCATCCCAAACCCCACCCCTCCTGGGTCCCCAGTGCCTCACCCAGCCACCAGGATGCGTGGGATGTCAGCGGCAAAGGCCTCGCCCATCTCCCGGCTGCCCACGTTGGCGATGCAATGCAGGGCTAGGCACATGAAGGTCGGGTTACGGCTGGCCAGGTCATTCTTGATGGCGTTATTGATGAGCCGGATCAGCTCGGAGTTTGAGTTCACCAGAACCGAGATGAACAGGTAACCCTGCGTGAGGGAGGAGGTGGGGGGCTGAGAGCCTTGTGGCTACTTGGTCCTAGACCCCAACCCTCCCATCCTGGGGTCTGTACTCCTAGTTCCCTCCTCCCTCAGACCCAGGAATCCAGACTCCCAGCTCCCTCCTCCCTCAGACCCAGAAGTCCAGGCTCCCAGCCCCTCCCCACCCCGACTCACTATTTGCTTCTCCGTGTACTTGTTGGAGCTGAGCAGGTTCACAGCTTCCATGTGCCCAAAGTCAATGTCATGCCCCAGCAGGAAGATGAACAGCAGTTTACACACATACTTTTTCTTACTGTAGCCGTCCAAGGCTTTGTCCCCTAGGGCCGGAGGAAGGAGGAAAGGGGAGGCAGAATGAGGAAGGATCATGCCTGCAAGTCCCCAGTCCCTTCCTCCCTCAGACCCAGGCCTCCAGCCCCTCTCCCAGCCCTAGGAGTCCAGGCCACCAACCTACCTTTGAACTTAGAGCGGATATTGGCCAGTTCCTTATTGATTCTCTTAATCTCCGCCTCCTTGCTCTTACCTGGGGAGGAGAAGGCAGAGCAGGTGATGAGGGTCGCAGACAGTTGAGCTCCCTGTCCTCATTTTCCTTGGCAAGGCCCCTCCCTGCGGGAAGGGCACACTCTCGCCACCCTGGGGCCTTGGGCCCTGGGGCTGAGGTTAGGCCTGGGCCCCGTCTCTAGCTGGGAGCTTCACGGAGGTGAGAATCATGGCTCAGTGGTCTTTACAACCCGGAGGAGAAGCCTGGCACATAACTTGGGGTGACCCTTGACTTGCTCCCTCCTTCCTCCTCTCACTGTGGCCCCTGAACTGTACTCACCCTGGGAGCCCCTATCTCTACCCACAGCTCTGGTTATGCCTCCACCACCAGCCCCCAGAACTGGCCTGGCAAGAAATATATGATGGATGGATGGATGGATGGATGGATGAATGAATGAATGAATGAATGAATAGTTCGGCTGCCTTCTAACTGTCCCCAAGGACTCTCACCCCTACCCCATCCCCACTGAGCTCAGCATCTCCTGAAAACCTGCTCCTCCCCCAGGTTCCCAACGTCATGAAGGTCCCACTGCGTCCCAGTCACAAGGCCAGACTTGTGGGTGCTGACCTCGTCCACTCCCTTCCTGTCCCTCCATACATCCTGTCGCCCCACAGACCCACTTCCTCCATTTCCCGGCTGCCAACCTCTCCCCAACTTGTCTGCGACATTCCTACTCTTCTGATAAGAGGACTTTCCCTGACCCCAGAGGCTAGGTCCTGTGCTCCCCATGCTCCTCGATGTTCGGGCACCTCCTCTATCAGGGCAAGCCGGCTGGACGGTGACCGGGTCTCTCGGCCACCCTTGCCACCTGCTGCGTCCCTCCCCACGTCCCCCAGTCCCACTGGAGCCAGACTTCACCATCTTGTCCTCGACAGGCTCACTCGGCTCGTCCAGACAGAAACCCGGATGCGTTAGCATTTCACTCAAGCCGTCGCCACATCCCTTTGGCTTGACCTACAGAACAGCGGGACCCCCGCCACGACCACCACACCCAGACCCGAATCACTGCAGCGGCCTCCTTCCTGGCCTCCCGGCCTCCTGCTGGGGGGACTCCACCCCATGGCTACCAAGCCCTGTGGCCCTGCCCCGGGCCACCCCACCAACGTCACCCCTCACCACCTCACTGTGTGTTCCACCCATGGCCTCCCACGTTCCCTGCTCTCTCAGGGGCCTTGCGTGTGCTGCACCCTTTGCCCGGCCCATCTCTCCCGTTAGCTCCTTGTCAGCTGGGTCGCAGCTCTTGTCACCTCCTCCAAGAGCCCTTCTCTGACCACTTTTTTAAAGACAACGCCTTGGGGCGCCTGGGTGGCCCAGTCGGTTAAGCGGCCAACTCTTGATTTTGGCTCAGGTCATGATCTCACGGCTCGGGACTTCGAGCCCCACTTCGGGCTCTGTGCTGACAACGCGGGGCCTGCTTGGGATTCTCTCTCTCCCTGTCTCCTGAAATAAATAAATACATTGGAAAACAAAAACAAAAACACAGCCAATGCTTTATACTTGTTTCCACCATTAAAAATAAAAGTCTTGGGGTGCCTGGGTGGCTCAGTCGGTTAAGCGTCCGACTTCGGCTCAGGTCATGATCTCACGGTCCGTGAGTTTGAGCCCTGCGTCGGGCTCTGTGCTGACATCTCGGAGCCTGGAGCCTGCTTCGGATTCTGTGTCTCCCTCTCTCTCTGACCCTCCCCTGTTCATGCTCTGTCTCTCTCTGTCTCAAAAATAAATAAACATTAAAAAAAAAGTTTAAAAAAAAATAATAAAAATAAAAATAAATAAAAATAAAAGTCTTCCCTAAGCACATTTCACACCATGTAACTATTTTATTTATATTTACTGTCTAACCTTGGCTCCCACTTCAGATTATGAGCATCGCTTAGCGGGCCCTGAGCTGCGCTGTCCAATACGGGAGCTCCCAGCCGGGCCGCTCTTGAGCACCTGAAACGTGGCTGTTCCGGACTGAGATGGGGTTAACGTGGCAAAAACACACTGGATCTGGGAGACGGAGGGGTGGGGGGGGGAAGAACGTAAAATATTTCATTGAAAATTTAACAATATCGGGGCGCCTGGGTGGTTCGGTCGGTTGGGTGTCCGACTTCGGCTCGGGTGGTGATCTTACAGTTCATGAGTTCGAGCCCTGTGTCGGGCTCTGTGCTGACAGCTCGGAGCCTGGAGCTGCTTCGGATTCTGTGTCTCCCTCTCTCTCTGCCCCTCCCCTGCTCATGTTCTGTCTCTCTCTCTCTCTCTCTCTCTCTCAGAAATAAACATTAAAAAAATTAAAAAATATATTGGGGCGCCTGGGTGGCTCAGTCAACTGAGTGTCCGAATTTGGCTCAGGTCGTGGTCTCGCGGTGTGTGAGTTAGAGTCCCACATTGGGCTCTCTGCTGTCAGCACAGAGCCCAATCTGGATCCTGTCCCCCTCACTTTCTGCCCACCCCATCTCAAAAATAAAAAATTTTTTAAGACAGAGAGAGAGTGCAAGTGGGGGAGGAGTAGAGAAAGGCGGGGAGTGAGGACAAGGGAGAGAAAGAGAGAGAGACAGAGAGAGAGAGAGAGAGAATCCCAAGCAGGCTCCACACTGTCAGCACAGAGCCCGACGCGGGGCTCAAACTCACGAACCATGAGATCACGACCTGAGTTTGATCATGATCAAAACCAAGAGTCGGTCGCTCAACCGACTGAGCCACCCAGGCACCCCTCAAAAATACTTAAAACAAAGAAACAAACAAACAAACACCCGTGCCAGACATATTGAAATGACAATATTTTGGTGTATCAGATTATGTAAACATATTATTAAAGTTAAATTTGCCAGTTTCTTTCTCCTTTTACAAAAAAACGTGGCTACAGGAAAAGTGGAAACCACACCCGTGGCTCATACTCTGTGTCAGCGGGAAAGCGCTGTTCCAGGGCCTCCTCTGGGCTCCACACTGCCTGTGGGTGTCGGGGTCTGCCCCTGTCCCCCAGACCACAGGAGGAGCCCCTCGCGGGCAGGGCCAGGATCTGGGTAGCAACTCTGTGTTCCAAGGGCCTACCAAGTGCCGACCTGAGAAGAGGCATGAAGACAGGAATAAGGGCCTTAAGAAGTGCGTGTTGGGGCGCCTGGGTGGCTCAGTGGGTTAAACGTCTGTTGTCAGCTCGGGTCATGATCTCACGGTTCGTGAGTGCGAGCCCCACGTCGTGCTCTGCGCTGACAGCTCGGAGCCCGGAGCCTGCTTCGGATTCTGTGCCTCCTCTCTGCCCCTCCCCCGCTCCTGCTTGTGCTCTCTCTCTCTGCCCTCAGGAAGGGGATGGAGGGCCTGGGGATGACAGTGGGACAGGGTCTCTGGGACCCAGGCGATGAAGGGTCAGTTCCTCAGTGATGAGCCGGAATTGGCCTGTGTAGCCCCAGAGGCCGTCTGATCCTTCATGTAGTAATTACTCGGTTTTTGAGCCCCACGGGCCAGGCCTGAGTGGCGCGGCGACACGGGGCACCCAGGACCCACCCGGACGTTGCACTTGTGATTTGCCTCCAGGGGCTCCCGGCCTGATAGGGCGCAGGCGATCAACGAGCCCTGTCCCCACACCTGAGTGAGATGCGCAGGGACAGAGGCCGCTTGGGGCCCTTGGTGGTGGCTGCCTCGAGGAGGGGACATTTGAGGAGGGCAGTGAAAGGTGAGGAGGGTTCAGGAGCAGTTCACGGGAGAGGAGAACCTGTGTGAGGGTGGTGGCAGGGGGTGGGGGACAGCACCCAGCAAGGGTGCAAGGTGCATGCTCTGTTCTCCTTATTTTTACTTATTTTTATTGTTTTTTGTTTTTTATTTTTTTTTAGATGGCCACAACTGTTTTAAGTGCTTGCCTTAAAACTATTCTGTAAGGACCAAAAAAAAAAAAAAGTCCTGTTTTATAAATAGACCATATATTACAAACCGCCTGCTTAAACGTCATCGCAGATAGATGGACATTTGAACAGCAATTGAATTTGGGGCTAGAGCATTCTCTGGGCTTTGTTTAAACCTCTATGAAAAGCTTCGAGCCCACCTGGGTGGCTCAGTAGGTTAAGCTGCTGACTCTTGGTTTTGGCTCGGGTCACGCTCTCACGGTACATGAGTTCGGGCCCCCCATCGGGCTCTGTGCTATCAGCACAGAGCCTGCTCGGGATTTTCTCTCATTCTCTCTCTGCCCCTCCCCCCCAACTCGTACTTTTTCTCTCTCTCAAAATAAATGAATAAACTTAAAAAAAAAAAAAAAGCTTCGAGAAGCAGGCAAAACTAACCTATGGTGTTGGATGACAGATCCGTGGTCATCCTTGGAGGGGGGTCGGGGCTGGGAGCGTTGACAAGGAGGGTGCCAGGGAACTAAGGATGTTGTTTCTGCATCTGGGGGGCCCGTTCTGTAGCTGTGTTCAGTCAGGAAAAGTTCATCAAGCTTGACACTTATATCTGTGGGCTTTTTTTTTTTTTTTACATTTATTTATTTTTGAGAAACAGAGCGAGACAAAGCGTGAGCGGGAGAGGGGCAGAGAGAGGAGACACAGCATCTGAAGCAGGCTCCGGGCTCTGAGCGAGCGGTCAGCACAGAGCCCGACGTGGGGCTCGAACCCACGAACCGCCGTTCATGACCCGAGCTGAGGTCGGACGCCTACCAACCGAGCCACCCAGGGGCCCCTGTGGGCTTTTTTATACATATGCCAGCTCTGTGTATGTACACATGCATATGTAAATTAATATATTTGCATATTAAATTATAAATATACATATTTTTGAGATTATTTACTTTGAGAGAGAGAGAGAGAGAGAGAAAATATGCCTGGGGGAGGGGCAGAGAGAGGGAGAAAGAATCTCAAGCAGGCTCTGTGCTGCCAGCATGGAGCCCAACATGGGGCTCAAACTCACCAAACTGTAAGATCAAGATCTGAGCCAAAATCAAGAGTTGGACACTCGACCGACCGAACCACCCAGCACCCTAAATATATATTTTTATGGGGAAGAAATCACCTATGCAAAGACCGTAGGAAGCATACAGGGACAACCTAAAAAATATTTACAGAATATATGTACGTGCGTATATATTTTGTTCTGTAAACACTCTTTAACGGTCATGGGATGGAGCCCTGCGCTGGGCTCTGCGCTCGGCATGGAACCTGCTTGGGATTCTCTCTCCCTCCGCCCTTCCCTCCCGCTCACTCGCGCATGTGCAGGCTCTGTCTCAAAGAAAGGGGAAAATAAATACATAAATCAATCAAATCAAATCAAATCAAATCAAATCGAATCTCAGGGCATCTGCGTGGCTCAGTCGGTTAAGCATCCGACTCTTGATTTTGGCTCAGGTCACGATTTCACAGTTCATGGGTTCGAGCTCCATGGCCGGCTCTGCACGGATAGCATGGAGCCTACCTGGGATTCTCTCTCTCCCTCTCTCCCTGTCCCTCCCCCACTCTCTCTCTCTCAAAATAAATAAACGTTAAAAAAATTATTTAAAAACCCAAAAACCCAAAAACCCCAAATCTCAATTCAGTTACTGCAACATACGTTTGGAACAACTCAGGTACTTTGTGAATCTGCTTTTTCGACCCTAAGTTGTACGAACTCTTAATGCAAAACAAGTATTTCCAGTGAAACTGTGGCCTGGTTGAGAAAGAAACATCAACTGTCTCGTGAACATTTTTTTTTTAAATATCGATTACGCATTCAAATAATACGGCGGACGTTCTAAGTAAAAGACATTAAACGTCCACTCGTTTTACTTTTTTAACGTGGCTACTGGAAAATGTAAGCTTGCGTACGCGGCTCGCTGGGTCAGATGTGCTCTGTGCTATCAAAGGCATTGCCACCCCGGAGAGGAAATACTCTCCATGAAGAACCGGCTGCAAAAGAACGCGGCTGCCGAAAGCATCCCTGGGCGGCCGCCAGCCGTGCGAAGGGTGCACACACCGATTTGTCAACCCTCAGCCTCTGGGCAGAATGCAGCACCTGAGGGCAGGGACGTGTGGCTGCTTCACTCCCAGGGGGCACCCCCTGGGTTCACAACAGTCCCCACACGGGAAAGGTGCTGGATGCAGATTGTGGACCGAGAGTACTAGATGGCACACAGAAGTGGGTGAGGCTGGGGCTCAGTGAAGTCCTGTCATCCTCCAGGCCCTACAGACCCACTAGGTCTCTCTCGGACCGCAACTCCTGCCCTCCCCGCCAGCCGAGGCCTCCTCTTCCTGTTCCTCCTCCTCCTTGAATTCCTCCTACACCGCGAGCACAGTCCTGCCTCAGGGCCTTTGCACAGGCTGTGCCAAGAACTTCCTCCTCCAGATTTATGCAGGCCTATTTCACCCACCCAATTTGATTCTTTGCTCCAATGTCCTCTTTTCAGCAAGAGACTGTCTGACCAGCTTATATAAGAGCACTATCCCTAACCTTGTCCCCATACCCGTTCTCTGCTTTATTTCCTCCCAACACCCACTGCTACCTGTCTATACACCTGAATACTCTATATTTACTCGTGTACCAATCCGTGCTCCCTTAGAATATGAGCATGAGAATAGGAGAATATATATTCCCATAGAATATGAGAGAGAGGACTTCTGTTCACTGTTGTATCCCGCTACTTAGAGCAGCGTCTGGTGGCCGGTAAAGATTGATTGGTTCATTCATTCGTTCATTTCCTTATTCATTCAACCAGCAAACATCTCCCAAGGACGCCCGTGGGCCAGGTCCCACAGGGGGCAGAACTGGGGACCCTGGGAAGGATCAGAGCAGGGCCTGTGCTCCAGGGGCTGGGGGAGATGCCACAAATGGAATGGGTCACACTTTGGAGTAGGATGCACCCCAATGGAGGAGCTCAGGGCACTGTGAAACCCAGCACCACTCCCCCTTTTTTTAATCACTCACTCGCAAACTCTCCTCAGGCCTACTGGTAGCTGGGGCCCTAGAGGGAGGGCAGCCCCAGCCTGGGCCCGGGAAGCTCCCAGGCAGATTAAGTGACTGGGAGGCAGATCCCCGCTCCAGAGAGCACAGGACGAAGCCCTCAGGCCAGGCCCAGCCCGAACCTTTCCCCTTCTTATCAGCAGAATTTGCCCTTCCTTGCCCTCCTTCTCAAAGCCTGCCTTTCATCTCCTTCTAGAGCCTTCCCCCTGAACTCCACTCTGCCCTTCAGATTCTCCAGCAGGATGGCTCAACACTCCTCTCCCTCCTCCACCTGATCGGCTCTGGGCCCTGGCTCATCCACATCCCTCAGGCCTTCGGCTCCCTCACTCCTGCTTGAAACCCTCCCCAGTGTTCTCAGGACAGACACCAACTTGGCCTCTGCCCACCTGCCCAATCAGATCCCATCCCGTCCCTCTGTGCATCAGCCACACAGGCCTTAGCTCAGTCTCGCTTGGGCCCCAGGACCTTTGCACTGTTGCCCCTCTGCCTCCCCAGCTCTTCTCTGCCTCCCTTGGCCTGGCTAACTATGCCACATTGTCTGAGCACTGCAATCAGATAGAGCTTTCATTCTCTCGACATGGTGGCCCTCTCTCTCTCACGGACTTAGGACAGCTACACGTTTTTTCCACTTAAAAAAAAAAAATTGAGGGGCTCCTGGGTGGCTCAGTCGGTTGGGCGTCTGACTTCGGTTCAGGTCATGATCTCACAGCTGGTGAGTTCGAGCCCCACGTCAGGCTCTGCTGACAGCTCAGAGCCTGGAGCCTGCTTTGGATTCCGTTTCCCTCTCTCTCTGCCCTCCCCCCCTCACATTCTGTCTCTGTCTCTTAAAAATAAATAAGCATTAAAAAAGAGTTTTAAAAATTGAGATACAATTCACCCAACCATAAAGTGGGCAAGCCAGTGGTCTCTGGTATATCCACAGTCTTGTGCAACAATCACCAAGATCTATTTCCAGAACGTTTTCATCACCTGGTCTGGACACCTCAGACAAACGAAATCATACATGTGGCCTTCTGTGTCTGGCTTCTTTCACTTAGAATGAGGTTTTCAAGGGGCGCCTGGGTGGCTCAGTCGGTTAAGCATCCAACTTCGTCTCAGGTCATGATCTCGCGGTTCGGGAGTTCGAGCCTTGCATCGAGCTCTGCGCTGGCAGCTCAGAGCCTGGAGCCTGCTTTGGATTCTCTGTCTCCCTCTCTCTGCCCCTCCCCTGCTCTCTCTCTCTCTCAAAAATAAATGAATAAACATTAAAGAAAATAATAAAATAAGTAAATTAAAAAAAAAGAACTTAGAATGAGGTTTTCAAGGTTCATCCATGTGGTAGCGTGCGTCCTTTTTGATGGCTTAGTAATATTCCATGGCGCGGGGTACCACATTTTGTATATCCATGCATCTGACGATGGACATTTGGGTTGTCTTGTTTCCACTCCTGGGCTACGGCGACTAGCCCTACTATGAACATCTATATACATGTGTTTGTGAGAAGGACTGCCACCATTTTCATGCAGTACCTGTCTCCTTCATGGGACTGGGAGATTCACAAGGGACACAGACCAATCTGTCCTACTCACCACTGTGTCCCCAGCGCCCTTGGTAAGGTTTGAAACACACCAGCCATTCAACAGTTACTTGACGAGACGACGAAGGACCAGAGGAATCCCCGATTCTCTAGCCCCAACCCATCTGGCTCAATTCCCTCCACTGCCCTCGAGGCAGAGTCTCCCCCTTCTGGGGTCCTGCAGCGACACCGACCTGTTTTCTCTTTCCTTCCCCACCTCCATCATCCAGTCCCTCTGCAAATCCTCCAAAACGTGTCCCCAGACCAACCACTTGTCACCCCGGGTCAAGCCAACACCATCTCTCACCCGGATGCCGGCAGCAGCCCCTAATCATCTCCCGGCTTCCGCCGCCACCTCGAGTCTCTTCTCTTCACAGAGGCAGAGGAATTATTTTAAAACATCAAGCAGCTCGCATCCCTCCTGCCTCTAAACCTTCCTGCCGCTCTCGTTTCACTCAGAGAAAGGCCAAAGCGCTCTCGGAGGCCCACGAAGCCCTCCACAACCCGTGGCTGCCCTCATCTCCCGCCCTCTCCCCCTTCGGCTCTTACCTGAACACACGCTAAGCACGCTGCAACCCCAGGACCTTTGAACACACCATTCCTCTGCCTGGACCCCCCTCTTGCCTCCAAAATCTGCAGGGCTTGTGCCCTCGCTTCACTCAAAAGTCTACTCACGTGCACCTCCAAACCCCATCTCAATCCCGGCTCCTCCTCCCAGTCACCCTCTGACCTGGAATCATTCACTGTAGTTCTGTGTTTATTCTCCATCTCCCTCACGGCATGGGGGCTCCCAAGCCGGGGACTCTTGCTCACTGTTGGAGCCCAGTCCCAGGCAGTGTCAAAAGGGGGTAACGAGGGGCGCCTGGGCGGCGCAGTCGGTTAAGCGTCCGACTTCAGCCAGGTCACGATCTCGCGGTCCGTGAGTTCGAGCCCCGCGTCGGGCTCTGGGCTGATGGCTCGGAGCCTGGAGCCTGTTTCCGGTTCTGTGTCTCCCTCTCTCTCTGCCCCTCCCCCGTTCACGCTCTGTCTCTCTCTGTCCCAAAAAAAATAAATAAACGTTGGAAAAAAAAAATTAAAAAAAAAAAAAAAAGGGGGTAACGAAAAATGATCTGTCAAACGAATGAATGAGTGAAGGCAAGGTGCTGTCATCGGCGGGGCTTGCAGACAAAACTGAGCCTTAGAGAGGTTAAACGAGTCGCCGAGGGTCACATCCGTGACCGGCATCGGAGGCCACACACACCTACTCCTAGCACCCTCCCCCACCTAATCCACAACCCCTCCTCACTCACCTCTTTCCGTAACAACTATTAACATCTCTTCTCCACCTGACACCCAACAGCCTCCAGCCCTCTCGTTCACCTCGGACACGCCAGATCCTTTCACACCTCCTCAGTTCTACAGTAATCACAGAGGCCGCTCTTCAGACCCACCGAAGTGACAAAAACAACAGCCAAGACCGCCCAGTGCCTGGAATGTGCAAAAGGCCTCACTCACATTATCGCAACCACCTCATCAGGAAGGTGCAATCAGCAGCCCCTGCTGACAGATGAGGAAATCAAGAGGTGAAGTCCCCCGTTCAAGGTCACATGGCCGGGGAGTGACAGCGCTCGAACTCAGACCCGGGTCTGGCTGACCCCAGAGCCCGTGCAGATACAGCCTCGGAAGCTCTTGGCAGCTCTAAACACCAACACCCACTCCCAGGAGTTGGGAGCTGACTTGGCGCCAGGCCTCTCGGCGTCACGACGATCCTTCCTGCTGGTGATCACTGTCCCCATATTGAGGTGGTCAGACGGGAGAGGGTTGTAGATTCAGGAGTGCCCTGCTCCCTGACCCTTGACCTCTCTCTGGAACCAGGCTTCCTCCAACACTTAGCTTTCCAGATCTCCTCCCCGCAAATTCCCAAGGCTCCCTGGGCCCTTCTTTGAGCTCTGGGCTCTCCCGGTTCTGACACATCCTCCAAGCCCCCACTTTATAATGTCCTCTTCTTTCCAGGCCCCCAGCTTCCTGTCTCAGGTTCTCCCAACACCCTCCACCTGCAGCACCTCTCCTCTGTGTTCCTAGATCCCTCTTTTCCCCTTAGTAACCCTTCTAGTCTCCTCACCACTGCCCTCCATGTCTACTAAGCCATCCTCCATCCTGGAGCTCCCCTATCCCTCACCAGGGTCCCACTATGGTCCCCCACCTTCCCATCTCTCCTCCCCAACCCTCTGGGACGTTGTATTACTCTCAGGCCCTCTCTATGCACTAGCCAGGAACCTCAGTGACCTACCTAGCCCCTTCCCCTCTATGACACCCCCTCATCCAGGCCCTCAAAGCCCGGCACCATTATGCTTCCTGTGTTTCACGTCCTCCAGGTCCCCTCTGGCCTTCTCCCACTCTATCGCCGCCCAGGGGACCCCCCCCCCCCCCACTCGTACACCTCCTTCTCTTTCTATCGACCTCAGGGATTTCTCTAAGCCCCTAGCTAATAGGTTCCCCAAGCCTTTCTATCATTCCCAGGGAACACCTCTAGGGTCCCCAGCCCTGGGACCTTACTAGCCTCCTCTCCTCTAAGACCCTCCCGGACGCCTCTAGTCACTCCGTGTCGTCACCTCAAGAGGCACTCTATGACACCCTAAGTCTCTCCATTCCCCCCACCCTAAAGTTCCCCCCGGGGCCTCTCTATTCTCCCCCTCTACGACGCAAAGGCTTCTACGCCCGGGCCCCTCTGTAACCCCCGAGTCCCTCAATTCCACGCTCCCCCTCCCTCCAGTGTCCCCTGGCCGCGCTCTCACAGTTCCGGATGTCGGAGATGAACACCGCGAGCCCCCGCATCCCATCGCCCTTGGAGACGGCCGGCATGATGGCGGTGGTGTCGGCTCCAGGCCTGGCCGGGCAGGGCACAGCGCAGCGGGGGCTGGCAGGCGGGGACCGGGAGGAAAGGACCCCAAGCAGCGCCGAAGAGCCTAGCCGGCCGGGGGGGAGGGCGGGCGGGCTGGCTGGCGGGCGGGCTGGCAGGCCGCGGCTCCGCCTCCGGCCCCTCCCCTCGCGCCCGTCGTCCTGAGCTATCAGTCTCCCATTGGCCCGGATTACTGCCGCTCAGACTCGGGCTCACACCTCGCTCCCTCTCTCATTGGCCGCTGGACAAAGGCACGCTGCTACGATTGGCTCGGCGGCCCGCTATTTCCGTTCGCAGGAAGGGGGGGATGAAGAGGCGTTGCCCAAGAGACGGGCGGAGTTCGGTTGCGTGCTATGGGACCTGCCCCTCCGAGCGGCCGGGTCCGATGCTGATTGGATCCGGCGAAGGGAGGGATTGATTAGAAGGAAGGCGGGGGAGTGTGCCTGGGAGGCGGGACTGGCGTTGACTATGTCCAATGAGCAGGTAGATCGCCCACGCAGGCGTCGCGGATTCGCCAGGCCTGTCCTATTCCCGCCCCCGACTGGGCGGCTGTGGGGGCGGGAGAAGTGCGTTGATAGGTAGAGAAGGAAAGTGAATGGGGGTTGTCACTCAGCTGGACTAGGATAGGTGGAGGGCCGCCTGCAATTCCCTGCTGCAGAGAAGTGGTTGGGAGGGGCAAGCAACTGTGAGGTGTTTACTGCGCAAGCGTTCCCGATTCCCTTTCTCCCTCCTCTCTTCCACCCCCGACTCTTTAAATCTTCTTCCAGGAAGTCTTCCCCTCCCCCTCCCTTGTCTAGCGGCCTAGATGTCGAAACCAAATTTCTCAGAACGGGGGAAATACGAATTCAAGTCTAGTCCTCTTAGGCATACGTTAAATCTGACGTCCAGAGAGGTTGAGTGACTTGCCCAAGGTCACACAGCTCAGAAGAGTAGAGCGGGGATTTAAACTATATTTTGTCTTTTAACCACTTTCCCATATACAATGCCTTTTTTTTTTTTTTCCAACCATAATGCCATTCTACACATTGTGAATCTCTCCACCAAACTTGGAGCTCCTCCTGAGCAAGAATGGCATCTAGTACTGAAGACCGCTGGTTCAAAGGAAGGAATAGATGAATCTCCTTAGTTTAGCCCAACCACCACCCCTTGGCACCCAAGCCCCTCTTTGATTGACTTTGATTTTGGGGAAGGACTACAATTCTCTGGGCTATTGAGAAATTTGGGGTAAAAGGAACTGAGAGAGTCCATTTCTGTCACCTCCAGGAACTAAACTCCACAACACTTGTCTAATCTCAGAAGTCTGGTATTCTTGGAATGAGCCTTGAGGGAGTGTCCTGGATCCTGTGAACTTCCACTCTGAACCCCCAGGGGATAGGGACCAGGACAAGAGCTGGCCAGGCTGCAGCGTTTCACAGATTGGTCCATCTGGGTTTCCAGGAATGGGGCTTGGGAAAATCATTCTGGATTCTAGGAGGAAGGACGTGCTGAGCTGTCTTAGTGACCAGGAAAGTCCATTCCCAGTATGGGTTGGGGGTGCTATTTGCCCCTAAAGAACAGAGAGTAGAGGACCAATTAGGGGCGGCGCCTGGGTGGCTCAGTTGGTTAAGCCTCTGACTCTTGGTTAACCCCACATAGGGCTCCATGCTGACAGTGCGGAGCCTGGTTGAGATTCTCTCTCTCTCTCTGCTCCTTCCTTGCTCTCTCTCTCTCTCTCTCGCTCTCTCTCAAAAATAAACTTAAAAAACAACCACAATGAACAACCAATAGGAAAGTGAGTTGGAAAAAGTCATTTTTATGGAAAGATACATTAAGCGTTGCAAGGACTGAAGGAGCCCTGAAGGAGTGGGTTAAGCATTGGATTCTTGATTTCGGCTGAGGTCATGACCTCACGACCCATGACCTTCATGGGTTCGAGTCCTGCCTGCCTCCATCTCTGCACCAACAGGGCTGAGCCTGCTTGGAATTCTCTTTCTCCCTTTCTCTGCCCCTCCCCCGCTCTCAAAATAAATGAACAAACTCAAAAAAGAGGAAACACTCTCTCCCGGAGAACATCTTTAAAAATACATCTTCGTGACAGGATTCGAACTTGTCCTCTTTTTGGACAAGAGAAACACGGAGAGTCCCAAGAACAGGAAAAGTGTGTCTAAGTGTGCCTTCCCTGCCTCAACTCTCCACCTCACTTTCACCCAACCACCTTCCACCCTTTGCCCAGGGCCACCTGAGGCCAGATGGAGTTAACTCTGGGCTCAGTATGGGGGGGGAAGAATGTCCTGAAGTTAGGTCCTGATATAGATAGGTGGGGGAACTCAGTCCTCCCTCCACACATACCCTACCCTAGAGCCCATGAAGTAACCAAAACTTAATTTTCAAGACTGGCCCTAAAGCAAAGGCATTCTGGATTCTAATAGGGAGTCAGACCGGGAAGGCTGATTTAACTTTCTGGAAAACCTGGGATTGTTTGATCCTGTGTGGGGGCAGTCCTGGACCCCCCCCCCCCATCACAGGAACTCATGACCCCTGTTGAATTAGAGCGGTACTTATTAAATAGAAACACAGTGGGAGCCACATATATAATTTTCAACTGACTCGAGCTACATTTTTTAGTTAAAAAAGTGAAATTAATTTTAATAATGTATTGGGGGCTCCTGGGTGGCTCAGTTGGTTAAGTGTCCGACTTCGGCTCAGGTCATGATCTCGCGGTTCGTGAGTTCGAGACCCGCGTCAGGCTCTGTGCTGATGGCTCAGAGCCTGGAGCCTGTTTCAGATTCTGTGTCTCCCTCTCTCTCTGACCCTTCCCCGTTCATGCTCTGTCTCTCTCTGTCTCAAAAATAAATAAACGTTAAAAAAAATTAAATAATATATTGTATTGAAGCCAACATACCCGAATACTATCATTTGAACATATTTACCATTCTAATTTTCCTAAATCTTTGCTTTTGTTTTGAGACAGGGAGCACATGTGCAAGTGGGAAAGGGGCAGAGGGAGAGAGAGAGAGAGAGGATCCCAAGCAGGCTCCAGGCTCAGCACGGAGCCCAACTCCAGACTTGATCCCACAACCCTAGGATCATGACCCGAGCCAAAATCAAGAGTCGGATGCTCAACCAACTGAACCATCGAGGAGCCTCTAATTTTCCTGAGTCTTTGAAATCCTGTGTTTTCTACTTAGAGCACACATTGATTGAGACTCACCACATTACAGGCACTCAGTAGCTAAAAGTCATTGATTGTGCCTGTGAACTTGGAATTATAGAAGGAAGGAAGGAAGGAAGGAAGGAAGGAAGGAAGGAAGGAAGGAAGGAAAGGGGAAGGGAGGGGAGGGGAAAGAAGGGGAGGGGAAAGGGAGGGGAGGAGAGGAGAGGGAAGGGAAGGGTAGGGAAAGGAAGGGAAGAATTATAGGGCTGGTTTGAACAAGACAATTATGGGGCTCCGGGGCTCAAAAACTAACCCACTGTTAGGTTTTAAGACCAGACTTTGAACAAGTCCACATTTGGGGGTCTAATGAGCTTTGGGCAGACCTATTCATTAAGAAGAAACCCCAGGAGTAGCCCAAGTATCTCATGGATTGAACCAGCAATAGCTCCTAAGACTGGCCTCTGCAAACCAACTCTTGATTTTCTCCAGAAAAACTGGACTCATCCTCAGTCTTCCCATTTGGGCAAAGGGGCCCTCCATCAATCACTTGGGCACTCTTGCCAGAACCCCGTCCCTCCCCCTCACGCCAAGGGCGGAGCACATCTGAAGTCAGCCACCTCCGTCGGTCACCATGCAGGCTACTGTCACCGTCATCATCCCTTACCTGGAAACTTGCAGTGACATACCTTATGACTGTCCCCGCTTCCATCCTGGCCACCCACAGTCCACCCCGCACACATCAGGGCACTTCTTTCAACAATTATCAGCTGTGTCCTTCCCCAGCATAAAGGCTTCAGCCACACTGGCCTCCCCTTGGCCATTCCGACCCTCCAGACCTGTTCCTACGCTCCACCTCTACCCCCAGCGTCCCCCAACCATATTCTTGTTTCTTTGTCTGTTCCCTGCCTGCCCTGGCGCAGCCCCCCCCCCCCCCAGAATCTTGGATCCCCCAGCAGCGGGACACAAGCAGAGGGACCCAGACCCCAGAGTACCCCACGAATCCAGGGTATTGCATGAAGAATCAAGTGTGCATGGGGGGGTGGGGGGGAGGGTGGCGGGCAGGGGCCGGATGAACCCACAGTCTCAGGGGAAGGGAAGCTGAACCTCTCCCGAGGACTAGTGGGCCCATCCATTGTAAGTTCTGGACTAGAATGGAGAAATCCATCGTGGTTCTAATGGAAAGAACACATCTGGTAGAACCAGAAGTGTTCAGGGAGACCCCCTGGGGGAACACACTGGCCAGTGCCTTCTCCTACCCCTATGCACCCCCCCCCCCCTTACTGGGGCCCAGTGGTTGGGTCCTTTATGAGGCAGGCCTGGGAGGACAGGGACTTTGAGGGTCAGCGGTCAGAGTAGGTGGAGAGTCTCAGAGGAAGGAGTCCCCGGGGGCAGGGCCCCCCCCCCCCCCACGCCATGGCGAGCGTGGTGGTCAAGACAATCTGGCAATCCAAAGAGATCCATGAGGCCGGGGACCCCCCAGCGGGGGTCGAGAGCCACTCCCAGCTGGTCCCCGAGGCTCCTGGGGGGGTGAGCACCCCGGCCAAGGGGATCACGAAGAAAAAGAAGGCCGTGTCGTTCCACGGGTGGGTTTGTCGCACCCTGTCGGGGACGGTCCTAGCGCCCGGCACTGCCTCCAACAGAGCACGAGTGCCACCGTGGGTGCTGGAGGAAGGGGAGGGGGAGACGAGGAGGGGGCAACCGAGGGCCAGGCCAGACGGTGGTGGCAGCAGAGGGAGGTAGAGAGGAAGAGGGTCGTGGGGATGGAGCGAGGGAGGGTGGAAGGAGGGAGGAGAAAGCAGGCAGCAGAGAGGGAGGAGGACGAAGAAAGTGGACGATAAGGTTGCAGTCAGAGAGGGCAGGCGGCGTGGAGACAGGGAGGCAGGAGGCACCGGACCCACTGGGGCTGTATCTCGAGCCCCCTGCCCGTTTCTCCTGCACAGGGTGGAGCCTCGGATGTCCCACAAGCCAATGCACTGGTGCCTGAACCTCAAGAGGTCCTCCGCCTGCACCAATGTGTCACTGCTCAACCTGGCCGCGATGGAGCCCACTGACTCCTCAGGGACAGACTCAACCACAGAGGACAGTGGCCCTCTTGCACTGCCGGTGCCCCCTGCCTCCCCCACCCTACCCTGGGCTTCGGATGACCCAGACATCTCGGAAATACTGGTGAGGGGCCCTGGCTGGGGAAGGCTAGGGTCTTCGCCCTGGTGGTAGACAAATACTGAGGAGGGGGGGCGGGGGGCTCTTCTTGACTTGGAGGAAGAAAGTGCTGGTCGTCCTCCAGGCCCAGAGGAACCGCCTCCTCCTCCCCTAACCACGAAGCCAGCCCTGAATCAGTCCCCATCCTGGGTGAATGATGCCTGTTGCCTAGGGAATTGGTCTCCTTAGTTCGTTCACTCGCTTCCAAACGTTCTGGGTGAGGCTGGAGTCCCAGGTAGGAGTTAGGCCAGGTTTCTGAACTCGGGGACCCCCCAGTCTGGTGGAGCTGGCAGAGACAGACTGCGGTGATAACTCTCAAACCAGGCTGGGAATATCAGAGAATGCTTCCTGGAGGAGGCGGCTGTTGCAAGCGGGCTTTGATGGTTGAGTAGGAGTTCTCGGAGGGGATCACCTAAATCTGGGGCAAAACCGAGAGGTAAGCGAGATCTAGGGGGGATTTAGAGAATTCCTGACTAGAGCATAGAGTGCTACAGTTTGATCTTTTCTTTTTCTTTTTAAAAGTGTTTATTCATTTACTTATTAAATGCTTATTTATTTCTTTTGAGAGAGAGAGAGGAGGAGGAGGGCAGAGAAAGGGAGGGAGAGAATCCCAAGCAGGCTCTGCATCGTCAGCATGGAGCCTGATGCGGGGCTTGAACTCACGGACCACGAGATCATGACCTGAGCCAAAGTCAGGAGTCGGACCCTCAATCAACGGAGCCCACCGAGTCGCTCCTACAGTTTGATCCTTTAACGTCCCTGCCACCCTCCACCCCGGCCAGGCTTCCTCCGGGCCAGGCCCTGAACTGGGCTTGAAACGGACTCTGAGAATTACACGAATGACAACCACGGTCATAATGTTGCTCACAAGACTCACTAGCATTTCCTAAGCGACTTCTATGTTCTGAGAGCCTCAGTTTCCTCATCTGTAAAACTGGAAATGCAGGGATTTGCTCTTTCAACACATAGGTCTTGAACGCCTATGATGCGCCAGGCGCTGGTGTAGGAGCAGCAAAGGGACAGCCAGACAGCGTTCTGGATGCAGCCACGCCCACTTCACGAGGTGGTCATGACAAAGAGGTGGAGCCCGTTCTGTAAAACGTTCAGCACGGCTGCGGGCTCAGAATCAGTGTTGCTTGTTGTTATTTATCCCCATTTCACAGAGGAAGATATTGAGGCCTCAGAAAGGGTAAATAGGCCACGCCGCTTATAAGTAGTGGAGACGGTCTCAGGAGTTGGTGGGGGAGGGGGGGCGCGCCCTGCATCGATGGGGACAGTCGAGGTCACTGTGGGAACCCTGAAGAGGGTGGCCTTGGCCCAGTCGGCCATGGTCAGGGGAGGCTTTCCAGAAAAGGCAACACAGAAGCTGGATCTTGAAGATAAGGAAGGTGTTCCCCAGGCAGAAGACAGAGAATGGTGTTCTAGCTGACTGGAACAGCAGGTGCAAAAGGACAGGGAGAGGGGGTTAGGTCTCTGGGGCTGGAGTGTGGGGGGTGAGAGGGACGAGGCTGGAGTGGAGAGGGCAGAGGCCACGCAGGCTGAGAACTGTGGGTGTGCTCCTGAGGGCAGTGGGGAGCCATTGAAGGTTCCTGGGTAGGGGAGAGGAGCAGCTCAGGAGTTCTGAATCCATTCCCATGTACTGAGCACCTACTATGTGCCAGGCACTGTGTCACATCCCCGTGGTGGTGAATCTCGTTTTCTTCTCTTAGAAGTTCTGTCAGGGAACTGGTATAATTACCGGTTTAAAGATGAGGGGCGCCCGGGGGGCTCAGTCGGTTGAGCGTCCGACTTCGGCTCAGGTCACGATCTCGCGGTTCGCGGGTTCGAGCCCCGCGTCGGGCTCTGTGCTGACGGCTCGGAGCCTGGAGCCTGCTTCGGATTCTGTGTCCCTCTCTCGCTGTGTTCCTCCCTCGCTCATGCTCTGTCTCTCTTTCTCTCAAGAATAAAGAAAACATTAAACAAAATTTAAAAAAAAAATTCTTTTAAAGATGGAAACACAAGTAACTGAGGAACAGAGAGGTGGAGTGACCTGAGCAAAGTAGGAGAGCCTGTAAGAGACAGGGCCAGGATTAGGTGGTGTGAATGCAAAGGTCCCTTCTTTCCCTGGATGACTCCTCTGCACCTGGTGTGGGGATGTCTGGAAGGCGGAGGCTGGAGGCAGGGAGGCCAGACAGGAGGCTGGGCGAGGGCCCGGGATGGAAGGGTCAGATGGAAAGAAGGGAACAGGGCAGAGAGAGTCCTGGTGGGACGGGTGGCCCCGGAGACATCTCCCCCAGCCAGAGCAGTGTCCTCCCTCTCGGAGCATCTGCAGAGGCCTGCCTCCCACCAGAAGTGTTTCTGAGTCACATCCCGTCCCTGGGGGATTGTGACAGCCGGGAAAGAGCCCTGCTGAGAGCAAGGCCCGAAGCAGCCATGGGCTGCGGTGGGGCTGCGCGGATGCATCAGCCTCCCAGGACTTTGAGGTTCCTTCTCTGTGAGATGGAAACAGTAATGACAGCCAACATCCAGGGGCACAGGTGGGAGCGGTAGGGCGGGGACAGCAAGAGCCCATCCTGGCATTCAGCACCTGAGCTACAACAGGAGAGAAAGCTAGAGACAGGCAGAGGGGAGGTGGCGGAAACCCAGAGAGAAGGGGACAGAGACCAGAGTGGGGGGAGGGAAACTTGGTGGGGGGGCACAGAGATCCAGAGGTGGGCGACAGAGGCCACAGAGACTGGGGGACAGATATTTGGGTCAGGGGGAGAGCAGGGACCAGGAGAGAGGGAGACAGAGACCCAGAGAGAGGAAGGAAGAGAACTGGGTGCCTGGGGCCCCCTGCTGAGATGACAAGTCCCAGACCCAACAGAGAACAGCAGGAGAACACGAAGCAGAAGCTTTGGGCTCCTGTCTTAAGCGAGGACACCATTACGAGGCCAGGAAAGGAACAGAGATGGTGGTATTGCTTTCTGAGAAGGTCGGTGAAGCAACGCAAAGATGGACAGGGCAGAATTCCTGGGGGTTACGTGAGGTCTTGGTGCTAAGCCCCTTCCTGGTACTTCCCGCCCTGTTGTCATTATTTTCAACAATGGTGACACTAGTCATTGAGCTTGCCTTACTGACCTTACCACCTTGGCCATTCTTCCCCATTGCCATCTGAGCAAGGTAGCATCATTCCTGTTTTATGGCAAAGGAAGAAAAGCAGGCTCAGAGTGGGGGGGGGTTGATGGCCAAGGTGCAGCCTATGGGTGGCCAAGGAGGGATTTGTCCCCATCTCTGGCTCTCCCCTCACCATCAGGCCGTTCGCGTCTCAGCCAAGGGCGACAGGCCCTGTCTTCACCACCCCCAGATCTGCTCTCAGTGAAGCTAAGACTCACCCCCCAGGGACCCAAATGGCCCCTTCTCAAAGAAGTATTGACCACAGGCCAGCCTGCGCCCCTCCCACCGGCCCTGGGAAGGTAGCTATTAACCTCACCTCCATGTGACAGGTGGGGTAAGAGTCCCCTCCCTGAGGTCGTACAACTATTAAGTGGGAGAACGGAGTAGACCCCAGGACCTACTTTCCTTATTTTCCAGAACAGCTACAGGAAACCCAAGACCTTCTGGGTCTTCGGTTTAAAAATAATCACTTTGGGGGCACCTGAGTGGTTCAGTCGGTTAAGCGTCCAACTCTCGATTTCGGCTCAGGTTGTGATATGGCGGCTCGTGAGATTGAGCCCCGCATCAGGCTCTGTGCTGACAGTGCACAGCCAGCTTGGGATTCTCTCTCGTGCTCTCTGTCTGTCCCTCCCCAGCTAGCGCTCTCTCTCTCTCTCTCAAAATAAATAAAAATTAAAAAAATAATCAGGGGCGCCCGGGTGGCTCACTTGGTTAAGCATCCAACTTCGGGTCAGGTCATGATCTCACAGTTTGTGAGTTCAAGCCCTGCATCGGGCTCTCCGCTGTCAGCATAGAGCCCGCTTCAGATCTTCTGTCCCCCCCTCCCTCTGCCCTTCCCCTGCTCGCTCTCTCTAAAAAATAAACAATTAAAAAAATTTGTTTAATGTTTTATTTATTTTTGAGAGACAGAGAGAGGGTATGAGTGGGGAGGGGCAGAGAGAGAGAGAGAGGCTCAGAATCCGAAGCAGGCCCCAGGCTCTGAGCTGTCAGCACAGAGCCCGACGCAGGGCTCGAACTCGTGAACCATCACAAAGTCAGATGTTTAACCAACTGAGCCCCCCAGGCACCAAAGTCGGACATTTGACCAATTGAGCCCCCCAGGCGCCCCCAAAATAAGTAATTTTAAAAAATCACTTTGTGTATTGGTTAGCTACTGCTGTGAAACAAATTATCCCCAAGCTTAGAACAACCAGCCTGGAGTGGCTTAGCTGGGTGGTTCTGGCTCAGGGTTTCTCTTAAGGTTGGAGTCAAAATGTCAGTAGGGGCTGCCGCCATCCGAAGGACTGACCAGGACTGGAGTTTGCACACCCACATTCATAAGGCTCTTGGCTGGAGGTTCATTTCCTTGTCCCATGGGCCTCCCCACGAGGGGCTGCTTGTGACATGGCAGTGACTCCCCAGAGCAAGCGAGGGCAAGCAGGAAGCCAAGGTTCCTTTTGTGAACTGGTCTCTTAAATCACACGCCATCACTTCTGCCTTATTCTACTAGCGACGAGGGTCACTAAGTCCAGCTGACACTCAGGTGAGGCAGGTAAGTCTCCTCATTTAGAGAAGTGTCAACTTACGGGCACACAGTAAAGCCTTGGATGGCGAGTAGCTTGTTCTGGGTGTGATCCACAAGACGAGCGAACGTTTCTAATACATTTCATACTTGATAAATGTGCTGTCTTGCAATACGAGTAGTACGTGCCATCGAATGGCACGCGATCACAACTGAGCCAACGGTTCTTGAAATTCACTTTGATATACGGGCGCTTTGGATTACAAGCAGGTCTCCCTGCGCGAATTATGCTCGCAAACCAAGGTTTTACTGTATTTAAAAAAATTTTTTTTTCTGACATTTATTTATTTTTGAGAGACCGAGCACAAGTGGGGGGAGGGAAAGAGAGAGAAGTGGGGGAGGGGCAGAGAGCCGAAGCGGGCTCCAGGTTCTGAGCTGTCAGCGACACAGCCCAATGCGGGGCTCGAACTCGTGAACTGGGAGATCATGACCTGAGCGGGAAGCTGGACGCTTAACCGACTGAGCCACAATCTCTTTACTTCTTATGGGTCTATGCAGATGTCCTAGTTCTTCATACCCTCCCTCCTCCTCCTCCTCCTCCCTCCTCTTGCTCCTCTGTCTCTGTCTTGTTCATCTTCTTCAGACTTTAAAGTAACCTCTACACCCGTCTACACCCCACGCGGGGCTCAAACTCAAAACCCCGAGATCCAGACTCACACACTCCACTGACTGCACCAGCCAAGTGCCCCTCTGATAACGACTTCTACTCTCCATTCTCCTGAGGTCACTGAGGTCAGAAAGCGTACTTTGTATGATTCGCTTCTTTTGCATTTATTGAGACTTGTTTTCTGACTCAATGCAGGGTCCATCCCGGACCCGAGGTAGAATGTCTCATGGGCACTTGAGAAGAATGTGTATTCTGCTCTTGCCGGGTGGAGGGCTGTCTGTCAGACGTCTGTTAGGTCTGGCTGGTTTATAGTGGTTTTCCGGTCTTCTGTCTCCTTGTTGATTTCTCTCCGGTTGTGCTGTCCGTTACTCAAAGTGTGATACTGAGGCTGAAGTCCCCAACCATTGTTGTTGAATTGTCAATTTCTCGCTTCAATTCTGTCAGGTTTTGTTTCACACAGTTTAAACTCTTTTTAATGTTTTGTTTAGAGGGAGAGAGAGAGAGACAGAGTACAAACGGAGGAGGGGCAGAGAGAGAGAGGGAGACACAGAATCCGAGGCAGACTCCAGGCTCCGAGCTGTCAAGCACAGAACCCAACGCAGGGCTCAAACTCATGAACCATGAGATCCTGACCTGAGCCGAAGTCAGACGCTTAACCGACTGAGTCACCCAGGCGTTCCTTCTTTCATGCATTTTAAAGCTCTGTTTGGTGCATATATATTTATAATGGTTACACCTTCTCAAGGACTTGACTCTTACAGGTTTGGGCAGTTTTTTTCATTGTTTTTATGGAGGGGTGGAATTTTGGAGATCCATCATTTTGCTTATGTCACCTTAATACAATATTTCTTTTTTCTTTTATTTTTTTATTTTGAGAGAGAGAGAGAGAGAGATCAGGGGAGAGGGGCAGAGGGAGAGAGAGAAAGAGAGAGAATCTTGGACAGGTTCCACGCTGAATGGGGAGCCTGATGAAGGCTCCTGGGGCCACGACCTGAGCCGAAATCACACCCCTGGGGCCATGACCTGAGCCGAAATCAAGAGTCAGACACAACCGACTGAGTCACCCAGGTGCCCCAATACGATATTTCTCATCACACCTCTTCTCCAGAGCAATCATGCAAGGAACGTGGTGTTGTCCTTTTCTTACGATAGAGGAAATTTGTTCTCCCTTTTCTCTTTGCGTACTAGTCCAGCAACTGTGAAGGACACCAAAGTAACTGGCTTAGGCAAGATACTTTATTTCTCTCTCACATAATAATCTCAACAAGCGTAGCAGGCTTGCTCTTCAAATGAAGTGCGTTACAGGCTCCGTGTTCTGGAGGTTCAGCTATAGAGTCGCAAGTGTGGCTGCCAGTAACAAAAAGACACAAAATAGCACAGGCTAAACAGATGGAAGATGTTCTCTCTCACATGTACATCACGGTCAGTGGTTGGAATTTGAGTACAGCGGCTCCACAGTACTGAGGACTCAGCCTTCTCTATCTTGTTGTGTCCTGCAACTGGTGGTCAAGATGTTTGCTCTGGCTTTAGCCACCAACTTTGAACTCCAGCCAGCAAGAAGAGAGAAAGGGGGATGTTTTCCCTCTCTTCCTCTAAGAAAGGCATGACTTAGAAAATGCTTACCTTATTGCTACTCACATCCCATTGGCCGAAACTTTGTGGTGTGGCCACACCTACCTGCAAGGGAGCCTGGGAAATGTAGTCTTTGCCTGGACAGTCGTGTGCCGGGCTAAGTCGTCTAAAAATGTGGAAGAGCAGACAGTGGATCCTGCCACCTGCGTCCCTCTTGGGCCACAGTTTGCTTCGCATGAGTCCTAAAGCATTTTCTGGTGATATAAGGTGGCGATGATCAGAGGCTATGTGGTGTCATGGTTTAAAACAAAGGCTCTGGCGGGGCGCCTGGGTGGCGCAGTCGGTTAAGCGTCCGACTTCAGCCAGGTCACGATCTCGCGGTCTGTGAGTTCGAGCCCCGCGTCAGGCTCTGGGCTGATGGCTCGGAGCCTGGAGCCTGTTTCAGATTCTGTGTCTCCCTCTCTCTCTGCCCCTCCCCCGTTCATGCTCTGTCTCTCTCTGTCCCAAAAATAAATAAAAAACGTTGAAAAAAAAAAAATTAAAAAAAAACAAAGGCTCTGGGTTTAAAATCTGACAAGGCCATCTCACGCACTGTGTAGCTGGGAATTCAAGGGGGGATTGTATCTCTAAGCCTCATTTTCCTCACTTGCAGATTGGGCCAAAAAGCCTCAAAAGGTGTGGCTTAGAGGACTGAAAAGGAAATGTATGTGTGGGGGGGGGGGGGGGCATGGTGCTTAGTGAGCACTTATATCTGGAAAGTGGATTATCTTAAAATTTTTTTCCAGTGCCTGGAGAGAAAAATACAGCATGTGTTTTAATAGTTCATCTTATTTATGTCTGTGGACCCCAAGGGCATTTCTCTCAAGGTTCAATTGAGACCATCCATCTCCCATGGATCTGAGTTCTCCCCTGACCGCCCCCCCCCCCCCCCACTCCCTTCCGGATCCCACTTCTTTTCCTTCCCATTCACCAAGCAGAAAATGAGCCCACCCTCTGGTTTCATGGAACAGGAGTACCAAGAATCAAAGAGGTACAGCCCCGGCCCAAGGTCACACAGCCATTGCAGGGCAAAATTGAGGTGCAAACCCAGCCTCCTCTCTGTTCTAGACCTTTTTCTTGGGGTTGGGGTTCGCTCCCACACACCCACTGACCTGCCTTCTCCCATTCTTCCCCAGAGTGGGGTCAACAGTGGATTGGTCCGTGCCAAAGACTCCATCACCAGCTTGAAGGAAAAGACCACCAGGGTTAACCAGCACGTGCAGACGCTGCAGGTGTGGGGACCCCCTCCCCCCCAATACCTCCTCTTCCTCCACGGCCAAGTTCCTCTCCTAGAGCTCTCCTCCAACTCAGTGCCCCCACAGCCCTGCTTGGGAAGGTTGAGGCTGGGAAGGGAAAGGGTCCTTCCCAGACCCAGCCTCTCCTCCCCATGGGGTATCCTCGTGGCCCTGGCTAACCTCTCTTCCCTTCCGGGCTCCAGAGTGAGTGTTCTGTGCTGAGCGAGAATCTAGAGAGAAGGCGGCAAGAGGCGGAGGAACTAGAAGGCTACTGCAGTCAACTCAAGGTGAGCCGCAGCCGAGCAAGAGAAGGGTGGGGAGAAGGGAGCGGAAGTAGGAAGAAGGTGGAAACGTGAGGGGGAATGGAGTCACGGACAGGAGATGGGTGGAGAAAACTAGCCCTTGGAGCGGGGGGGTCTACGGAGGAAGCCATCCCTGAAGCCCAGGGAACCAGGCAGACCGGAGGAAGCAGGTGTGTTTCAGAGGAGGGGTGGGAGCCTCTATGGAACTAGCGAGGGTAAGAGTTGGGAGGCGGGAACTGGAATGGGAAGGCAGGGCCCCTGCCCTGGTGTTCTGACCCAGGAGAACTGCCTGAAGGTGACCCAGTCGGTGGAAGACGCTGAAATAAAAACCAACGTCCTGAAGCAGAACTCTGCCCTGCTGGAGGTGAGGGGGGCGGGGGGGTGGGGGTTGAGGAAGACGGTCAGACGCACGAGGTACTTGAAGTAGGCTTCAGGTGGGGCTTCCTGCCCAGCCACCCCCGCCCCTTCAACGTTCACGTTCAAGCTCCTCCATGCGTACTCGCGCTCAGGTCTTGGAGAGGGACTCGTGTCCGACTCTGAGCAGGAATGCCTGTCCGGCCCCCATTTCTCACTCATTTCCCAGCACCATGTTGGAAAAGCTTCACTTGTTCTGACAGGAGGGGCTGGAATTTGGCCCCACGGAGAACCGGAGTGGGGGTGGAGGGCTGGAGGGGGACGTGGAGGCAAGCATTCGGAGGTTAAAGCGAGTGGGATTTCAGACGGGCCAGTCCTCCCCGGCAACAGCAATGGAGAGTCCATCTAGACTCGAAACGGGGCTTCCCACTCTTCCCTTCCCCATCCATTTACTTTCCAATCTCGGGGAGTCATTGGGCAGATTGGCGGGTGGAGGTGGTCGTGGGAGGCGAGCGGCCGGACGGGGTCACCCCGCCTTCCTTCCCCGCCCAGGAGAAGCTGCGTTATCTCCAGCAGCAGCTGCAGAACGAGACACCGCGGAGGCAGGAGGCCGAGCTGCAGGAGCTGCAGCAGAAGCTGGAGGCTGGCCTCTCTCGGCAGGGCCTGGGCCCCCCCGCCCAGCCCCCTGGCTCCTCTGGCCCTCCGGGGAGCCCCAACGAACCCCCGCGACCGCGCAGCATGGCCTCAGGCGGTTGGGGAATGGGGCCGCGGGCGGGGGAGGGCCCCGTCGTGAGCGAGCAGGAGTTGCAGAAGGTCTCTGCCGGCCTTGAGGAGCTGAGGCAAGTGGGAAGGGTGCGAGGGTGTGAAACCTCGAGGACCTGACTTGGGGGGGCCCGAGGGTGGAGCCTCGAAGATCAGAGCGGGACGAGGGCCTATGCGATGGAGCTCCAGGAGCCCAGGAGGGAGGGTGTTGGGGATGGTGAGCTGGAAAGGCCGGACTTCAAAGAGCTGAGTTTTGAGTATAGGGTTGGCGGAAGGGAGGTCCGCGTCTGGTGAAACTAGGCTGGGCGGGTTTGGGTAGGGGACAGGTCCTTGGCGGGCTCCAACTTCAGGGTCGCAGCGTCTGGAGGAGCTGGCATGGGGCTGGGGGGTGGGGGCAGTACAAGGGAAGGGCCAGGACCCCCGACAAGGGGACAGGGACGTGAGAGGATTGCAAGAAATGGGCAGGACAGGAGAATTTGGGAGCTGGGTGGGTCCAGAGCCATGGGCAGGGAGGGGGCGTTGGAGACCTGTCCGAACCTCAGCCCTGACCGGTTCCTTACCTCTGCTTCTCCAGGAGGGAGGTGTCCTCGCTGACTGCCCGGTGGCATCAGGAGGAGGGGGCGGTACAGGAGGCCCTGCGGCTGCTCGGGGGCCTGGGCGGCAGGCTCGACGGCTTCCTGGGCCAGTGGGAGCGGGCGCAGCGTGAGCAGGCGCAGACCGCGCGGGGCCTACAGGAGCTGCGGGGCCGGGCGGATGAGCTGTGCACCTTGTAAGAACCCAGGCGAGCGCGCGGCCAGGGAATAGGGGGCGGGGCCTTGAAGGTCAGGGATGGACCCATCAGCTGGGGCCTAGAGGTCGAGCCCCTAGCCTGGCACGTGGAAGCTCTAATTAGAAAGAGGGGGTGGCTTGCTATAGATAATAAGGATTGAGGGGCGGCGCCAATTAGAGAAGCGTTGTGTTCCATGCCTTAAAAGGATAAGGGGAGGAGCCAAGTAGGAACAGGGAAAGCCAATTGGAGAACAGGGAGGGGCATTTCGGAACTTAAGACACAAAGGAAAGGCCAATCAGAGCGCAGAGGGGCGGGGCAGGGCCGGAGTATCGCAGACTAGATGCAAACGGAGGGGCTGCGCTAATGGGTGAAGTGCGAAGGGGACTTAACCGTTGGAGAGGCTACCTCGCAGCACTGGTTACCCTCACCTCAGGGTGGAGCGATCTGCAGTGTCTGTGGCTTCCCTGAGGAGCGAACTGGAGGGGCTGGGCCCAATGAAACCTATTCTGGAGGAGCTGGGGCGGCAATTTCGGAGCTCTCGAAGAGGGTCTGACCTCTCCATGACCCTGGATCGGCCGCCCCAAGGCTCCTGTGCCCGCTGTGCCAGGTAAGGGGATGGGGCCTGGCGGGGCCTGGTGCATTCTGGGTCACGTTGAGAACAGACCATTGAAGGAGATGGGGCACTGGCCAAGACTCTGGCAGGGGGTGGAGTGGATAGGGAGGAGTTCACGGTGGGAGAGTATCCCCATGCGTTTTAGGACAGGCTAGTCCTTGTGCGTGATGGGAGCCAGATTTCTCCCCTTCCCACAAGATGAAGTCAGTGTCTCGTGGAACACAAGATATGATACATTTTGAGCATCCTGGATTTCCAGTGCATTGTGAGGAGGTTGGGATGTGGTACTTGGTGGGAGGCCAGGTTTCTCTGCGTCGTGAGAAAGGTTGAGACCTTGATGCATTGGAGAACGGAAGGACACCAGGGTTGGTCCGCAATAGGAAGTGGGGGACTCCCAATTCGGGTTCAAGTTTAACTAGTGTATGATGGGAAATGTGGTTTTTTTTTCATGAACTAAGGGCCGTCTGCTACCCTTTGGGAGTGGGCACCCCCCAGGGCACTGTGGGAATTACCCACACTGTGGAAATCAAAAGATACCTGATGCACTGTAGGTTGGCCCCAGTGCACGGTGGGAAGGGTGCGGGGGTGCATAGCGGAAGCGCCATCTGAGTGGGGGCCGGGCAGGTGGCTACGGGGCATCCGGGAACGGAGTTGGTATTAGGCTTCTTACACCCGGTGACTGCCCCTCCCTCAGCCAGGGGCAGCAGCTGTCCACAGAGTCCCTGCAGCAGCTACTGGAGCGAGCACTGACCCCCCTCGTGGACGAGGTGAAGCAGAGGGGCCTGGCTCCCGCCTGCCCCAGCTGCCAGAGGCTACACAAGAAGATTCTGGTACCAGGGACCACAGGCCATCATGCCCCACTTTTCGGTCAGGGGGGCGGGAGGGGAGCCCCGGACACAAGGATCCTGTTGATGTGTGGCAGGATGGGAAGCACTAAACACCATTCGTGGCAGGTGTTGGGGGAACACGTAGATCTGACGCATCGGGGTGGGGAGCAGAGGCAAGCAGTCTGGTGGGTGGTAAGTCACAGGTCAGTCATTATGGGACCCGGGCTGATGGACTTGGGCCCGAGGCAGTGGATGACTCATTGGATCTGATGCACGGGGGGACACAGGAGACAGACGCTCGTCTACGGCTTCATGGAATACAAGCCTGATTTTCTGTAGACCTTCAGAGACGCAATATGGGATCATTGAGGTCAGACAGGGGACCCAGTGAATACAAGTCACAGTAGGCTAGTGCATTATGGGAAATGGAACTACAGCTCGTCACGCGGTATTGCACCACCGGCCCCAGCCTATTAGCTGATGGAACTTGAGGCCTGTGTACATCCTGAAACATACATGCCTAATGTATTATGGGATACTGGCCTAATGTATGATGGGACACAAGTTGCAGTGGGTGAGACGACACTGATGTGGCAGGACTATAGGACTAATACATGAGAGGACATGGGGCCTGGGACGTTGTGGAATGTAGGGAACCAGAGGACTGAGGATTATTATTTTAACTGAGATGCTGGTCTAATAGAGATGCGGGGTCTTACGAATTAGGGGATGTAGTTCACCAATGATGGGATCCTGGGACCTGGACACATATCAAATGCACGATGGTTCATGGGTACTAGGTGACAACATGTTAGATGCTGATTGCGTGCTTGCTGGGACCCAGAAGGGCAGTACGTTAGGGGACAGACAGTGGGACAGCCACAGGTTCAGCACATGATGGGATATGGAAAGCCCACTGTGGGATGCCGGGGTCAGTCTCAGGTCCGAGGCATGATGGGAAACCCTGGGGGAGGAACGTGGACCCCACGGGCCCCATGACCCTTGCCCGCCGCGATCCAGCTCCCCCTCCACCCCCAGCCCAGTCTGGCAAGCCCAGCCGCGCCTACACTCCTCTCCCCAGGAGCTGGAGCGCCAGGCCTTGGCCAAACACGTCAGGGCAGAGGCCCTAAGCTCCACCCTTCGGCTGGCCCAAGACGAAGCCTTGCGGGCCAAGAACCTGCTGCTGACCGACAAGATGAAGCCGGAGTGAGGAAGGAGGCTGAGGGCGTGGGAGGAGGGTGAGGTCTTGGGGAAAGGGCCTGAGTCACCCTCTTCTTCCACTCTAGCCCCCTGGCATCTGGCCTCATCAGCACCAGCCCCCCACTCTCTGTTATTACAGGGAGAAGGTGGCCACTCTGGACTACGTACACCTGAAGATGTGCTCCCTCCACGATCAACTCAGCAACCTGCCACTTGAGGGGTCCACAGGGACGACGGGGGGAGGAAGCGGTGGGGGAGCTCCCCCAAAACGTGGGGGCCCAGCCCCTGAACAATAAATGGCCTCTCACGCTGGCATGAAATCTCTCTCCTTTTTGGCACCACAGGAGGGCTGGTAAATCCCACACACACCGCGCACGAGCCTCTCCCCGTGACTCGATCCTCAGCCAATGGGGTTTCCAGAGAGTTGATGATGATGGCACAGTTCTTTGGAAAGGAAATGGGGGGTAGAAATAAGGACCTGTGGTACAGTGTGGGACCGTCGATCCAAACCTTTTTAGAGTGGTTTTTAAAAAATTATAGGATATATGTATATAACATATAAGATCAAGAGTCACATGCTGTACTGACTCAGCCAGCCAGGAGCCCCTACAGTGATTTTTTTTTTTTTTAACTAGACCGTTATATCGTCTACCACTGTGTAAAAAAATTACCCCTCCCCAAACGTAGCTGCTTAAAAGAATAAACCTATTGGTGGGAGGGAGGGGAGGGTGGGTGATGGGTATTGAGGAGGGCACATTTTGGGATGAGCACTGGGTGTTGTATGGAAACCAATTTGACAATAAATTTCATATATTAAAAAATAAATAAATAAATAAAATAAAAAAAAATAAAGTCTTCTGCAAAAAAAAAAAAAAAGAATAAACGTATTGTCTCACACAATTTCTGAGGGTCAGGAACCTAGGAGTGGCATAGCTGGATGGTTGTGGTTCAGGGTCCCCATGAGGTGGCCTCGTTTGGAGGCCTCGGTTCCTTGTTGTCTGTCGGCGGGGGGGGGGGGGGGGGGGGGGCTCAGTTTCTCACGACGGCTACCTGTCCCTAGAGCAAGCAGTCTAAGAACAAGCAGGAAGCTACAGGGCCTTTGATGACCTCGTCTCTGAAGTTGCAAACTGTCATTTTCCCTTTTTATATTCATTAGAGTTGAGTCACCGAGTCCAGATCATACTCAAGGATCATGTCAAAGGATTTGCAGACATATTTTTTTAAAGATTTCATTTTAGGGGCGTCTGGGTGGCTCAATCAGTTAAGCATCCAACTTCGGCTCAGGTCATGATCTCACGGTTTGCGGGTTCAAGCCCCACGTCGGGCTCTGTGCTGATGGCTCAGAGCTTGGAGCCTGTTTCGGGTTCTGTGTGCGTCTCTCTCTCTGCTCCTCTCCCACTCATGCTCTGTCTCTGTCTCTCAAAAATAAACATTAAAAAAAAAAAAAGATTTCAGGGCACCTGGGTAGCTCAGTCGGTTAAGTGGCCAACTTTGACTCAGGTCATGATCTTGCAGTTCATGAGTTCGAGCCCCACATAGGGCTCTGTGCTGACAGCTCAGAGCCTGGAGCCTACTTCAGATTCTGTGTCTCCCTCTCTTACCCTCCCCTGCTTGCACTCTGTCTCTCTCTCTTTCTGTCTCTTCCTGTTTCTCTCTCTCTCTCAATAAATTATAAACATTAAAGTTTTAAAAAAAGATTTCACTTTATTTTTTTTTAAGTAATTTCTACACGCAACAGGGGGCTCAAGCTCACAACCCTGAGATCAAGAGTCACACGCTCCCCTGACGGAACCCGCCAGGCACTCCTGTAGATGTATTCTGGAGACCATGTCAATTTGTGGACATATTTTAAACCACCATAGTAATCCCATTTTTAAACCTTTAATTGAAGGATAATATAAACAGGAAAGTTCACAAATTAAAAGTGTATGACAAATTATCATAAAATGGACCTGTGTGTCCAATCACAACCAAGATAAGCTGAACCTGACTAGCACCCACTGAAGCCCCCATCATGTCCCCTCCCAATCACTACCCTTTCTGCACACCCAACATTCATCTCCTATTCTTCTAACACCATTGCAATAACATAAGGAAAGAAGTACAAAGATAGAGAATAAAGGAAACTATCATTATTTCTAGATGCTATATAATTGCACACATAGAGAATCACAGAGAACCCAAAGGAATCTATCTACAAATTATTAAAAATTAGTTTTGGGATGCATGGCTGACACGGTTGGCAGAGCATCCACTCTTTTTTTTATTTTTTAAATATTTTTGAGACAGGGCACAAGTAGGGTTGGGGCAAAGTGAGAGGGATACAAAGAATCTAAAAGCGGGATGCAGGCTCTGATCTGTCAGCACAGAGCCCGATGCGGGGCGTGGGCTCAAACTCGTGAATGGCGACATCATGATCTGAGCCGAAGTCACACTCAACCGATTAAGCCACCCAGGCGCCCTGAGCATCCTTGACCTAAGGGTCATGAGTTCAAGCACCACACTGGGCATGGAGCCTACTTAAAAAAAAAAAAAGAAAAAGAAAGAAAGAAAAACAAAAAAAAAACGCAGAGTTAAGGTCAGTTCAGGGGTGCCTGGTTGGATCAGTCAGAGGAGCATGTGACTGTTGATCTCAGAGCGATGAGTTTGAGCCCCACATTGGGTCTAGAGATTACTGAAAAAATCTTGGAGAGTCTGGCTGGCTCAGTCGGTTGAGCCTCCAACTTTGGCTCAGGTCACGATTTCACCCTTCGAGAGTTCGAGCCCCGCGTCGGGCTCTGTGCTGACAGCTCGGAGCCTGGAGCCTGCTTCGGATTCTGTGTCTCCTTCTCTCTGCCCCTCCCCTGCTCATGCTCACCCTCACTCGGTCTCTCTCTGAAATAATAAATGAAAAAACTTTAAAAAATCATTTAAAAAAAATCTTTAAAAAATAAGAAAAAAAATCTTAAAATCAGTATGTTTAACGAGGAAGCTTAAACAAAAGGTGAACACAAGAAAATACATTTATTTCTGCATGCCAGTGATAAAAGGTTAAAAAATGAAGACGAAAATTTTAAGATACTATTTACTTCTCCCCAATTGATTTATAGATAAAAGCTAGTAGATGTGAGATTTTTAAAAGTGGCTTCTTTTGGGGCGCCTGGGTGGCCCAGTTGGTTGAGCGTCCAACTCTTGATTTTGGTTCAGGTCATGATCTCACAGTTCATGAGTTCGAGACCTACGTTGGCTTAGGATTCTCTCTCTCCCTCTCTCTGCCCCTCCCCTGCTCATAGTGTCTCTCTCTCTCAAAATAAAATGTTGGACCCACAACATGATGGGAACTGGGGGATCTAAAAACCCTCAGAGAGGGGTGCCTGGGTGGCTCAGTCGGTTGAGCTTAGCATGGAGCCTGCTTAGGATTCTCTCTGTCTCTCCTTCCCTGATCACGTGTGTGCGCTCTCTCTCAAAATAAAAATATAAATCGGTAAATACATAAATGACCCCTCAGAGAATGAATAATTATTCTCATTTTACAGAGTGCTATAGACTATATGTTTATTTCCACCAGAATCCATATGTGGAAGTCCTAATGCCCAATGTGATCACATTTGGAGTGGGGGCCGCTAGGAGGTCGAGATGAGGCCATAAGTATGAACCCCATGATGGGATTCGTTTATTTATTTACTTACTTACTTATTTACTTATTTATTTATGTATTTTATTTACTTATTTATTTATGTATTTATGATTCTACTTTGTTTAAAGTTTTATTTATTTTGAGAGGGATAGAGACAGCACGAGTGGGGGAGAGGCAGAGAAAGAGGGGGAGAGAGAGAGAATCCCACGCAGGCTCCGTGATGTCAGCACTGAGCCCAATGTGGGGCTCGATCTCACGGATCGTGAGATCAGGACCTGAGCGGAAATCAAGAGTCAGGCACTTCACTGACTGAGCCGCCAGCTTCTACTTTTAAGCAATCTCTACACCCAATGTGGGACTTGATCCTGAGGTCAAAAGTTGCAGGCTCTGCCAGCTGAGCCAGCCAGCACCCCAGGATTAGTGCCCTTTAAGAGGAGACCCAATCCCCTCCCTTGCTCTCCCTTCCCTTCTATTCCTTCCTTTCCCTCCCCTCCCCCATCTTCCCTCTCCTGCTCTCTCTCTCTCTCTTTCTCGCCCCTCTCACCACGTGAGGACACAGAAAGAAGGCCACCATTTGCAAACCAGGAGGCAGACACCAAATCTTCGGCTTTGATCTTGGACTTCTCAGACTCCAGAACTTCGCGATATAGATGTCTGTTGTCTAAGCTGTCTGATCTATGGTATTTTGTTTTCTCCACCAGAACTAAGATACAAAGGAAGACAGAAGGCCACAGAGGATGAGTTATTTACACAAGGATACACAGTTACCGAGTGAAAGAGCCGTTCCTATCGAAACATATCTGTCTGCCCCCAAGCCCCTCCTACATTCCTCCTAGAGACCATGTGTTCCGGGATAACTGTAATCCGCTTTCCTACCTGCAAAGATGTCATTTCATGATTTCATGAAAGCTCAAACAGGTGAGCAACCCGATCCCAGAATCCCTGTTTGGGGCTCTGTTTCCTGAAGCCACTCTTGACCCCAAGAACACAGCAACTACTTTGAACATTTGATGTAGGGGTTGGTTGCATGGGTGACGAGGACGTAAGGGGCCAAAAGAGGATGAAACCACAGATTAGCATCAGCACGAGGCCACAACCACCCCTAGGCTGGAAGGACAAACAGAGGAGGTGGTGATGTCCAGGGACTGAGGTCACCTGGTGGAAGCAGGTCTGTCTAGTCTGAGCTTTGGCCGCCTCCAGAGAAGCAGAGACTGTGTCTATCATGTCAGTCTGTCTCCGGTCTGGGCCTCCCATTGGTTGAAGCCAGCAGAAAGCTGCTTGGCACAGAGGGCCGGGGAACAGAGCCTACAGGGTCACCCCCTGTGCTACAGGACAGACGATGAAAACGGCAAAGAAACAGATCAGGTGTCAAACAAGCTCAGAACTGGTGCGTGAATGTTGTTTAAAATGCTTATTAGAGGGGCGCCTGGGTGGCTCAGTCGGTTGAGCGGCCGACTTCGGTTCAGGTCATGATCTCATGGTCCGTGAGTTCGAGTCCCACGTCAGGCTCTGTGCTGACAGCTCAGAGCCTGGAGCCTGTTTCGGATTCTGTGTCTCCCTCTCTCTGACCCTCCCCCGTTCATGCTCTGTCTCTCTTTGTCTCAAAAATAAATAAATGTTAAAAAAAATTTTTTTTTTAATAAAAAAAATTAAAAAAAAAATAAATAAATAAATAAAATGCTTATCAGACATCCAGAAGGAGATACCGAGTGGGGCAGTTGAGACTTGAGTGAAGGAGAGACGTAGGGTCTGGTTACAGAAACCTGGAAACCATGGACACAGAGGTAGTAGCTGAAGATCTCATGGTCTGTGAGTTCAAGACACAGGTTCACTGCTGTCGTGCAGAGTCCTCTTCGGATCCTCTGTCCTCTTTTCTCCCTGCCCCTCCCCCACTCATCCTCTCTCCAAAATAATTTTTTTTTTAATTTTTTTTAAGTTTTATTTATTTTTGAGACAGAGAGAAAGAGAGACAGAGCATGAACGGGGAAGGGGCAGAGAGAGAGGGAGACAGAGAATCGGAAGCAGGCTCCAGGCTCTGAGCCATCAGCCCAGAGCCCGACGCGGGGCTCAAACTCACGGACCGCGAGATCGTGACCTGAGCTGAAGTCGGACGCTTAACCAACTGAGCCACCCAGGCACCCCTCTCCAAAATAAATTTTAAAAAGCATTAAATCAATAAAATTATGGGGCACTTGGGTGGCTCAATTGGTTAAAACATCCAGCTTCAGCTCAGGTCATGATCTCACGGTTCGTGAGCTCGAGCCTCGCATCAGGCTCTGTGCCGACGGCTCAGAGCCTGGGGCCTGCTTCGGATTCTGTGTCTCCCTCTCTCTGTGCCCCTCTCCTGCTGTGCTCTCTCTCTCTCTCTCTCTCTCAAAAATAAAATAAAAACACTTAAAAAATTTTTAAGAAAAGATTTTAATGTTTTATTTTTTTATTTTAAGTTTATTTACTTTTGAGAGAGAGACAGAGAGACTGAATGGGGAAAGGGGAGAGAGAGAGAGGGAGAGAGAGAATCCCAAGCAGGCTTCATGCTGTCAGCACAAAGTCCTATGTGGGTCTCGAACTCCTGAACCACGAGATCATGAGATCATGACCTGAGCCGAAAACAAGAGTTGGACACTTAACCGACCGAGCCACCCAGGCGCCCCATGATTTTAATTTAAGAAGATTTTATCTTTAAGTAATCTCTACACTCAACACGGGGCTTGAACTCATAATCCCGAGATCAAGAGCCTCATGCTCTACCAACTGAGCCAGTTAGGTGCCCCGAGGAAATGTGGTGGTTTTTTTTTTTTTTTTTTAAATAAAGATTTTTAAAGTTATTTTTATGTAACCTCTATACCCCAGGTAGGACTCAAAGTCACAACCTTGAGATCAAGATTTGCAAGCTCTACTGACTGAGCCTGCCAGGTGCCCCAGGGAAATCCATGTTTGAGAGAGGATGGGAGGCAAAGATTTAGAGAAGATAGGTATAGATCACTCTCTTTTTTTATTTTTATTTTTTATGTTAGGGAGAAAGGGAGCACAAGGCAGGGAGGTGGGCAAAGGAAGAAAGAAAAAGAATCTTTTTTAAATGAAATTTTTTTAATGTTTATTTATTTTTGAGACAGAGAGAGACAGAGCATGAGCAGGGGAGGGGCAGAGAGAGAGGGAGACACAGAGTCAGGAGCAGGTTCCAGGCTCTGAGCTGTCAGCAGAGTCCGACGTGGGGCTTGATCCCATGACCAAGGGATCATGACCTGAGCTAAAATTAAGAGTCGGATGCTCAATTGACTGAGCCACCCAGGAGCCCCTCTTTTTTTTTTTTTTTTTTTTTCCTTACGGTAGGCTTAACGTCCAGAGCAGAGCCCAACATGGACCTTGAATTCACAACCCTGAGATCAGGACCTGACCTGAGACCAAGAGTGGAACGCTCAACCGACTGTGCCCCCCAGGTGCCCTAAGTCACTCTTTCGATGACTTTTGCTGCAAAGGAGAGTGAAGAAATGAGTTGGTAGCCTATGTGGAAAAGTAGGACAGAGAAAGTTCAAGATTCTCGGATTTATCCGCATCCCAGTTAGATGTCCCCACTGTAAGTAAGTCTCAGGATCCCACCCCACCTTCCCATTCAATG
Organism: Panthera leo; assembly: GCF_018350215.1. Classification (NCBI taxonomy): domain Eukaryota; kingdom Metazoa; phylum Chordata; class Mammalia; order Carnivora; family Felidae; genus Panthera; species Panthera leo. Next base: position 8,310,441 of record NC_056693.1, read on the forward strand.
CCCAAAGCTTTATATTAGAGACTTGGTGAGGCTTTAAGTTCAACGGACTAGGTCATTCTGAAGCCCACACAACTACAGTTTGCGTTGGATTTCCAGCGTTGTTAGCCCTGTGTTTACAAGAAATATAAAACTTTATTAGGGCTTCCGTAGAAGCGCTCTGGTTCTCTGAGTGCGACTGGAGCTGAGAGTTTAAAGACCCGAGCTTGTAATGTTCTCTCAGTAAGCATGTCGGCTCACTCAGAAGAAGCCACCGAATACCAACGTTCGTGTGGCCATTATTTGTACAATAATGATCAGCTGTGGCAGCCTTTTGACCTCCCAAGTCACTCACTCCAGTTGGAACCCCATCAGTCAACCCCATCAGTGACAACATATGATTAACCATGGGGCGCCTGGGTGCCTCGGCCAGTTAAGTGTCCAACTTCGGCTCAGGTCATGATCACGGTTCGTGAGTTCGAGCCCCGCGTCGGGCTCTATGCTGACAGCTCGGAGCCTGGAGCCTGCTTCGGATTCTGTGTCTTCCTCTCTCTCCCCCCTCCACTGCTGATGCTCTCTCTTTCAAAAATAAATAGACATTATATATATATATTACATAATCATATATTTATATATGATTAACTATGATGTCACTGCACACAATGGACCACTAGCATCTCATTTCTCAGGGGCAAGGAGCTCATCACTGTTTTAAACCCCTAAGAAACACTGAAAGCATCCTTCAAACCCTACCTTTGAGAATCTGTTTCCTGGGACACCCAGGTGGCTCAGTCGGTTAAGTGTCTGACTCTTAATTTCCACTCAGGTCCTGATCTCACAGGTCTGTTAGTTCATTAGAGCCCCGCATCGGGCTTTGCACTAACAGCATGGAGCCTGCTTGGGATTCTCCCTCCTTCTCTCTCTGCCCCTCCCCTGCTTGCTCTCTGTATCTTTCTCAAAAAGAAATAAAGAGAGGGGCGCCTGGGTGGCTCAGTCGGTGAAGCGTCGGGCTTCAGCTCGGATCATGATCTCATGGTCCATGCGTTCAAGCCCCGCGTCGGGCTCTGTGCTGACAGCTCGGAGCCTGGAGCCTGCTTCGGATTCTGTGTCTCCCTCTCTCACTGCCCCTCCCCTGCTCACACTCTGTGTCTCTCTCTCTCTAAAATAAATGTTAAAAAAGAAAAAGAAAAAAAAAGAAATAAAAAGAAAAAACTAAAGAAAAAGAAAAGAATCTGCTTCCTGTTGCTAATACTGGTGTCAGTCAAGGTATACTCAGGAGACAGAAATCACATCAGTGATTGTAACAGAGATGATTCCATATAAATAAATGTTATTTAGGTACAAAGGATTGGTAACTAGGTAACTGAAAGGCAAAAAGAGAACCTTAGGGTATCATGGCAATAGTGTCTATGGAGAGCAGCTATTTACTGCCCCTGGGACAGGAAAGACCAAGGAGAAAGTTTAGAATTATTGAAACTGAAGGGCGCCTGGGTTGCTTGCTTGGTTAAGCACCTATGTCCACTCAGGTCATGATCTCCAGGTTCATGGGATCGAGCCCCACGTCGGGCTCCACGCTGACGACACAGAGCCTGCTTGGGATCTTTCTCTCCCTCTCTCCCTCTCTCTCTCTGCTCCCCGCCTCCCACTCATACACATGTGCTCTCTCTCTCTCAAAAAAAAAAAAAAAAAAAAAAAAAAAATTGAAACTGAAGGCTTGGATGAGGGGTCCACTGGCAATGAGGCTCAGATAATGAGGAGGGGGCTCTGCTCTGCTGGTTCACGCATGTCCGAGTTCAGAGGACCACTCGGGAACGAGACCTTTTCCGGAAGCATAGTGGCGAAACGGTGCCGACATCTCCGAGGGTGTCCAAGATTTGGAAAACCTGCAAACTCTGCTCAGCAGCTCCTCCAGGAAGGAACTGCCTCAGCGCCGCTGGGTAATGCCGATACTGATGGGAACAAGAAACTGACAGGAAAGGAGCAGAGGGCAAACCGGAAGGAGCCAGGTCCCTTCGGCTTCCTCCAGGTCTCCACAGTCTCTTTGGTGCCCCCTGTTGGCAGAGCCCAACACAGCTCGTGGGCAAAGCTGAAGCGTGGTTTGCAGAGTTGCGATCCCAGATTCGCAAAGCCCGGAACTGGGAATGGAGTTGAAGCCAAGAGATAATAGCTTGGTAATTGGCAAATTTAGCAATATCGCTTGCCAAGGACCGGTGACTATGAGTAATCCATTTCCGTATCCCTAAGGCCCAAATATGCTTTTAAAGGAGTACTTGAATGCATGAAGGACTAATTGTGTTCCTGGATAGCTAGTCTGAATGTTTTGCTTATGTTCTTTCCAAATTATGTCATGGATGTTTAAAGCAAATTCAATCAAAATTCCAATGAGATTATCTGTCAAAGCATTTGACCCAATTATTCTAAAGGTCTTCTGAAGACATGGATGAGAGAAGCAAAGACTTTATTTACTTCTTTTTTTTTGATACTAAATTATAACCATTTATTTTTTTAGATGTTTATTTATTTTTGAGAGAGAGAGAGAGAGAGAGAGAGAGAGAGAGTGGGGGAGGGGCAGAGGGAGAGGGGAGACACAGAATCCGAAGCAGGCCCCAGGCTCTGAGCTGTCAACACAGAGCCTGACGCGGGTCTCAAACTCGGAACGGCGAGATCATGACCTGAGCTGAAGTATGATGCTTAACTGACGGAGCCACCCAGGCGCCCCTAAACCATAACTATTTAAATATCCACAGGGTATCTTATTTTTGCAAAGATAGGGTCTAAAAAATCATAAAACTGAAAAAAAAAACCATAAAACCAAATAGATTAATAATATAACACACATCAAAATTAGATTAAAAATGTAGGTCCTGGCTCTCATTTGCCACGTCCTGCGGTTAAAGATGTCTCACAAAGATACTTTGCATATCACCAAGTACTCCAGCATTTATAAGCACAGGTGTTATCAAAAAGTTCTCTCTCTGGGGCACCTGGGTGGCTCAGTCGGTGAAGCGTCCGACTTCAGCTCAGGTCACGATCTCGCGGTCCGTGGGTTCGAGCCCCGCGTCGGGCTCTGGGCTGATGGCTCCGAGCGTGGAGCCTGCTTCCGATTCTGTGTCTCCCTCTCTCTCTGCCCCTCCCCCGTCCATGCTCTGTCTCTCTCTGTCTCAAAAATAAATAAACGTTAAAAAAAAATTAAAAAAAAAGTTCTCTCTCTGATTTTGGCAAAGAGAAACCATCCAAATTTTGTTCTTTATATTACCAACACAATTTAAGTATATCAGTTGGGCACGTGGCCTTACTATTTTTCCTACTGTAAGCAAGTTCTAGTTTTCCCAAGTCTTTCCCTGGACTATTCTGGAAATAAAATAAATCATCATCTACTTCAAGCACTCAAATTAGAATGTTAATCTGTGGTTCAAATTATCCTCACAAATGTGTATACCAGGTTGGTATGCTCACATATATCCTTTCCAATTTTAGGCTAAGCAAAATACATGCACTTAAAGCTGTATTAATGTATTAAAGCAAAAGACAGCGCCTTTTATGATCAAGAGAAACCTTGGTCCTTCCATGTAGTGTCTGATCGAGAAAACATTGATTTTGATACGTTATCTTATTTCACTCAAATACCGGTCTGATCACACATGGTCCCAAAACACTCAAATAACAAGCCAAATACAGACAGATGTTAAAGACTGGTCTTCAAACATCATAGCCAATGACGCCACACTTGCCTATGATCTCACCGACATAAAACCACATCCACACCTCAGTGGCCACCAAATCATTCAGCAGAGCTTCCTTAACTGAAAGTTGTTTCAAGATAAGTGTCTGACTCTTAATTTCAGCTCAGGTCATGATCACAGGGTCCTGGGATTGAGCCTTGGGTAGGGCTCTGCCCCAAGTGTAAAGTCTGCTTAAGATTCTCTCTCTCTCCCTCTGCCCTTCTCTCTTGCTTGTGCACTCTCTAAAAATGAAAGATAGGGGGGCGCCGGGGTGGCTCAGTCAGTTAAGCATTTGACTCTTGGACTCTTGGTTTCCGCTCAGGTCATGGTCTCATGGTTTATGAGTCGGGGCCCTGCATCGTATTCTGCGATGCCAGTGTGGAGCCTGCTTGGGATTCTCTCTTTCCTTCTCTCTCTGCCCCTCCACCCTCCAAATACATAAACATTTGAAAAAATAAAAAATAAAAAAACTTCATAAATAATATTTGACAAACATGTTATCATAAAGCGATCAAGAATAGTGACATTATTCAAAATATTATTTTGAGGTTTGGAAGGTTGTTTTCCTCCCTTGACATCAAATAGATCATATTTTTCCACACCAATTAATTCTCTGATTCTCTGTCACCAACTATGTGTTCAACAAGTCAGTTCAATTTTGATGTTAACTGTCCAGTGATAACCCAGACCCCACAGATTTAAGGTTCCCTACAGTTCCACAACACTGCCCTGCTTCAGACACTGGCTGCAAATAGGGTGCCCAGGTTACACACATTTTTGCCCAGCCAACTACAAATTCAGGAGTTCCCATGACCCCTGCACTCTCGGGTAAAATAATTTAGGAGAACAACTCACAAAACTCAGGAAAGGACTTTAGTTACGATTACTGGTTTATTATAAAGGATACAACTCAGGAACTACCAGATGGATGAGAGGCATAGGGCAAAGTATGGGGAAGAGGTTTGAAGCTTCCCTGCCCTCTAAAGGCGCGCCCCCCTCCTGGCACCTCGATGTTTTTGCCAACTCGGAAAATCTCCGAACCATGTTGTTTAGGGCTTTTTATGGAGATTTCATTACATGGGCATGACTGATTAAATCAGTGGCCATTGGTGACTGAACTCTTATATCCAGCCCCTCTCCTGTCCGCAGAGGTCTGGGGGTACGGGTGAAGGTCCCAACAATCGAAGCATGGCTTAGTCCTTCTGGAGACCAGCCCCCCTCTGGAAAGTACCCCGATGCCCCTCAGCCAAGAGCTCTCTCATTAACATGCCCCAAACACTTTTATCAGCTGGGAGATTCCAAGTGATCTTCTTTTTAAAGGAATTTTTAGAAGCTCTGTGCCAATGAAGGGGATCAGAATAGGACACCCCAAAATATACCATTTTGACATAAGGATGATTTTGAGCTGGTGGCAAATGAGAATCAACTGATACAGAAAGAAGACTTCTTGGAGCTTATTTTATTTGACCAAAGGCACAAATTTCTGAGAGATGAGGGACTTCTGTAAATCCCCTCCCCAGGGAGCTTAACGGTCACGGGGGAGATGGGAAGTTGGCTCCCAGATGGGACTGCAAACCCATGTTTCTAAGACAATCCTTATCTTTCATTCGTTCCCTGCATATATTTCCTGGTTGCATTCCCACAGCTGACCACCCCTTGCCTAAAACCCTTTATCCTTTGTCTCACTGAACATAAGCGCTTTGAGGAAAAAGGGTTTTTCCCCCCTCTTCTCCTACCCTAGGAATCAAGGGCAAAGACCAACCATTTTTTATTATACTACCGGGTTTTGGGTTCAAGTGTACAACCACAGGGAGAACGTAAGGGACACAGAGGGACACAGGGAGAATGGCAACATAAAGGCAGAGATGGGGGGCGGGGTCCCTGGGTGGCTCAGTCGGGTAAGTGTCTGACTTTGGCTCAGGTCATGATCCTACAGTTCATGAGTTCAAGCCTGCATCACGCTCTGTTCCTGGACCCTGCTTCGGATTCTGTCTCCCTCTCTCTCTGCCCCTTCCCCTCCTTGCACTCTGTCTCTCAAAGAAAAAAAAAAAAATGTTTTTAATGTTTTTTAAAAATAAAAAATTTTTACACTGCTATCTTTATCAACAATAGCCAAAGTATGGAAAGAGCCCAAATGTCCATCAATGGATGAACGGTGTGTGTGTGTGTGTATATATATATGTATATACACATATGTATATACATATATATGTATATACACATGTGTATATACATATATATGTATATACACATGTGTATATACATATATATGTATATACACATGTGTATATACATATATACATATATATATATATATATATATATATATATATATATATATATATACACATATATATATACATACACATACAGTGGAGTATTCCTCGGCAATCAAAAAGAATGAAATCTTGCCATTTGCAACTATGTGGATGGAACTGGAGGGTATTATGCTAAGTGAAATTCGTCAGAGAAAGACAAATATCATATGACTTCACTCATATGAGGACCTTAAGACACAGAACAGATGAACACAAGGGAAGGGAAGCAGAAAATAATATAAAAACAGGGAGGGGGACAAAACAGAAGAGACTCTTAAATATGGAGAACAAACAGGGTTGCTGGAGGAGTTGTGCGAGGGGGGATGGGCTACATGGGGAAGGGGCACTAAGGAATCTACTGAAATCATCGTTGCACTAGATGCTAACTTGGATGTAAATTTAAAAATAAAGTTAAATTAAAATAAGTAAATAAGTAAATAAATAAAACACTAAAATAATTAAAATACAAACTAAAAGAAAAAATCATTAAAACTATATTTAAAAAGGGTAGAGATCAAGGGGCCCTGGGCGGCTCAGCCAGTTAAGCGTCCGACTCTTGATTTCAGCTCAGGTCATGATCTCGTGGCTTGGGGATCGAGCCCCATGTCAGGCTCTGTGCTGACGGCGCGGAGCCTGCTTGGGGTTCTCTCTCTCACTCTCTCTGCCCCTCTCCCACTTGCTCTCTCTTTCAAAACAAATAAGTAAAGTTACCAAAAAAAAAAAAAAAAGGTAGAGATCGGGGTGATGCTTCTACAAGACAAGGAACACCAAAGATCGCCAGCAGACCACTAGAAGCTGGGAGAGAGGCTGGGAACAGATTTATCCTCACAGCCTCGGAAGGAACCAATCCTGTGGACACTCTGATCTCAGACTCCTTGCCTCTCCACCTGTGAAGCAATCAATGTCTGCTGTTTAAGCCACCCCACGTGGGACACTTTGTTACAAGAGCCCAGAACACTAATACACTCCCTCACCACGGAAAGTAACCCCTTGTGGCAACATTTACCTATTAGTCAAAATTTAACTGAAGCTAACAGAAGCTGCTTTCCTTGTTTTAAGCAGGAAGGAAGTTTTTTAATTAAAAAAATTGTAAATTTATTTTTGAGAGACAGAGAGACAGACAGACAGAGCGCAAGTGGGGGAGGGGCAGAGAGAGAGGGAGACACAGAATCCGAAGCAGGCTCCGGGCTCCCAGCTGTCAGCACAGAGCCCCGAGGTGGGGCTGGAACTCACAAACCATGACACTATGACCTGAGCTGAGAAGTTGGAGGCTTCACTGACTGCGCCACCCAGGCACCCAAGCAGGAAGGATTTAATATAAGGGAATAAACATGAAAAGTGTCAGGAAGGGTTGGTGGAGTGGGCCCTGGGCTATACCTCCAGGAATATCTTGCAGGAGGACACTGTTGAAGCATCCACTCCTGGGGGGAGGGGGGCACTGGGACCCCCTACTCTCCTGGAGGTGGAAACTAGGGAGCAGGTCCTGACAGGAAGGCACAAACTGAGCTGCTATGGTAGTCTGTCTCATCAGAGCCCCGATGAGCCATAGATCCCAGCGGTCACACCCTGGGTAGGCATAAGTCCCTTCAGTCGGGTCTCGTGACTTGCATTCTCCAATAGGACAAGGTGGAAGTGATGCTGTGCCTGCTCTAGATTGAGTTCAAGAAGGGGCGCCTGGGTGGCTCAGTCGGTTTAAGTGTCCGACTCTTGATTTCGGCTCACGTCACGATCTCTCGGTTCAGGGGTTCGACCCCCACGTGGGGCTCCATGCTGACAGCTCAGAGCCTGGAACCTGCTTCGGATTCTGTGTCTCCCTCTCTCTCCACCCCTCCCCCACTCCCTCTCTCTCTCTCTCTCTCTCTCTCTCTCTCTCTCGCGTTCAACAATAAATAAACATTAAAATATACATAGCATGAACGTTATCGTTTTAACCATCTCTAAGTATATGATTTAGTGGTATTAATTACACTCACAATGCTGTGTAACCATCACAACAATCCATTTCCAGAACTTTTCATTATGCCAAACAGAAACTCTGTGCCTATGAAACAAAACTGCCACATTCCTCATTCCTCCCTCCTCCCAGCTCCTGGCAACCACCAAGAACATCTTTTCATGTGCTTATTGGCCATTTGTATGTCTTCTCTGGAGAAACATCTATTCAAGTCCTTGGCTCATTTGTGAACAAGGTCATTTGTTTTTTGTTCTTATGGAATTGTAGGAGTTCTCAACATTAACTCATTATTGGATCTATGACATGCACATGTATCCTTCCAGTTTGTGGGTTGTTTTTTCACACTGTTGACTGTATCCTTTGATGCACAGAAAGTTTTTTTTTTAACTACTTATTTTATTTAATTTATATTTATCTTCTCTATTTTTAACTTCGTGGCCTGTGCTTTTGCTATCATACCCAAGAAGTTGTTGCCAAACCCAACGTCGTGAAGCTTTTGCCCTGTGTTTTAAGAGTTTTAATGGGGGCGCCTGGCTGGCTCAGCTGGTGGAGCATGCAATTCTTGATCTTGGGGTCATGAGTTCGAGCCCACACTGGGGGTGGAGATCACTTAAATAAGTAAATCTTTAGAAAAAAGAGTTTTAATAGTTTTGCCTCTTACGTTTCGGTCTTTCATCCATTTCAAGTTACTTTTTGCACACGGGGTAAGGTAAGGGTCCAACTTTGTCTTTTGCACGTGGATACCCATTTTTCCCAACACCATTTGTTGAAAACACTGTCCTTTCCTTACTGGGTGGTCTCGGCACAAACATCATTTGACTACAGGGAGGGTTTATTTCTGGCCAGTACTTTGATTACCGTAGCTTTGTAATCACTTTTGACCTTAAGAAGTGTGAGATATCCAACACGGTTCTTGTTCAAGGTTGTTTTGGTTTTCCAAAGTAGAATAGAGTTTTTCTATTTCTGCAAATAATGCCATTGGGATTGCACTGAATCAGCAGAACGTTCTGCACGGTATTGACGTCTTAACAACATTGTCTTCCAACCCAGATACACGGATGTTGACAACTTTTTTTTTTTTTTTAAGTTTATTTATTTTGAGAGAGAGAGCGCCCGCACATGCATGGGGGGTTGTGGGGGGAGGGGCGGAGGGACAAGGAGAGACAGAATCCCAAGCGGGCTCCTCGCTGCCCGGGGCAGAGCCTGATGCAGGGCTCCATCCCACGAACCGTTGAGATCACGACCTGAGCTGAGATCAAGACTCGGACGCTTCACTGATCGAGCCACCCAGGTGCCTGGATGTTGACAGCTCTTAATTACATATGTGGCTCACAGTCCTGGCTTAAATATTCCTCAAAAACACCATCTGAGCTCCCTCTACCAATAATATCACATTAATCAAACTAGATGAGCAAGAACCAGCAGGTATTGCTGGAGTTATTGATGAGACACGTGCCCTCCAGAGAGTGGGAAATAAACCCTACAACGCGTCAGGGACCTGCCGCACCAGTGAAAGTTTTAGGAGTCCGGTAGCCTGGGGCACGGGGAGTGGTACCTCATCAAAAGTAAAGAATAAGGGGGGAGGGGGGGCGCCTGGGTGGCTCAGCCGGTTGGGCGTCCGACTTCAGCTCAGGTCATGATCTCACAGTTTGTGGGATCAAGCTCCGTGTCCGGCTCAGCACTGAGAGTGCGGAACCTGCTTGGGATTCTCTGTCTCCCTTTCTCTCTGCCCCTCCCCTGCTTGTGCACGCTCGCGCTCTCTCTCTCTCTCTCTCTCTCAAAATAAATAAATAAACATTAAAAAAAAAAAGAAATTTGAAGCATATAAAAAGTAAAATAATATGATGAAGGCCCCAGCCCAGTGACCTTCCCCTAGCTTTACCACTTCTCAACCTGTGCCCCCTATCTTCCTTCACCCAGGCGCCTGTGGTGGGGAGAACGAGGGTTTCCCCAAAGATGTCCATGTCCTAATCCCTGGAACCTGCGAATGTGTTTCTGCTACATGGCAAAGGGGAATTAGGTTGCAGAAGGAATTAAGGTTTCCCCGACAGTTGGTTCTAAGATAGGGAGTTACCCCTGGATTTTCCACGTGGTCCCACAACAACCGCCAGGGTCCTTAACAACTGAAAGATGATGGCCGGAGTCCGTCACAGGAAGATGTGACTAGAAAAGAAAAACACAGAGGATGCATCAGCGCTGGCCATGAAGAGGGAAGAAGAATCCGGGAACCTAGGAGTGTAGGAGGCTTTTAGAGGCTTCTTAGAGAAGGGCAATGATGTGGATTCGCCCTGAGAGACTCCAGGAAGGAACTCAACCCTGCCAACGCCTTGATTTCAGCCCAGTGAGACCCACGATGGTCTTCTGGCCTCCAGAATGTCAGATAATAAGGTAGTGTTATTTAAGGTGCTGTTTTTGTGGCAACTTGTGATAGCCACAAAAGACACTGATACAATGTCTCTCTCCACCAGACCACTGGGAGGCTTATCCATATGGCATTGTTTTGTTCATAAAGACTTCAGTGTGCATTTCCTTAAAGACAAGCGTTCTCTTTTAACAGGACCACAATGCCATTGTTACACGTAAAGAATTAACATAATTTCTCCGGGCGCCTGGGAGGCTCAGTCGATTAAGCGTCTTACCTCAACTCAGGTCATGAGGTCACAACTCGTGAGCTGGAGGCCCAAGTCGGGCTCTGCGCTGACAGCTCGGAGCCTGGATCCTGCTTCAGATTCTGTGTCTCCCTCTCTCTCTGTTTCTCCCCCGCTCGCACTTGTCTCTCTCTCTCAAAAATAAATACAAAATTAAAAAAAAAAAAAATACCCAAAGATGGAACTTTGGGGCGCCTGGGTGGCTCAGTTGGTTGAGCGACCAGCTCTTGATTTTGGCTCAGGTCATGATCCCAGGGGCGTGGGTTCGAGCCTGCACTCAGGGTGGAGCCTGCTTAAGATTCTCTCTCTCCCTCTGCCCCTCTCCCCTGCTTATGAGGTCTCTCTCTCTCTCTCTCTCAAAAAAAAAAAAAAAAAAAGATGGAACTTTAAAAACAATTACATATATTTTTTTGCCATTTAACAAATGCTTATTGAATGCCTACGTGAACGAATTCCTCTTTGACAATATTTATGCTCGTCTCGCGATTCTCCGATCCACGCTTGTTAGCCTTGTCACGAGAACCCCTTAGCACGCACTTCCAATAACTTGTAAAATGGTCATTTTACCTTTGCGAAGAGCTGACAAGGAGGCGGAAGTGGAGCGGAAGAAGCGCACCTTCTTCAAGTTCAAGTTCGCCTGCATTGGCGTGCACCTCCATCACTGGGGGGGGGCGGGGGGGGGCAGGGGGGAGACGTGACCAGAGCAGCGGAGGCAGCAGCACAGCGCCCGGCAGCGGCTAAACCGGAGTCTGCGCAGGAAGCCGCACTCCCTGCTAGGGCGCCTGCGCAAGGCCCAGAGGGAGGCTCGCACCTGGAGACGCCCCAGGTGCTTTAGGAGCACCTGCGGGACACGATCGTCCTGCCGGGACACGATCGTCCTGCCGGGGATGGTAGGCAGCACGGGGGGTGTCTGCAGGGGCAAGGCCTTCAACCAGCTGGAGATCATGCCCGAGATGACTGGCCACTAGCTGGGCGAGCTCCCCATCACCTACAAGCCTCTATGGCACCATCCGGGCGCGCATTCAAGCCGCTTTCATGCCTGTTCCGCCGATAAAGACACAGACCTCTCAAAAAAAAAAAAAAAAAAAAGTCACTGTGTTTTGAAAAAATTTTGGCCTTACAGAAGATCACCGAAGTGACAATGAGCTGTCACTGTAGGTTCAGCAACTGTGGCCAATGTCCCACTCTGGTGGTGGTGGGAATGGAGAGAATGGGGAGGCTGGAGTGGGGCAGGGAGTATATGGGAGCTCTTTGTGCCTTTGCTGTGAGCCTAAAACTGCTCTAAAAAATAAAGGCTATTTTGGGGACGCCTGGGTGGGCCAGTCGGTTAAGCGTCTGACTTCGGCTCAGGTCATGATCTCGCGGTCCGTGAGTTCGCGCCCCACGTCGGGCTCTGGGCTGACGGTTCAGAGCCTGGAGCCCGTTTCGGATTCTGTGTCTCCCTCTCTCTCTGCCCCTCCCCCGCTCATGCTGGGTCTCTCTGTATCTGAAAAATGAATAAACCTTAAAAACTAAAAAAAAAAAAATAAAAATAAAGTCTATTTTTTAAAATTAACATTCATTCATTTTTGAGACAGGGAGGGAGGGAGGGGCAGAGAGAGAGGCAGACAGAGGATCCGAAGCCGGCTCTGTGCGGACAGCAGCCAGCCTGATGCGGGGCTTGAACTCATGAACTGTGAGATGTGACCTGAGCCAAAGTCAGACGCTCAACCGACTGAGCCACCCGGGTGCCCAAGAAAGTCTGTTTTATTTTTATTATTATTTTTTTTTAATGTTTATTTATTTTGGACAGAGACAGACAGAGCTGGGTGTGGAGTCTAGTCAAAACAAAAAAACAAAAAACAAAAAAACAATGTAGTACAGAGGGTGCCCGTACACTTTTCAGTCTGCCTCTAATGTTAACCTCTTGGCTAACAATGATCAAAACTCAGTACAGTGGGTTGAATAATGGCCTTTATGTTGGTTTTCTTAGGCTGCCATAACCAAGTGCCAGAAACAGGGTGACTTAAACAACGGAATTTATTCCCTCACAGGAAGGGGGTATGGTTTTAGTGGGAGATGAGACGGAGGACTGTGTTCATTTTCTGTTGCTGCACGAGAAGGTACCCCAAGCTTAGAGGCTTAAAACACACATTGATTATCCCATTAATTTCCATAGGTCCCAAGTCCAGGCAGAGTTTTGTTAGATTCTCCATTGCAGGGGCACCCGGCTGGCTCAGTTGGTGGAGCATGTGACTTTTGATCTCAGGGTTGTGAGTTCGAGCCCTGCTGGTTGTAGAGATTATGTAAAAATAAAATAATAAAATAAAACAAAATAAAATAATAAAATAAAATATGTTTTATTTTTATTTTTTAATTTATATTGTATTATTTTATTTTATTTTTATTTCAATTTATTTTTGTTTTTATTTTTTTTTAACATTTATTTATTATGGAGAGACAGAGACAGACAGAGCATGAGCGGGGGAGGGGCAGAGAGAGAGGGAGACACAGAATCCGAAACAGGCTCCGGGCTCTGAGCTGTCAGCACAGAGCCCGACGCGGGGCCCGAACTCACAAGCCTCGAGATCATGACCCAAGCCGAAGTCAGACGCTTAACCGACGGAGCCACCCAGGCGCCCCTATTTTATTTTTATTTTAGATCGAGAGAGCAAGAGAGTGAAAGGAGGGGAGAGGGGCAGAAGGAAAGAGAGAGAGAGAGGGAGAGAGAGAATGCCGAGCAGGCCCCATGCCCAGCAAGGAGCCTGTCACAGAGGTCGATCCCATGAACTGTGAGATCATGACCTGAGCCAAAATCAAGAGTCAGTTGCTTAACCGATTGAGCCATCCAGGTGCCCCTAGTAAGATCTTAAAACAAAATAAAAGATTCTCCATTCCAGGGTCTCTGCAGGGTACAACTCATGCAGTGACCAGGGCTGTGGTTTCATCAGAGGCTCTACTGGGGAGAGAGCTGCTTCCAAGCTTCCTTAGACTGTTGGTGGAATCCATTCATTTTCTGTTGGCTGTATGACTGGGGGTCCCAGAGCTTTCCTGGATGTTGGCGGTGGTGACCCTCAGGTTCTAGAAGCCACCCGCAGTTCTTTAGTAAGGAGGCTTTCTCAACATGACTGCAAGCCAAAAAAGACAATCCCTCACCCCATGGAGAGATTAAGGGAGTGATACGCCATTACCTTTGCAATGTCATATTGGTTGGAAGCAAGCCATGGGCCTACCCACATTCGAGGGGATTACACAAAGGTGTGGACCTCAAGGATGGGAGATCACTGGGGGTTACCTCAGGCTCTGTCCTCCATGGGGATGGATCTGAAAATGGGATTTAGGGGCGCCTGGGTGGCTCAGTCGGTTAAGCGGCCGACTTCGGCTCAGGTCATGATCTCGCGGTCCGTGAGTTCGAGTCCCGCGTCGGGCTCTCTGCTGACAGCTCAGAGCCTGGAGCCTGTTTCGGATTCTGTGTCTCCCTCTCTCTGACCCTGTCCCATTCATGCTCTGTCTCTCTCTGTCTCAAAAATGAATAAACGTTAAAAAAAAATAAAAAAAAAGAAAATGGGATTTAGTTAGGGATATGGGGTTGAAACTAAGGTACCTGGAGTTTGCATAACTTTTCTACTGCTGTCTATTAAAACAACAACAACAACAAAACATGACAGCTGAAAACAGCAAACATTTATTATCTCACAGTTTCTGAAAGTCAGGAACTCTGCAAGGCAGGAGTCTGGCTCAGGGCCTCTCATGAGGTTACATCTAAGAGGTCAGTTGGGCCGCAGTCATCTGAAGGACTGAATGGGGTGGGAGACTCTCCTTTAAAGATCGTTCCCTCACATGTTCCTCCCTGGTGGTTGGCAGGAGGCCTCAGTTCTTCGTGACGTGGGCCTCTCCATAGGCTGCTTGGGTGTCCCCATGACACGGCAGACGGCTTCCCGCAGAGCAAGTGATCCCGAGAGGGCGCAAGAAGGAAGCCAGGATATTTTTCACGTCAGTCACTTCTACCACATTCTTTTAGGAAAGTGAGTCACTAAGTCCAGTCCATGCTCAAGGGGAGAAGGATTAAGGTCCACCTTGTGGAGGGAAGTATGTCGAAGTCTTTGTGGAAAAAATTTTTTTTTTAATTAAGTAAACTTGACCTCCAATATGGAGCTTGAATTCACGATCCCAAGATCAAGAGCCGCACGCTCTACTGACTGAGCCGGGCAGGTGCCCCACTTGTCGACATTTTTGAAAGTACCAGAGTTAGTGGGTTGGGTCTGAAGGTTTGGGTTGGTGGCGGTTAAGCTGTGCACGGTTTTAATTTGTTGTTGGGCTTGTGTGTTGTTACGCTTGATGTGGTGGAGACCACAGGGCTTGGCGTCATGGAGTACAGGAATCATGGCACCGGTGGGCTGGATCACTGGGGTCTTGGTGTGGTCAGACGGGGTTGGTGGTGACATGGCTTGAGTTGAGCCGGCGGGCATCGTAGCGGTACTGGGGGTCGAGTAGCGGTGTGATCGAGGAGTGCGGTGTTTAAAGCATAACTCTGGGTCAATTTTAAGTTTGGGGTATGGCGGAGATTGGATGGCAGTTTTGGTCGGGTGACGGAGGTTGGAGTTGGATGTTTTTGCGCCGTTTGTATGCTTCCGGTTGTGGTTGTGTTGTCGGGGGTAGTGGGGTGTGGCGTTGCGGAGTCATTGGTTTTGGGATCGCGACAACGGTCAGGTGGAACATTAGGCAGAGCCTTTCCCAGTTGTGGGAGTGGCATCCGTCACTGAGGAGGAGGTTGGAATGGCCGGGGTTGGGCTGAGGAATAAGAATTTTGGGGGGTTCATCGGAGGTCTCGACAAGGGTGGCTGGAATGGTGTCGGTCTTGAGGTTTGGGGTAGGCAGTGGTGTTGGGGCAGCAGGAACTGGGTTAATGAGAATTTGTGGGCTTATGTGACTGAGACTGGCCTCGGATGGTTGGGTCTGGTGTGACTGGAGCCGGGAATTCAGTAGGAGTGGGCAGGGTTGGGGGGTGTGCCTGAAGTTGATCGTAATGGAGAATTCACGGTTGGGCCTGGGGACGGAGGGGAACTTTTCTTCTCCTCCCTGATCCTCACCCCTCCCACCCCCTGTGAGCCCAACGGCATAGCGAACACCACACACCCAGCTTACACGTCTTTATTGGACCAGATGCGGGATTTCCAAACCCAAACAGGCTGCCTCTTGTCCTGCACCAACCCAGTCGTAGAGACCCTCTCCCTAGTTCTTGGGGAGGCCAGCTCCCTGCTGGAAGGGGTCAAAGGTTGGTGGATTTCGTGGGGGCCCTGGAGCCCCCAGTGTGGCAGGGGAGAGAGCCATGCCTGTGCCCCGAGTCCTCCTCCTGTAACCCTCTGCACCTGAGCTTAGGGCGCGGCCCCTCCTGGAACAGGCAGGCCACATCCAACAATGCATCCTCGATGTGCTGCCCCAGCCGGTGGGAGTCCTGGAAGGAGAAACACGTCATGTCCAGGAGGAACCGGGACAGGGGGTTCCTCGGCGCTGGAAGACAAGAGGGCTGGTCTGAGGGAGGAGGCGGCAGGGGACTGGGATTCCTGGGTCTGGGGGCAGCATTGAGCTAGGAGTCTGGACTCCTAGCTTGTAGAAGAGGGAGCTGGTCTGGACTCCTAGGTTGTAGGAGAAAAGGGAGCTAGGAGTCCAGACCCCTGGGTCCTGAGAGAGGAGGGTGCGGGGGGACGGGGGGGGGGGGTGGGTTCCAGCCTATCTCCCCATTAAAAAATTTTTTTTAATGTTTATTCTTGGGAGAGAGAGACAGAGACAGAGACAGAGCGACACAGAGAGAAGACAGAGCATGAGCAAGAGAGGGGCAGAGACAGAGACACACACACAGAATCTGAAGCAGGCTCCAGGCTCTGAGCTGTCAGCATACAGCCGAGGCAGGGCTCGAACTCACAAACAGTGAGATCACGCCTGAGCTGAAGTCGGAGGCTTAGCCAACGGAGCCACCCAGGCACCCCTGTCTCACCGTTTTTGTGCTAGATTTTTTGCTGGAGATGTGGAAGGTGATGGTGTCATCCCCCATGAAGATGTACGAAACCCCATAACCGTGGTCATCCGCCTGGAGAGGGGCAGAGGCAGGGGGGACAAACTAGCCTCCAGGCCCCTCCTCCCCAACTAGGCAGGAGCGCGGCCGAACTCCCTCCTCCCTCGGGGCCCACGTCCAGGGAGGTGGGGTCAGGCCCCGGGGCACTCACAGGCCCGAATCCCCCACCAGAGGAAACATAGTCGGGGTAATTGTGGACGTCGAACAGGTGGGTTTGCTGAACGGGGATCTGGCTGGTGGCCAGCTGCCACTGCTCAGAGTGAACCTGACGGACAGAGAGAAGACGGTCGAGGATGCAGTGAAGACCAAAAGACCAGCCGGTCCGCGCCCCGTTGGCTCAGCTCCATTCCACGCAGCCCGGGCCCATTCCGGCCTCCCCCTCGCCCCCCGACGGCCTAGTTCCCCCAGATCGCCGCATTGTTGGCTCTGGCCTTCTCCTCCCTGACCCCAGCCTCCCCTTTCTGACCGCGCGGGTCCAACTCTGCTGGAACCGCCTTTCCCTCCGTCTTCCTGACCACGCCCCCACCTGACCACGCCCCATCGCCTCCCTGACCCCGCCTCCTCTCCCCTTCTCGCTCCCCCTCTTCCCTCCCTGCCCTCTCCCTTCCTCTCTTGCCGCAGCACCGCCCCCGCCCCAACTCTTTCCTCTAACTCCTCCTTTTGCCCACCTCACCCTCCTCGTCCTGAAGTCCCTCTCTTCTCCCGTGGTTCCCCGCTTCCCTCTTTCCCTGCACCCTAACCTGGTCCAGAAAAGGCGACTGCAGGTGCAGGAACTGGGACACGATGTAGAGAGCGAAGAGGTGGCGGTCGACCCCCTGTCCGCTCATCGCGGCCTTCAGCAGAGCCTGGTGCTTTTCCACGGCCAGGCGGAACATGGCACGGCGCTGTGGTTCCTGGGGTCCCCCCGGGAGGTCACAGGTCATGGAAAGACAGGAAGTGGGCTTACTGCTGGGGCCTGCCACACCCCTGGCCTCAACCCAGCTTGCAAACTCCCTGCAAGGCAGAGATACCAATTCTACTTTGCGGAGGGGAAACAGGCTCAGAGAGGGGGAGTCACCTGCCCGGGGTCACAAGGCAAAGCAGAGGCAGGTGGGTTCCCAGGTCTGTCTGATCCAGGGCCCCAGGTCCTTCCATTGAACCATAATAGGTAGCGGGAAAGGGAACAGAGGTGCGTGGGGGGTTTCTGAGCAGACAGGCAATGTTAGGAATATGTGGAGGGGTACAAATGCAAGTCCTAAGGTGACATAGAGGTTAAATAATCAAAGAGAGACACATTGTGGAACCAGAGATCCCTGTTAGGTGATCCCCCAGTGCCCTGTGCGACCCCCCCAACTAAAGCAAGTATCACACTGCACTGAAATATCTCTGTCTCTCCCCACCAGTGAGCAGCTTGAGGTAGGAGACCAGGTCTGGGTCCTCCTTTGTCCATAATGCCCATCATGGGTCCCGGTCCTCAGAAGGTGCTCCATAAATATTTGCAAGTGTATGAACGAGTATGTGGAAATGACCAAAGCCTCAAAACGAGGCCCACACCCACTGTCTTCTCTTTGTCCTCCATGGCTCTCACAAAGTTGCAGGCCTCTCTGGTGCAAGATCGCACCGTCTCCGTCCGGCCTTCCAGGAACAAGCGAGTCATGGTTGACTCATAAGTCAGGCAGAATTGACCCCTGTCCTGGGGGGGGGGGGGGGGGGGGCGGCAAGGAAGGGAGAAGCCTGTCAGCCGGGCTCTGGAAGTCACAGACTTGACCCACCTCTGTGTGGCCCTCCCGCCTCCTCCTGCCGGGAGAATGTGTGACTGGGGAAGACAAATCAAGATGGCGGCCCCACAGCGGCAATGACCAAAAAAGCGTCACCAAAGGGGCTGACAAGGGAGGTCTTGGGGGGCCCAGGGGAACCAAGGTCCCGAGAAGGGGTTGGGGTCGAGGAACCCAACTGACCCGGAAGTGGGCCAGCTGCAAGGCCATCTGGATGAAGCTGTCTGAAGAGAGGTGGCAGCGTTTGATGAAACTCTTGCCGAAGTGGGAGAAGGGGAAGACGTGGCAGTCAACATTTCCAGACAAGGTCTTGGCTCCCCTCAGGGCTAGAGAGATGGACAGATGGATCTGCCAGAGGAGGAAGGAGGGAGGGATGGCTGGGGTTACGGATGGGGTAGGGTTAGAACTGGGAGTGGGGAGAGAAGCGAAGGTGGAACTCGAGTCAGGGTAGGGGTGGAATGTGGAAATGGGGACAGAGGCAAACGTGGAGCTGAAGGGCTGGATTAATGATGGCGGGGGGGACTGAGGTTGGGCTGAAGACCGAATTGGGTCGGGGAGGGGGTTGGGGTTTCAGGTGGGGAGGACTGGATTGGGCTGGGATTGGAGATGGGGCCGGGGTGGGATTGAGTTTGGGGATGGGGATGAGTTTAGAGTCAAAGCCAGGGGGTTGCAGACTTGGAGGAGAGGCCCGGGAGCCCAGTCTCACCTTTTCTGGAAGGTCCCAGTGCAGCCGCTGGGGCTGGGGCAGTGAGGGATCAGGATGCCCTTTGCAGTGGCCGTCGGCTGAGTAGCCCAGCTGAAAACATTCTGTGGCCAGAGTGAACTGTGTACAAACAGAGGCTGTCAGAGTCCCTTCCTCCCTCTGGATTGAGGGCTCTCTAACCAGGGACTTGCTTTCGTAAGTCCCTTCTGGGGGTTGGAGGGCGGGGGGGGGCAGTCGTTGAGAAACAGAAACCTCTGATGTTCACAGGTGGGTTCTCAGGTTCAAGTTCATTGAGAGTAAGTCCGATACTAATACTCAGCTGGTGCCTACTGGCCTTTTACTTCTGACTAGTAGACAAAAAGCCACCAACGGTGGCCCCCGACTTCCCAAGACACCCCCTACCCTCACCCCCACCAGGATCCTGAGACCAGAGAGATAAAGCCCAGCACAGCATGGGCCGCCAAGGGGGTTGGTGTCCATTCTGACTGAGTGGTGCCCACGCCCTGATGGTTCTTAAATTTTATTTTATTTTATTTTTTATTTAGTTTTGTTTTTGTTGTTAAATATTTTAAATCAGCCCTGGTCGAGCACCTGCTACCCACCAGCCTTTCCCTTATTCTCATGATAACTTAGGGAGACGGGATAAAGATCCCCATTTCCGCATTAGAAACAAACATCAAGAAACACTTTATGCCTTGGAGTTTCCACGTATCTTTATCATACTCTATGTGACATCTCTTCACTCAAAGTTGATGCGCAGAGACCACAGGTTGATATGAAGGGTCTGAAAGTTAAACTGAATTGACAGTTTCATCGGCCAATATCATCAAAGGGGGCAAACTCCCATCTTACAAATGCGAAACAGGTACAGAAGAGTCCATGCTTACCCAGGGCTGTTCCTAAGATCTGAAAGGGGCCTCCCTTCCCCTCAAACATGCTGGATCCCACCCTGGGCCTCACCCAGTACCTCATGCAATGCTATGGAAGAGTGGGAACCTGAGAGGGTGTAGACGGCACCTGCTATGATTTAGGGACTAAGAAAAAAGAGAAAATAGAGGGGCGCCTGGGTGGCTCAGTCAGTTTCGGTTTCGTGGTTTCAGCCCAGATCATGATACCACATTTCATGAGTTCAAGCCCCGCATTGGGTTCTGCATTGACAGGGTGGAGCCTGCTTGGGAGTCTCTCTCTCTCCCTCTCTCTCTGCTCCTCCCTGCTCTCTCTCTCAAAATAAATAAATGAACTTTAAAAAAAAATTTAAAAAAAAAAAAAGAGAGAAGATCGAGATGCTAAGGTTCTCAGGATTGGATGGGAGCTTACAGAAAAAAGAAACTCCAACCCTTCCATCTGATGAAGGGGAGAAATGAGGCTCAGAGGAGGGGAGTAACTTTCCCAAGGTCACACAGCAAGCCATCACACTGATTCAGTGTATTGTGGTTGAAAGGCCTCATTTTCTGGTCTCAGAACATTCTGGATCCATGTTCTTGCTCTGCAATTCCTGGCTCTGTGACTCTGGGCAAATCACTTCCCTTCTCTGAGCCCCGGCTGCCAACTCATCAAAAGGTCATAATCCCAGACCCTCTTTTCTTTGCTGGGTGCCCCCCCCCCCACCCACCCATCTGGTATCTGCTTGTCTGAGCCTCTGTCTTCCCCCTAAGCATAGGGCCCTGGAGAGGAAGGTCTTTGGAAATGGGGCCGATGGTCCCCAGGGCAGGAGGGGACTGGCTGCCTCACCTCCCACATGTGTCCTGAGATGGGGCAGTCGGCCCACGAGTGCTCCACGCTGAGACCCAGCTTCCCATTGGAGAAGACGATTAAAGTGAAGGATTTGTCAAACCAGCTGCAGGCGAGAATTCAAAGTGGTCACCAGAGAGCCAGGGCCAAGAAGGAACTTGGGTGCTCTTGGTGGAAAATGCAGGAGTGTCAGCCTGGGGGGATTTTTCTGGAACCAGGGCTGGTATAGGGATCTCTAAGAGGGTGGAGGTCTCCACCAGGCAGTCTAGATGGTTTCTGAGGCATGTCTAAGGCTTGGAAAATTAGGACATCTCGAGGGAACATGCCAAGCAAGGTTCAAGGCTCACGAGGAGCTGAGGGGTTATGGGGATTCTCCCGGGGACCTCAGAAATCACGAGGGTGCCTCGTGCACATCTAGGAAGTTGTCTGAGGATCTCTAGGTACGGAAGTCCCAGGTCTGGGCTCTAGGGTCTGCTTGTCTAGTGTCCAGAGTCCCAGGTCTGGAGACCGGGTTCTGGGGTCACAGGTTGGGGTGAGGTTCCAGTCCAGGGGCTGACTCACCGGTCATGGCCCCTGCCAGCCAGTAGGGCATGGGCATAGGCATCCAGTGTAGCTGCGGGGTCCTCCCTGGTGAGCCCTGCAGGTTCGGAGTCCAGGGATACGAAGAAAGCAGCTCCTTCCACGGCCTCCAGGGTATCCTCAGCCTGGGTCTTCAGGGAACTCCGTACCTGGGCCCACACGTCCCTGTGGCCGGGGTGGGGGTGGGGGAGGGGGAGTGGAGGGTGGGGTGACTGTACCTGAGCCCAGGCTGGCCCCGTACCCCCCAGCCCCCACCCAGCCCCCAACCTTGCCCTTCTACAACCCTGGGAGGCTGGCTGGGCCCCCGGGGCCCCCGATCTCCCGCCCTCACCTGGGAGCAGCGGTCAGGGCCGCCAGATGCTCCTCCTGGGGGCAGGCGGGGGAGGGGTCGTCCAGGATTCGCTGGAACTGCTGCTCCAGGGCCCGCGGGGACAGCAGGCCGCTCTGGGAGTGGGTCCCCACGCGGTAGAATCGGCCACGGTGGAAGACGGCCACGTGTCGGCTGTCGCGGAGGTGGCGGATGTGGTCTAGGGGCGGCGCGGGTGGAAGGGCAGAGGGCACGAAGGTCAGTGGCAAGAATAAGAACAAGGGTCATTTATCAGGCACTTCCTGGGTGGCTCGCACTGTCCTAAGTACTCATTTCACCCTCACTACCCTGTGCACCCTTATAATCCGGTTTCAGAGACGAGGATACCCAGGCGCAGAGAGGTTGCCCAGGTCACACAGCTAGGGAGCGATGGAGCTGGGATTCGAACCCAGGAGACCATGCTCTCAGCTACTACACTGTTGACGCCTCTGCCGGTGCGGGGCCAAGAGGAATCTCACCTTTCTGGATGCCGGGAATGCGCGTGGTGTTGAAGATCTTCTCATACTGGGCAGAGCATAAGGGCCGCATTCCCATCAGCAAAGTCTGCAAGAGACCACGGGCTCCCGAACTGCCTCCCAGGACCCGCGTGGCCCCACGGCCACAGGACCGCAGTCTCCGTGTCCGGCCCACAGGGCGGCCCTCTTACAGGCAGGATCTCCTGGCGGTTCAGGCGGTGGCGGTAGAGGAGGAGGGCGTGGACCGCGTTCCCAGCGCGAGCGGCCTGCACCGGCGTGGGAGTGACGTACAGGAAGTCCTGGGGGCCAGCCGAGGGGACCGCAAAGCGCCCGGGGTCAGGCGTGCCCCTCACGGGGACACTGACCCCCAAACCCAGATCCTGACCCCAACAGAGGGCGGGATGGGGAACCACAGACTCTGATTCGGGTCACGGCCCCGAAGCTCCACCTCCTACAGAGACATCCCAACCCTAGATCCTTGACCGGCGGCCCCACCCGGCTCCCAGCCCCGACGTTCCCTCCTCACCATCATGTAATAGTTGCTGTTCACCATCAGCGAGTGCCGGGAGCGCAGATACACAAATTCTTCCCACCAGTCACTGACCTAGGAGTGGGGCCGAGAGACGCACAGCTGGGGTGGCTGCGGCCAAGCTGGGGAGCGGGGCAGTGGGAGCGGCAGGACCCCCAAGACTTGGCGGCCACGTCCCTGAGGGTGGAACTCAAAGAAGGAGGCCATCGTGATCAGTAACCAGCAGTAACCCCGAAGTCCATCAATTGGGGATCAGTTAGCTAAATCGCGCTATACTCCTGTCCCGGAATATGCTACCAAGCTATTCAAAAAAGCACACGGCCGGGCACCAGGGGGGTGCTCAGTGGGTTCAGCCTCTGAGACTTCGGCTCAGGTCATGATCTGGCGCAGTTCATGAGTTCCAGCCCCGCCGGCAGCTCGGTGCCTTGAACCTGCTTCAGATTCTGTGTCTGCGGCTCTCTCTGCCCCTCCCCCGCTTGCACTCAGTCTCTCACAAGTAAATAAACATTAAAAAAAAAAAAAAAAAAAAAAAAAAAAAAGAACAAGGCAAGGGGCACGTAGGTGGCTCAGTCAGTGGAGCAACAGACTCTGATTTCAGGTCTTGATCTCAGGGTCCTGAGTTCAAGTTCAAGTTGGGCCTGGAGCCTCCTTTAAAAAAAAAAGTAGGGGTGGCCCAGTCGGTTGAGCATCTGATTCCTGATTTTGGCTCAGGTCACGATCTCACGGTTTCATGCTGACAGTGGAGAGCCTGCTTGCGATTCTCTTTTTCCCTCTCTCTGCCCTTCCTCTGCTCACACACTCTCTCTCAAAATAAATAAGCAAAACTTAAAAAAAACTACATAGCACCAAGACCCAAGTGTCCAACGAAAGATGAATGGGCAACCAAAACGGAGCCTATCCCTACAATGGATTTTTTTTTTTTTTTAAGATTTTACTTTTAAGTAATCTCTACACCCAGGGTGGGACTTGAACTGGCAATCCTGAGGTCAAGAGCCACA
Organism: Panthera leo; assembly: GCF_018350215.1. Classification (NCBI taxonomy): domain Eukaryota; kingdom Metazoa; phylum Chordata; class Mammalia; order Carnivora; family Felidae; genus Panthera; species Panthera leo. The sequence goes on from NC_056693.1 coordinate 8,334,227, forward strand.
CACTCTTCCAACTGAGCCTGCCAGGCGCTCTTACGATGGAATGCTAACATAAAAAGGAATGAAGTTCTCATGTGCACTGCGACACGGACAGACCCTAAAAACATTATGCCAGGCGATATGAGTCAGACACAGAAGGACAGATCGTGTATGATTTTATGTGCATGAAAAATCTAAAATAGGTAAATCCCTAGAGATAATAAGTAGAATAGAGGTTACCTGGCACTTCGGGGAAGCAGGAATGGGGATGTATTGCTTAATAGGTACCGAGTTTCTGTTTGGGATGATGAAAAAGTTCTGGCGATAGATTGTTCTGATGGTTCCAGACACGGCAAATGCACTTAATACCACTGAATTGCATACTTAAAAATGGCTAAAACGGAGGCGCCTGGGTGGTTCAGTCAGTTCAGCGACAGACTCTTGGTTTTGGCTAAGGTCACGATCTCATTGTTCGTGAGTTCGAGCCCCACATGGGGATTCCCTGCTTGGGATCCTCTCTCTCTCCTTCCCTCTCTGCAACTCTTGTGCTCTCTCTCTCTCTCAAAATAAGTAAAATAAAGTTTAAAAATGTATTTTAAAAATGGCTAAAATGATAAATTTTATGTTATGTCCATTTTATCACAAATATTATACATATTTAGGTTACATATGTTTTATATACTATATTAAATCTATATTTTCTACAAATTATAAAATATATAAACATATTATGTTTTATGCAATTGAAAATTACATGTAGGGGCTCCTGGGTGGCTCAGTCGGTTCAGCGTCCGACTTCAGCTCGGGTCATGATTTCACAGCTCGTGGGTTCGAGCCCCACGTTGGGCTCTGTGCTGACAGCTCGGAGCCTGGAGCCTGCTTCCGACTCTGTGTCTCCCTCTCTCTCTGCCCCTTCCCCGCTCGTGCTCTGTCTCTCTCTGTCTCTTTCTCTCTCTCTCAAATAAACGTTAAAACAAATTTAAAAAAATTACATGTAATATAGAAATAAAATTTACATAGCATAAATAAAAAATATAGATAAAAAGTCTAAGTGAGAGGAAAGCACGGTGTCAGACTTTAGTTGGCCTTCACATTTTTTTTTGTTATACATAAGATAACAGGGTATGTTATAATTGGTGGTGCCTTAGAAGTCCAATGAAATACATACATCGTGCGTGTGTCCGGGCCCGTGTACGTACACACGCGCGTGCATACGCACACGCGCATGCGCATTGGAACAGACTCCGGTCCAAGAGCTTGAAGGAAAAAAATGTAAAAACTAAGGCCTGGCTTCCCTTCTCCCTCTCCAGACACGACTCGGTCCCCTCCATAGCGCTTGTCCGTGCTGCTGCCCCTCGTGGCTCGGTCTCAGCAACTCCTCCCTTCCAAGTCCAATGCTGTCACCCAGGCCTCTTTCCTGAGCCTCCACCCAGGTCTCCAGCTGCCCCAGGGCAGGTCCCCGGCACCCCCAGGCCTGTCACACCTGCCCCCACGGAGCTCAGTGCCTTTGCCCCAGAGCTGCTCCCCTTCTCCCCATCTCAGGGACACCCCCGCCGTCCCCCCACCACGTGAGGCCCGTAGGCGCCACCCTTGGCATCTCCTCACCCCCAGCCTGACAGTCCCAGCCCCACCCCCCCACCCCCGCCCCCTGACTCTTGCCTCATACCCTCTGGCCCAATTCCCCTGTCTGACCTTGTCCTCTACCCGCCCCCCCTCCCCCGCATCCTCTCCAGCCTCCCAGCCTCCAGTGTCTCCCCTCCAGTCTTTCCCCCACACCAGAGCTGATCCTGACCTCCCCCTGTTCAGCATACTCCCATGGCTCCCTAGCACCCCCAATAAAAAGTCCAGGATCCTCAGCTGGAGTTCAGGCCACTCCCCGCCACTCAACCATTCCCTCTCTTGACGACCACCCTTCAATCCCTGTGTCCCAGCGAGCGATGCCCTCCTGGTTCCCAGCCCACGTCCTACAACTGCCGTACTACTCACCTCCGCTGGGCCCATTCCCTCCTACCAACCGCACCGGTTCAAATTCTGTCCAACCCTCAGGGCTCAGGCCTAGTAACTACTCCTCCTGGAACCCTGATCCTCTCGTCCAGTGGCGGCGTCCCCAGACCCCCCCCCCTCCCCCCCGCCACCGCAGATGCTCACACCGCCCCACCTTTCTTCGCTGCTACCTCCACCTGATCCCACACTGCCTGCCCCCTATTTATGACTTCCTCCTACAGAATAGGAGGCCTGTAAGCCCCGATTTGAGTGAGTTGCTGTCTTGCTCTGTGCCTCAGTTTCCCAAGGAGCTCAAATCAGAGTACTACCAAAGGCCTAGCTCCTGAACTCGGAATAGAAGCCCATTTGGGGGGGATGCCCTTACCCAAAAGGAGGGGATAAAACCAGAACAACTCTGGGGGCGGGGGGTTTAGACCACTGGCCTGCCGGGCAAGGAGCTGAACCGTCCGAGTCCGGGAATTCTGGTTCCAATCCGGGAGGGTTGGGGGCTGAGCTGTGGATGTGGGCAGGCCCTGGAGGCGGGGCTTAGATTAAGGATGTCGGGCTCACGTCGGAGCATGCAGGTCCCGGGAGAGGCTCAAAATGTTAGCACACGATGGATATTGGAGAGTACGAGCAGCTCAGAATATTGGAGCATCTAGGGCGGGGTTTAAAACTACTGGAGCGTGTGGGCGGGACTCAGAACGCGGAGCAGGGGGCGGGCCTGCAGGTTGTGGGCGTGTCGGGGGCGGGGCGTAGAACCCCGCCTTAGGAAGGCGGGCTCAGAACCTCCGCGTTCAGGGTGGGGGACTCACGTAATTGGACGCCCACCAGGACTTGAGCCGCAGGTACCACTGCAGCAGCGACGCCTGCAGCCTCAAGAATTCCTGCGCTAGGACAGACGTCAAGTCGAAGTCCTCGTTGGAGAGGATGGGCCGGACAGATTCCAGGTACTGAGGGGCGAGGAGCAGATGGTAGCTCGCGCGCCCGCCCGCCCCCGGCCGCCTCCCGCCCCACGTGGAGGTAGCGGGCGGGCCCACCTTGCGCACGGTATCCTGCACGGAGGGCACGGGCTGGCGTGGCAGGGAGCGCTGGTAACTGAACAGCATCGGGTTGCGACCGGAGAAGATGCGGACCAGGGCCTGGAGGGAAGCGGGGAATTAGTGGGTCACTGCACCCCTCCCTGGGATCCGGGACCGGGATCGGGGGTTGTACATGGCAACCTACAGAGAGAATGGGGTTGGCAACCAGAGAATGGGGGGACAGACCCAGGGGGAGGCGTAGAGACCAGAGAGAGATGGACAGGGTCCCAGAGAGAGGGACATAGAGAAGTGGGTCCCCGGAGGGCCTGAGCAGGGCTCTGCCCTTCACATACCAGCCAGGTCTTGGTGGGCGAGGACATGGCTCCGTGGGGTTCAAGGAGCCAGCCATGGTAGGACAGAAGCAGCCTCAGGGCCACGTGAAGCGTGAAAATCAGGGCTCCCCACAGGCACGAAGCAAACAGCGCGGCTGCCAGGACTCCCCGAAGCCTGTGGTGCTGTCCACCCCTGGGGGAGTGAAAGAGACACCGGGCCTGGGTCTCCTGGCCTCAGAACGCCCCTTCCCTCCAGCCCCACCAGCCCCTGCTCTTCCTGATAGTCTCTGACCCTGATCTTTTGACTGGGGGCCTATCTTCTAGAATTGGAGTCAGTCGTAGAAATCGAGTTTCCTAGGGGTACCTGGGTGGCTCTGTCAGTTAAGCGTCTGACTCCTGATTTCAGCTCAGGTCATAATCTTATGGTTTGTGGGTTCAAGCCCCTCATCAGGCTCTGCGCTGACAGTGTGGAATCTGCTTGGGATTCTCTCTCTCCCTTTCCCTGCCCCTCCCCTGCTCATGCTCGCTTGCTCGCTCGCTCTCAAAATAAATAAAAATAAAACGTTAAAGAAATTTAAAAAAATGTAAGAAAGAAACTGCTGATCTAAAACCACAGTAAATCAACATGTTTGCAAAGTGGCAATCAGATAGACATATGAGCAAATCCCACCTGGAGGACTAGGAGCGAGTTGCTTCCCCTCTGTAGACGGGGTAAGTCTAGCCTTCCTGGAAATTTCTACCTCTGATCCTGGGTCTGCCCTGTGGGACTGTCTGTATAAAATCTGAACCTTCTTCCCCAGGAGGACGAAGCCAAGAATTAGAACCTGTCACTTCCCCCACACCCGGCTCCCAAACCGTCCCCCCAAATGGCAATTATAATAACACAACCATTCCCATTTAGTAACCTTCTGGCACTGTATGGAATATTCCACGTGCATGCTTTTTTTTTTTTTTTTTAAGATTTTGTTTTTAAGTAATCGCGACACCCAGCGTGGGGCTCAAACTCACAACACGAGATCAAGAATCGCGTGCTCCACTGACTGAGCCACCCAGGTGCCCTTATTACCTATATTTAATTTTTTTTAATGTTTATTTATTTTTGAGAGAGAGAGAAACAGAGTGTGAGCCGCAGAGGGGCAAAGAGAGAGGGAGACACAGATCTGAAGCAGGTTCCAGGCTCTAAGCTGTCAGCACAGAGCCCAACACGGGGCTCGAACTCAGGAACCACAAGATAATGACCTGAGCCCAAGTTAGACGTTTAACTGACTGAGCCACCCAGATGTCCCTATTACCTGTATTTTATAGAGGAAGACTCTAACACCGAGAATGGTTCAGTCTCTTGCCTAAGGCTACACAACTGAAGGCCAGTAGGGCTCCTACTTTTCTCGGTGCTTATATAACCATGTCTGGATATTTTCTAGTCTGTCAGTATCCCCCTTAGCAAGAAACAGACCGGATGGAAAATAGGCAGAGAGAAGGGGGGAAATCACCTCCTTTTTACTCATGCTGTACCTTTATTAATCTGACCCAAAGTAAGTCTCAGAGATTACTTCTCTTTAGCAGGCACATCACACTGATAGAGAAGCTTACCGGGTGGAGGGGGAGGAATTAGGGAGGTTACTGGGCCCAAGCGGGGGAGCTCACCAGTCTGGCAGCAACTCTTCGATCTTCTCCATCAGTCCTAGGGAAGGATCCAGCTGGAGGAACCAGGCGAGCTGAATGGCACTGAAGAGGAAGAGCCAGCTGAGGGGGCTGGCAGGGAACACACCAGTAAGAAAGTCATTCTGCAGGGAGGAAAGGCACCCATTCAATCAATTAATCCTCCTCTAAGCACCATCCTTAGACATTGACAGAGCACCCAGTGTGCGCTGAATCCCGAGCTGGGTGCTCAAGCCCCAGTGGGGACCAGAGAGATCTGGGTCATGCCCTCAGGGAAGTCAGTCAGGAACGAAGCGAGTGCTAATGCGATAAAAACAAGGCAGGCACAAGAGCCCTGAGCAGGATGCTCAGCTTGGAGGAGTCAGGGAGGGCTCCCTGGAGGAGGTCACTCCCAGGCAAAATGGCCCTCCATATACTGCAGGGGCTGGAGCTCAGCAGGCCTTCTAGAACTTTGTGGCTATGGAATGAATGAGGAATGCAAAAGTTCGGGGGAAATGCATGGAAATACCTAACGCTTAACCAGCGCTCACTACCTGCCCGGCCCCTTTTCCAAGGCGGAACTCTTAAAACCCCCCCAACATCTCTGTGCGGCAGGTACTCAGGTGATCTAATTTTGCAAAAGAAACCACTTGGGTTCAAAGTCACACAGAGAGCATGATAAGAGCTGCTATTCGTTGCCATCAGGGCTCCAGAAACCGCGTTCTCTTTTCCCACGTTTAACAAATGGGAGAGCCTCAGAGATCACGGTTTAGAACTTGGGCTCTGGGGCCCTGGGCTCAAACCTCTCTGCTCTGTCACTAACAAGCTGAGTGACCGCGAGCAAGTGGCTTCGCCTCTCTGTGTCTGTTTCCTCATCTGTGGAATGGGAACAATCCCAGTACCCGGCTCGTGGGACTGTCATGAGGACGGGATGAGAAAATGTCCTCCCACAAACAGTTATTGTGGTCCTACAGCAGTGATAAGACAGCAAGATTCCTGCTCTCCTGGGGGACAGAGCAATAGCTACGTCAGTAAAGGATTTAGGGTAGTGTGGCAGGTGGCATTAGGGACTGTGGAGTAAAATAAAGCAAAGAGGGCTGGCGGGGCAGGGGGGAGGGGGGAGGGTAGTGAATTGCATAGCTCAGAGCCAGGCACACAGTAAGCGCTCAGTAAACATCATTACCAATGCTCCTTTCTTTCTATGGCTACCCTACTTCCTGTTGGGGATTTATTTATGTGACGATCTTCCCTTGGTATGGCAAGAAAAGGTTACTGGCAACCGTGGTTCTTTGGTTGCTTGTTATTTCTTTTTAAGAGAAGCAGTCTCTTCCTTTATCCGGGGCTCGGGATCGCGGTAGAACAGGGCTTCGTAATAACAGGAAACGTCTCCAGAGCCCTTCCCAAGGACGAGATGCCTCAATAAATCATTGCATTGCCCTGTATCTCAGCAAAACAGTAGTAAATACCATTATCTCTATCGCATGGGCGAAGAAAGTGAGCAGACAAGAAGTTTGAAGAACGTGTCCCAAGCCAGAGAGGGCCCACTGTCAACCCCTCAAGTCGTCCAGATGTCTTGTGACCCTAATGCAACAGGATGTAGTGCAAAGTTCCACACGGGGGCGCCTGGGGTCCGCTGCCTCTCATATTCATTTGGAAACCATCTCAGGAAACACTCTGACCTCCTGCTGCTGAACAGCCCACATGTGCGCTGTGCCACGTGCTTGGCCCAAAGGACCCACTGCACGTCATTCGCAACAGCCCCATGGCATGGGTCCTGGGACCACGTTCTAGAAAAGCAGGATAGCAGGCGTGGGTATGGGTTCCACAGCCAGACTGCTAATTCTAGTCCTGCCTCGAGCACTGCATCTTGGCAGCTGTGTGACCTTGGGAAAGTTGAAGGCACCTCTCTGGGCCTCTGTTTCCTCATCTGTAAAGTGGGACAGAGAATAGGTCTACCTTAGAAGGCTATAATGAAGATCAGATGAGCCATACATTTATTTACTTTGATTTTTATTTGTAAAAGATTTTATTTGGGGAGCACCTGGGCGGCTCTGTCCGTTGAGCCTCCGACTCTTGGTTTTGGCTCAGGTCGTGAGTTCGAGCCCCACATCTCATTCTGCGCCTGGCAGCATGGAGCCTGCTTGGGATTCCCTCTCTCTCTCCTTCTCTGTCCCTCCCCTGCTCGCGCCGTCTCTGCCCCTCTCAAAAATCAATAAACAAACTTAAAAAATTAAAAAAAAAAAGATTTTAAGTCATCTCTACACCCCACACGGGGCTCAAATTCACGACCCTGAAATCAAGGGTCACACGCAAGCAATAGATTTAAAGGGTTTGGTGAGTGTAGAGCCCAAGACACACTAAATATGACCTGATGTGATTTTCGAAACGAGGAAGCAGAGACTCAGAGAAGTTAATAACACGCCAGAGGGCACCCAGCACTTACGACCTATGTGGAACCACCAGGATCGTAGGAATGGCGATGTTGGAGCGGTCACTTCTCTGCATCAGACCTTCTGTTAAGACAGCTCATGCTTACAACAACCCCTCGAGGCAGGGACTGTCAGGGACGCCATTTTATAAGTGACAAAGTTATGGCTTAGCAGGACGTCTATGCAATTTCAGCCCTGCGGTTGCTGAGGGCACAGCCCTCACCCTGAAACCAAGTTCCAGGAGCTACGACTTCAGGGTGGCTCCTAAGGTCCCAGAATGGAAGAGAAAGGACAGAAGAGCATCCAATGTCCCACAGGGAGAGAGGCAGCTATGTGATAGAAAGGGAAGAACGATCACTATTACAATGATCAATTAATACTAATGACAGGGTCTGGTGGGGCCCACCAGGCATAGGGGACTGACTCTGAGAAGGGCTTTAGGTTTTGACTCAAAAGTAGGGGTGGTGATGGCCAAAATTTTCAACAATGCAGCACTAGTCAAAATCCACTTATAAGTATAGAAACCAGAACAGCGGTTGCTTTGAGTCGGGGGGGGGGGGGGCGCTAACTGGAAAAGGGCTCAAAGGAACATTCTAGAATGGCGGCAATTCTGTCTTGCTAGGAAGTTGGGTGCACAGGTATTGTCAAAATTCAAGGACTGTACCTTTTAAGAACCTGTGCATTTTTTTCTGAATGAAACGATATCTTAATTTTAAAAATATATGTGTGGCTCAGTCAGTTGAGAGTCTGACTTTGGCTCAGGTCATGATCTCACAGTTCGTGGGTTCGAGCCCCATGTCGGGCTCTGCGCCGACAGCTCAGAGCCCGGAGCCTGCTTCGGATGCTGTGTCTCCCTCTCTCTCTCTCTGCTCCTCCCCTGCTCGTGCTCTGTCTCTCAAAAATAAATAAACATTAAAAAAATAAAGTAAAAATATATGTATATGTGTAGATATGTGTTTATGTATTTAACCCCAGGTTAATGTCCACAAGATAATGTTCTAATTGATGAATTAGCCTGAGGCCCAGGAAGTTCCAGGGGCGGGGCTGAAGAAGCTCTTTGTGTGTGTGTAGGTGGGGGGGCTACCCACATTGGGTGTAGACATGGGGCTCGAACTCACAACCCTGAGATCAGGAGTCACACGCTCCACCGACTGAGGCAGCCAGACACCTGGTTAATGAATAAAGAACAATCTTATCAAAAGCTAACACTTACTTGGCACTTGCCAGGGCCCAGGCAGTTCGCTCAGTGCTTACATGTAACAATTCATTTAATCCCCTCGACTGTCCCGTCAGGGGAGCTGTTATCATCACCCCTGTTTTACGTGTGGGGAAACTGAGGCTCAGAGAGGAGTACTTGCCCAAGGCCACACAGCTAGTAAGCGGCAGGGCCGGGATTCAGAGTCAGTCTCGGCCAACCCCGCAGGCGATGCAGACTTGCGTTCAGACAGGGCGTGACCACGAGGGAGACACTATATGTACCCAGTGCCGGACTTCTAGAACTAGTGACCCTGGGGCAGGCGTGGGTTCTGGTTAGACGTCGGGCATGGGCATTCTAGAACAAGGGCAGTGGTGAAGTGCCTACGGACATTTGGAGGTTCACGTCTGGGAACCACAGGGAGGGCGCCCGGCGTATGGAGAGGGGAATTGGGGGTTCAGCGGCAGGCTTGAGGAGGCAGCCTCAGACCCAGGGGCTCGGGCTAGGAGGAGGATTGGGGTGCGGGCCTTCAGGATTGGGGTGTGGGCTAACCAAGATCTTCCCCGGGTCACAGCGTTCAGAAATGAAGAGCACCGAGTTTAGCACCTGAAGATGAAAGGGAAAGGTGAGGGGAGCACCTGGGGTGGGGGAAGGGGTCTGAATTCTAGAAATTGGGTGGAAGTTGGGTTTGCGGGTCTGAGGACAGAGGGAAGTGGTCCAGGAAGTGGTTGTAAGAGGTGAATAGAGGTTCCCAGTAGGGGAGGAAGTGAGCCTCAGAAAACCCAGAAATGGCTTTAAGGGGGTCCTGAAAGTCCACATCCAAACCCCCAGAAGGGGGGGTGGGGGTGGGGAGGGATAGGATCCCAGAAGTGGGCCTCGGGCATCCCAGAAACACGTAACCGGAGTCTTGGAAGGAAACCAAGCGTGGCCCTCCTCACCCAGAAACGGGCGAGGTGCCTTTTCCAAGAGCGCAGTCCGGAGAGGTAGATCTCCTGCAACACGGGGGCACTGAGCTCCACTTCGGCCCCGTCCGAGGTCAGCGAGGGTCGGAAGCCCACGGCCTGGTGCGCTTCAGCCATGTCACGCTAGAGCCCTGGGAGTTGGGACAGAGGGTCATTTTCCAGGCCCCCAGCCTCAGACCCAGGAATCCGGGCTCCCAACCCCCTCCTCCTGCAGACCCAGGAATATAGGCCGACGGCTCACCCTTCCCTAACCACCTGAGGGGTCTCGAAGGACTTTGTCAGAGACTCGGGTGTTGGGGGGATGTCAGTTGGGGGCCTCTGTGAACGCATAGAGAGGCAGGAGGGATAACTCGCGCGAATCCCTTTTGCGACTCTGCTGAGAAGGAAGTGCAAGGCCGTGCGCCCCTCCCCACTAAAGACTTTCAAGATTCGGGGTTGGGGACGCGAAACCAGCCCAGGGTCGGGTTGCGGGGTCTGGAGAAAAACATTAGTCCGAGACCCATTGAAATGAACACCTGCCGGACGTTGGCACCGTCCGCCTCGTTTCCGCTTCCCATGCCAAGGCGGGGGAGGGGGGGGGGATGGGACGGGCGGGGAGTGGCGGGGGAGGAGCAGGGGGAATGTCTATAAATTCTTCCGCTCCAGGATGGCCCAGCGTCCCCTCCCCCCTCCGGGGGCTGGAAGAGGTGGGGGAGGGAGCACCCTACTGCGCATGCCTCACAGCCAGGGATGCTGAGACTGTGAGCCGATGCGAGCTTCGAGGACGAGTGATGGAGAAGCCCGCACGCCCAACCCAAGACACAGGCCTCCCGGCCCCGCGGGAGCTCGGGTCCCTCCGGTGCGATACTTACCACGCTGAGTCAGACGTCCGCCGAGCCGATCCTGGAACCCAAGCCCCAGCCCACCCCCCACCCCCGATTCAGAGCGCCAGACCCAAGTCTCCCACTTGCATATGTCCAATCCCAGTGCGACGAGTCCACGACTTGGTCGTCGGGCCTCCGGAGCTCCTGGCCGCTCCCGATTATCCAACATCCAGGAACCCTGATTTCTGCCTCGCGTGTGCCTTCGCCGGGTAGGCAAGTCCCTGGCTTTGTCCCCGCCCCCTTCCAACCCTCTGCGTTCTATCCCCGCCCCCTCGAATCCCAACGTCCAATCCTCTCCCTCCGTTCGCTCCCTAGCCTTCAGCCTTTTTCTACCCGGCCTGATTTCTCTACCATTGGCTTCCCGGGTTCTAAGCAGCTCCTCTCCTCTGAACCCCAGGTTCTTGAGCTTCCCACTCCGCTTTGTCTCACTCTCTCTCTTTGAAAAACGAGGCTCAGCTTGGTACTCATAGCCCACCTTTGGGTACGTGTAAAGTCACGCGCGTGGGTATCGAGCCGGAGCGAATCAAAGTTCTACCATCCCGAGGAGGGAGGGCTACTTTGGGGAGTTGGGCCCGCCCACCAAAACCGCCCACGGAAAAAGCAGCTGCGCGGATTGAGTGGTGCGAAAGGGAAGCTACAGCAGATTGGATTCAAGGGAGACAGGCAGAGGGACTTCCGTGTGGGAAAAGGTGCACGGATAAAGGGGGAGAATATGTCACAGGCTGAGCTCCGACTGGGAGGCCGGGATGGGCACAGACAAGCAGAGGCTGAAACGTGAAACTCGTTTTATTAGGCTCTGGACGATAGTATTCTTTGTACATGCTAGGTCCGGTGTGCACCGAGTCCAGCCCAGTCACAGCCGGGGGGAGACAGTTTCTGAGTGAGCCCAGGAGATGGAGGGCAAAAGAAACTTGGGATCGTGGCCCCAATACACAGGTAGGTAAGCTGAGGCCAGAGGAGGAACAGGGACGTGCCCGACGTCACCCAGCCAGCCGGGCACTGCGCTGGCCTCTTTTCTTCGGGCCAGGGTCATAGAGACGGAGCAGGACTCTGGCGTCGCGCTTACGGCGGCGCCCGTAGCTGTGGGGGTCCTGGGGCTCGCGGCCGGCCTTCCCTGAGAGCTCTTTGGTGGAGGCAGAGCTGAGCCAGTATATAATCTCTGGCAGGCGGTGCGTCTGGCATGTGCCCAGGGAACAGAGGCGCCTGCGGTTCTGGGCGACCTGATGCAGGGGCCGTCTGGGGAAGGAGCATGGGAGAAGACCGGGTTCAAACGGAATCCTCTCGAGAAAGGGGTCTCGGTGGGGTCGGGGCACCCAGAGCTCCGCCACGGGGCAGGCGCGTGTAGATGACCATTCCACCGACGCGGAAAACCGTGGCCTGAAGAGGGCGCACGCTCCTCGCGGTCTCCTTCCCGCCCGGTCCCCGCCGCCACCCGCTTCTCACCTGCCCGCAGAGTCCGGGTCCCCCAGGATGGAGGAGGCGAGAAGCAACAGGAGGACGTGGGAAGTCATCGTGGGGTGGGGCCGGGAGTGGTCCTCGAAACCCCTGGGCGAAGCGGCCCGTCTGGAGTGCGGCCCCGCCCCCTCCCGACTCCCGCTTCAGTGCCAGTCCCCACTCCCCCCGGGGGTGGGGAAACCGAGGCCGAGTCCAGGCCACACCACGCCAGAAGGGAAGACAGAACCTGGATCCCCAGGTCCTGTTCCTTGGCGTCGGAGCCCCACACGGGTGTGCTGGTCACGCAGCGGCGCTCTGACCTTTTAAGGAGGGAAGAGGGGCGGGGCAGCTGACACCTGCTAGTGGTGACACAGCTTAGGGCTTCCAGGAAAGGGGTGGGGGCAGGGAGGCGCTGGGCTTCTGGGACTTCAACCTCAACCCATCAGGGACCCTGCCTTCGAATGGCCAGGCTCCTTCGTGGGCAGGACAATGCGGGGCATGTTGCAGAGCCACCCGGGGGTGTGGACAAAGGGAGTCTGGGCCCCCGGAATAGCCTGCAGACACCATCCTGGAAGGGGAAGAGGTGTAGACAGGTGCGAAGACCCACAGGGCCTAGGGCTTCAGCTGTACTGAAGCAGGTGTCAGCAGGGCCATAAAAAGGAAAATTCTGGTGACTTAGGTGGTCCAGGTCCTGGGACAGCATCCTGGGGGACGAAGGGCTCTGTACACAAGGCCGTGGGAAGGGTCGGGTGTGGATACCATGACTGCAGCAGAGGCTGAACAGAGGGGCCCTGGGGAGCTGAGGTTGGGATAGCCTCTGGGGAGGCGGGGAGGCCCTGTGGCCCTAGGAGGGGACCCTTCCCTTGTCCCCCAACTCCAAGTTCCAAGCAAGGCTGGGGAGAGAAGCAGACACCCCCTCCCCACAAGTTCTATCCCTTAACAATCCCCCCATGACTCAGTTTCCCCAGCGGCAGCAGCAGGCAGGGCAGCAGTCACTGCCAGTCAGCCCTGGCCTGGCCTTGGAGGGTCCCAGACAGGAAAAAACAGCCAGAGGAACAATGTGTGTGCTGGGGGGGGTGGCGGGGGGAAGATGGCTTTCTGGGAAACCTAAGGGCCCAGCTGTGCTGGGAACCCACACCCCAACCCTCCCCCAGCCCAGCAGGGCAGTGGAGCGGGAGCCCTGCCCAATGGGGACAAGTGGGAATGGGGCCTCAGGGGGCATGAGTGAGGGGGTTGGGGGAGGACACAGGCCCGGAGAGGCGGACGGGGGAAGTGACCCTGGTGGAGGGTGTGGACGGTAGAGACCCCACTCCGCCCTCCAGGAAGCCGAGCCGTCCCAGCTGAGGATTTATTGGCGTAAATGCAACCATATAAAAACATAAGTTATGAAAAACACAGTCACGATGTGCCCCCCCCTCCCAGCCCAGGCCCCTAAAACCCCCTTCTGAGGGAGGGAAGGAGAGGAAGGGGGAGCCCCCAAACTGCCTAAGGATGCCGCAGCCCCTGGGCCCTTGCAGGGCCGGCCCGGCCGGGGTGGGAGAAGCCGGGCGCCGCCTCAGCGCATCCGGTAGTCAGTGGAGCAGGACAGCTCGCACAGCTGGCCCTTGAAGTCCAGGTCAATGGTGAAGTCCAGGTCGCGCTGTGGGGAGAGGGCAGACGTGAGGGGCGCGCGCCACGGGGCAGGCAGAGACCCGAACCGTCGGGAGTCGGGAGGCAGCAGCGGGGCGCACGCTCCCAGGAGACCCGGTGGGGTCTTGTTTGGGTCCAAGGCCAGGCTGGAGACTCCCCGGGGCCGGTCCCACCCTCAAGCCCACCTGGAGCCCGGCCCAACCGGGCTGCTCTGACTCCCACACCCCGAGACCTTTCCCTATCCCAAGCCATTGGCGTCATTGCTTTTGAAGAAAGCAAACCCCTCTCCAGCCAAACTCAGGGGTCCCAACCCCGCCTTCCGCACTTCCTCTGCTCCCAAGCTTCCGGGAAGCCAACACTTCCATGCTCCCCACCCCCCAGGACTCCCCGGAAAGGCTCGGGGCAAAGTCACCTATAACCATGATGGCGCCTGCCCTCAGTCCTCGCTGCACCTCATCCCAGGTGCCTGGGCTCCTCTCCTGTCTCTGGGCATCTCCCTGTCTCTTTAGCTCACGGGTGTCACTGTGTGTGTGTGTGTGTGTGTGTGTCTCTCTCTCTCTCTCTCTCTCAAGCTCGGTACCACAGTGTCCTGGTCACCGCGGGATGCGCAGCGGCATCCCTGCCACTCCCAGGAGCCACCAGTAGCAAGCATCCCTTCTCCAGTTTTGAGAGTCCCAAATGTCTCCAGACAGAGACAAATGCCCTCTGGGGGGCAGCAAAGCTGCCTCTGCTGGAAGACCTCCAGCTTCCCTTGGAAAGCTGGCGTGACCTTGGGGCCTCCTCCGTCTGTGCTCCCCGATCAGGATCCACCCGGGCGCACAGACCCACGCGTTTAGCCCAGGCCCCCGCCCTGGACTCCAGGCTCCAGAGCCTTCGACCTCCCATGTACTCGGGGTTTCTCTAGGGGTCTCAGACTCAACTTAGCTGAGAGGGCTGGGCTGCCGGGGCCCCGGAACAGGCGGAGGTGCCCCTCCTGGGCCCACCCCCGAACCCCCGCAGCGCCTCACATTATTCTTGGCATTGGGCCGCATGCCAATGGTGCCAAAGATCTCCTCGCCCGTCTTCACGGTCAGGTAGTCCTCCATGTAGAACACGGTCTGCTTCCAGTGCGTGTACGGGGACTCGGGGCCTGGGGGGTGCGGTCGGGTCAGCCAGGACCCCCCGCCCCCCCATCCCCGGGCCTTGGCCGGGCCCTTCCCTCTGGCCGGCCCCTTGATGACCTTTACTGAGCGGTGACAGGGGTCACCATCCCCGAATCCCTTCACTCCCATCAAGTCCTGGAGAGGGACCTCGTCTACTTTCACAGGTGGGGAAACTGAGGCGGGACAGGCTCAGGTGAGCTGGCAGAGCCGCGGTCACAGCACGGGCTCCCTCTGCCGGCTGCTGTGGCACAGCCCCCACCCCGGCCCCGCCCCTCGCTCACTGGTGGAGAAGCCTGTCCTCTTGTGGCAGCGAGTGAACTCGATGTTGAAGTAGGCCACCAGCGCGTGCACGTAGTCATTCCGCTTCACTTGCAGGCAGAAGGGGGAGGTGAAGGTCAGGTCTTCCACCTTGACAGTGTAGATGTCCACCTCCTGCGGGACAGGCTCCGTGAGCCCCACTCCCCGGCACCCCGCCCGGCGTTCGTTCGGCCGAAGACCCGGGGGTGCCACGCGGCAGTCCCCAGTCCCCTCCCCCCCCCACCGGAAGCCCAAACTGGACAGTCCTACTTCCTAGAGCAACTGCCCGTGCTTGGAGTGTCACCCGTTACCCCTTCACCGGCGTCCCCCCGCCACGCTCGTGATGGCAGCCAGTGTGATATGAAAACGCTGGCAATGAGATCACGTCAACCCCGGCTCAAAACCCTAGGACGGTTCCCCGGCACTCTGTCTGGCAGGGTGCCAGGCCGCCCATCCAGCTCCTGTCTCCACTCGCTCCAGACTTCCTCTTCCTCCACCTGGCTCTCGGCCCACCTCTCGTGGCCAAGCACAATTCTAGAATTCACCCCTCTGTCCGAACCACGAGCGGGCTTAGCTCACAGAGCTTTTTGATGGTCAAGGTGGCTTCTCTGGGCCTCCGGCGCCACCTCTGGCTGACAGGTCAGACTCCAAGACAAACA
The DNA here is from genome assembly GCF_018350215.1 of Panthera leo. Taxonomy (NCBI): domain Eukaryota; kingdom Metazoa; phylum Chordata; class Mammalia; order Carnivora; family Felidae; genus Panthera; species Panthera leo. The sequence continues at coordinate 8,349,788 of NC_056693.1, forward strand.
CCTGGACCTGAGGTCTTGCTCAGGCCCGAGTGGCGGCCCTTCCTGGTCTCCAACCCCGGGGACAACCTGGCCACACACTCTCCCCCCCTCACCTTTATGAGGCAGGCGTTGGTGACCAACTGCTTGGGGTCCACCACGTCCACCAGGGGCTCCTTGATGGCCACGTCTTTGATGCAAGACATGTCAAAGCCATATACGTTCTCCCACCCTGGGGAGGCAAGCAGGGAGGAGGGTGAGCCCGGCGGGGGGCGCTCAGGGCACGCCAGTCCCGCCCCACGGGCGTCCGAGGGACCCAAACTCACAGTGGATCTTGTAGTCTTTGTACTGCCGGTCTTCGATGGCCGTCACATACAGCGTGGCCCGGTCTGGGAAGATGAGGCCATCGGGTGCCTGCCGAGGGGAGGGGGAGGGTGTGAAGGATGGGGGGAGACTTGGGACACCGGCCCCAAAACTGGGCAACTTGCGTCTCTCTATCCATCCACACGCTCTATCTCCGCCCTGCCCACCTGGACTCCTACAAGCGGCCTCTTCACTGGTTCCTGGCTTCTGTCCTCACACCCTCATCTAGGAGCACCTAAGTCAGACCTGTCCTTCATAGGTTCTGAAGGATCTGCAGGACCCTCCCTGGCTCCTCTGAGAGGAGAAACCAAAGTCTCATGCGAGTGCTCAGGCCCCCTGCACGTTCTGTTTCTTCAGTCCACTCCCTGTCCCTCAACACACAGTAAAAACTCTCCTGCCCCGGGACCTTTGCACTAACTATTTCCTGGGCCCAGGTGCTCTTCCCCCAGGAGGTCATGCAGCCTTCCCCTTGACCAGGTCTCAGTCACCTCCCCCTGGGAGGCCTGCTCTGATCTGAGCACCCGGAAGCATGGCCCTCCAGCCTCTCCTATCCTTCTGCCCTGCCGTGTTCTTCTTCCCAGCACCGACCACCTCCTGACACTCGTCAATGTCTAGCTCCTGGTGCCTGTAACATCCCATCTTGGCTCCGGGCCCCCCGACATCGGAGCGGTCAATCCCCTGTACGACGTCCCCTGTGTGGGAAATATCTGCCATGGCTTTTGTCTTCTGCCCAGACCCCGACCGACAGGTATTCAACACGTGGCCGAAGGAGCCTGGCCCCAGCGCGCAGCCCCCGCCCCGCCGGGGGCCTCACCAGCCACTTGTCTCGGGCATAGAGAACGGTGTTGAGCATTGACTCGTAGAAAAGGCAGTAGCCCATCCACTCGCTGATAATGATGTCCACCTTCTCCACCGGAAGCTCCACCTCCTCCACCTTCCCCTTGATGATGGTCACCACTGCAGGGGCAGACAGAGGCACATGCACCCAGCCCTGGGGAGACCCGTCTGCGTATCTCTGGCGGGGGGCGGGGGGGGCAGGGCCTAGGGACCCCACTGAGCAGCCCGTTTTATCCAGGAAAGGCTGGGGGCCGCATTCGGGCATCTTCAAAGAACTCGACCAGCTGAAGCCATGCTCTGTGAACTCAGGCTTTTTTATTTCTTGTTTTTTAAGTAATCCCTATGCCCAACGTGAGGCTTGAACTCACAACCCTGAGATGGGAGAGTTGCAGAGTTGCACGCTCCACTGACTGAGCCAGCCGGGCACCCCTCTGTTAACTCCGTTTTAAAATTCGTCCATCACTCTGGATATTTTTAAGGCAGAAGCAGAAATTTTGTATGGATTAGGCATTAGGTGGTATTAAGACTTTGCCGTTAACAATATGGTCATGTTTTTTGAATGGCTTCATCTATTAGAGACACACACAGCAGGATTTACAGGAGAAATGACATAATGGTTGAAATTTGCTTCAAACGGAGACATTTAAAGCTGACTGATAGGTACCTGGGGGCTCATTATATTAGTCTCTCTCTCTCTTAATTTATATATACTAGTCTCTTAAAAAAAAAAATCACTTCAGGGGCACCTGGGTGGCTTAGTCAGTTAAACATCTGACTCTTGATTTCAGCTCAGGTCACGATCTCCTGCTTTGTAAGATCAAGCCCTGTGTCAGACTCCGTGCCGACAGTACAGAGCCGGATTGGGATTCTCTCTCCCTCTCCCCGGCTCGGGCACGCACTCTCTTTCAAAACAAATTAACTTAAAAAGATAACAATCACTTCAGTTTCTAGAATGCTAGGAGCCTCCACAGCCCGAAAACCCACCGTCTTCTCATATCCTCTGCCCCTCGAACCTTGCAGGTGGGAACTTAAAAGCCATTGGGTGGGGTGCCAGGGTGTTTCAGCTAAGCACCTGACTTTGGCTCAGGTGATGACCTCACTGTTTGTGGGTTCAAGCCCCACGCTGGGCTCTGTGCTGACAGCTCGGAGCCTGGAGCCTGTTTTAGATTCTGTATCTCCCTCTCCCCCTCCCCCTCTCAAAAATAAATAAACATTAAAAAGAAAAAAAAAAAAAATAAAGGCAACGCGGCAACATCTACACAACTTGTATTTTTGACCCGAGCATCCTACTTTTATAAAACTGACCTCACAGACATGCTAGTTTATATGTGAGATGACGTTATGTGCGAAGGGACGAACATCTCAGAAGCTGCTTACGTGTCCGCCCCCAAAGCCTGAATAAGAAAGCTGAGGTGGGAGCGCCTGTGTGGCTCAGCCGGTTAAGTGTCCGACTTCGGCTCAGGTCATGATCTCACAGTCCATGGGTTCGAGCCCCACATCGGGCTCTGTGCTGACAGCTCGGAGCCTGGAGCCTGCTTCCGATTCTGTGTCTCCCTCTCTTTCTGTCCCTCCCCTGCTTGTGCTCTGTCTCTTTCCATCTCTCACAAATGAGTAAACGTTAAAAAAAAAATTAAAAAAAACAAAAAAGAAAGCGGAGGTGTGTGCATCCAATGGGGATTGTCGAACCCCACTGCCAAGGGCCCCGGGGAAGTGGGAAATCACTCACTCCATCCCCACAAACCCATTCTCTTCCTGGGCTCACCGTGGTCTAACTTGTTGGCTTTGACGATCTTCACCGCATAATCAGAGATACTGGAACACTCGATCTGGGGGCCCAGAAAGAAGGGAGGGTGAGACTCCCCCACTCCGACCCTCAGCCCCCCGTTCCCCTCCATCCAATCCCTGAGCCCTAAGGGGCCCCTCCCCGTCCCCAGGCCCAGGCCCACCCGCCTGCCCAGGACACTCACCCCGATGACCTTGCGGGCTCCGGCCTTGGCAGCGAACATACAGAGGATCCCTGTGCCCGAGCCCACGTCCAGCACCACCTTGTCCTTGAAGAGGTGCCGGTTGTGAAACATGGAGTTTCGGTACGTGAGGGTGCGTACCTCATCTTTCAGCATCTCCTGGGGGGCACGAGACACAAACACGCCATGAGGGTGCCCGCGGCCCCAGCTGGCAAACGGGGCAGCCTGGCCCCTGACACACTGGTGGTCTGGAGAGCTAGAGCTCAGCCCTCCCACTTCTTAGTCCCCTTGGAAGAAGTCATTTCTCTTCCACATGCCTCTGTTTCCCTATTTGTAAAATCAGATTGGATGGACTAAACTCCCTTGCACCTTGGCCCGATTCTATGGTTGCCTCCTAAGCCCTAGTGATCTCTGGCTTTTACCCACTCAGTGCTACCGAACTCTTCACTTAAAAAAAAAAAAAAACCAGCATAGTTTGTTATGTAGATTTTACTACAGTTAAAAAAAAAAAAAAAAAAAAGAGTCCTTTGCAAAAAAAAAAAAAGAAAAAGCAGAGGTCCTCAGAATCGCATCCCAGGCGCTTTCTGGGATACCAGCTTCCAGAAGGTGCAAAAGGGTCCTGAAGCCCCGTGCATCCGGGCGGGAGAGGCTGGGGGGCAGTCCCACCACCGGACACTAGAGGGCGGCAGACACCAGCTGACCCTGACCTCTGGCTGCAGTCGCAGGCAGGGAGGCAGGCAGGCGCCCCAACCCCAGCCTCCCAAGAGCTAAGGGCTGAGCTCCGTCTCCAAGGCAACGGCTGGGAGAGGCGACCCCGGGGTGTGTGCCTCCTACCCAGAGGGGCGGCCAGGCCCGCTGCCAGGAGAGGCAGTGCGCATGCGTGGGACATTAAGTTCCAGCCCTCCGGAAGATGCACATTAACCCCCTCAAGATGCGGCAGCTTTTGGAGCTGCTCACACTCACCTCGTGAATGCCGAAGTGAGCATAGGAATCAAAGTAGTAATCTTTGGACGTCATGTCCTCAGCGTTGGGCTTCTCGCTGCTTTCTGCTTGGCCACAGGAGACCTGGGAAGGGTGGACGGGAGCATGGGTCAAATCTGGGGGCTCTCCAAGCCCTCTCAAACATTCAGGTCCCTACTTCTCCCTCCCGAATCGTACCATGGCAACCCTAAGCCCCCGCCTGCCGTCTTGCCTCCCCCAGAACCCCCAAAACCTAACAACCCCACTTTCCTCTTCCAGGACCCCCCCAGAGCACCATCCAGGGGAACACCCCAATACCTCAGCCACGCCTACCATCTCTCCAGTTTCTCTGCCCCCGTCTCTAGCTCAGCCCACAGCTGGGGAGGGGAGGGGAAGGCAGAACTGAGGCAGACACGGGAAGGGCAAAGGGGGGCTGGAAATGGAGTTAAGGAAGTAGCCACAGTATTTGGGGAGGCCAGATGGGAGCCACAAACCTGCAGGGGGTTTGTGCTAACGGTTTGGGGGCACAGGGTGAGCTGGTTTGAAGCAAGAGGAATCATGGTTAGCCGGCTAGAAAGGGCCTGATGTGTGGCAAGATATATTTATGTGGGGAAGGGTCTCACAAAAGGATATTTACTTCTTCAAGAGGCGGCTGGAGGCTCATCCCATTAGCCAAGGTGGCTACAAAATTCTAGGAGAGAGTAACAGGGAGAAAGGATTAGCTACTGGGAGTGGCTAGGGGAGGGCCAGGCCAGGGGACCCCCAGCTCACAGGGGAGGGAGGGGGTGTCTCCTGCAATTTGCCTATTCCTTGGCGGGGAGTGGTGGCAGAGGGAGAAGTAAAGAGGCAGGGCTGCTTTTAAAAGGGAGGAGGGGAGTGGGGGGAGAAGAGATGGGGTTCTGTCCCAGCTATGGCTGGAGAGATGGTGGCCCGCCCCCAAGTTGTCCCTCTCTGGCCAGGCACCTGACCATCCACACCTCCCCCATCCAGGCCAGAGGAACTGGCACCCGCCAGGCACACAGGCACTGCCAGCTGTCGCTCCCCCTCATCATCTAATCCCCCCAGATTATGTGACACTTCCTGACACGCACCCCCATCCTGGGGTGCCATGAGTAGCTGGCGGGGGGGGGCTGGCAGGGTGTACCCACTGGGCATCTGCCACCGCTGCAAACAAGTCTCTTGTCTGAGAGGGTTCCAGAAAGGAGGTGTGGCACACAGGCAGGGCTGGCACCCTGGCCACTAGCTCCTGCCTTGGGCTCAGGGAGCCCCCAAACAAAACCAGCTGGAGCCAGTCTCCTAGCTAATTACCCTCTTCCCATGCAGGCAGAGTCTGGGGAAGGAGGCCAGACTCTGGAACCCCTAACCGGTCAATCCCCATCCCAGGACCCAGGCCCTAAACCGCCCCCCCCCCCCCATCCCACCACGGCCGCCTATCCGCCCCGTGTGGGGCCAAGTCCTGAGACAACTTCTAAGGAAAGTACTTCCTCCACCCACACAGACCCTGGTCCAGGAGCCAGCCAAGGAGGATAGAGGGGTCATCGGAGTGACCCCTGGGAGCTGCCTGCCCCCAATGCTACGAGGGAAGAGGAGGGAGTTCAGAGGCCCCATCAGATTACATCTCTTCCAGATGTGATCATCCTCTGGGCCCCAAGAAGCATGAAGTCACAGACGTGACCCACACAGCTCCAAGCTCCACCCCCACCCCACCCCCAGCCAGTGAGGACACCTACCTATACAGGGTGACTGGTAAGGGGATTTCCCACTGGGACCCATTTCTGAACACCACTAATACCACGACCAGGCAAGTCCCAAGAGAGCCTGAAACAGCACCGCAGCCAACCCCACATGGCTGCACAAAAACTAAACCTTTCAGGAAACCATTTCAAGCCTCCAGGCTCAGGACCCTCAAACAGGGCTTCAGGAAGGGGGGAGGGGGTCATACCCCACCTTCGCGTATGCGCCGGGGAGAGAAAGATCTCCAAGAGGAGGTAATTTATATTCCACCACATCCTTTTCATAGCAGAGACTCTCCCTCCCCTCGCCCGGGGAGGTGGGCTTTGGGGCACGCCCCATGAAAAAGATGTCCCTCCCACACACCCAGAAATGGCCACAAGGGGGTGCACGACGCCTTATCGGGAAGGATCTCCTTCAACTAGAGGCCCCCCCACCACCCAGAGGGAGGTCACAGGGGCATGCCCCATCCCCCCAGCTCCCAAAGTCCCGGGCAGGGGAGAATCCACGGACAGGAAACCGGGGGCCCGGTGGGAACCAATTCTTCCTCTTCCTCCAATCCCAACCCATGACTGCACGAAACCTGGACCGAAGCCTAAGCAGATGCCCCGGTATCAGGAACGGCGTTGTAGAGAGTCGAGCTACACTGCTCCCCTCGAGAGACCCTTTACTTGTCCGAGGAACCGAAGTAAGCCCACCCCGAGGGGTACAGAGCGATCCCGGGGGAGACGGCTGGGGGCCTCGGAGGGAGGGTCGGAGCCTCCTCTCCGCCCCCCCGGGGCGCCCCTCCCCCGGTCGGGGGCGGGGCCTTTGTCCCGCACGTGGAGCCCGCCGGGCCACCGGGCACGGCACACCCCCTCCCCACCCACCGTGGCGCGGCCACGTGGGGGCCTGGCCGGAAGCGCCCCCAGCCCTCCTCCACGTGGGAGGGGGCACGACACCCTCGGCTCGACCGGGTGCCGCAGGCCCCCGAAAGCCAGGAAACCCGCACCTCAACTGTATCCTGGGATCTGGAGCATGCGCTTTCCCCTCCGTACGTCCGAGACCCTTCAGCCCCAATCCGCCCATTCGGAGCCCCTTCCTCACGACGAAGGCACAAAACATCGACCCCAAAACCGCCTCCTACCCCCGGCGGCGCTCCGGGCGCTCACCTCCATGATGCAGTTCGCGGCCTCGGCTGCCGCCATCTTCACCCGCACCTACTCCTCCTCCTGCCGCCGAGACCCCCCCCTTTCTCCGCACTCCCCCGGGACCGCCTTATACCGGAGGGTCCACGGCCCGCCCACCACGACCCCGCCAGGAGATCTCATTGGCAATGGAGGCGGCCCGTCTGAGAATATCGCTTAGCGACTGGGCAAAGAAGACGCCCATCAAAGTTGACGGGCCCGCCCAGTCTGGTGTGCGGAGCCCCGCCCCCTTAAGTCGACGGGATGGGAAAGACGGTCCGTCTATCGCAAGAACTACGACTATGATTGGGCAAAGTCTACCAGAAGTTCCCTCCCCTGCTCCGCCAAGCACCGCCTCAAAATTTCCCGGTGGGCCCCGCGCTAAGCAGACATCTTGAAAGAGAGCTGTCCATCACCTAAACAACCCGCCTCTTAATAGCTGCTATTGGTTTATCCGGAATGTGACGTCATGAATACTTTGGACAAGCCCTGTCAAGCTGCTGGTCTCAAGGAGAATGCGGCGATTGGCCCACAAGGAGTGAGGGAGAGCGGTCTTTAGGCTCCAGCTATTGGCTCAAAGGAACTGTCACTCCTCCTCCCTTGGAGGAGGCTTCTCCAAGGAGCCTTGGGTGGCTTCTCCCAGCCCTATGGGAGTTCAGGAGAAACAAGGGAGTTTGCGCCCACTTACCTGAGGGACAGTGAGAGGCTCAAAGAAAAGGAGGGCTTGTGTGGGTCCGAAACAAGTCAGCTATAGGACTCAGGCCTCACGACATATAGCCACTTAGTCCTCTACCTGACTGTCCCGAGTTTTCTAAATACAACCCCGCTCAAGCCACTTGGCCTTTGCCGGGTCCCCGCCCCCGCTGGAATACTCACCTCCCTTTGCCTGTCAACTCCTGTACATCTTTCTGGGCGCACCTGAGATGCCACCTCTTCCGGGAAGCTTTTCTCCTCTTGCAGAAAAAAATTACTACAGACCTTCCTGACTTCTGATGGGGTTACGTCCCTGCCCCCAATAAACTGATAGTAAGTTAAAAATAACGGAACTTGAAAATGCATTTAATCCGCCTAACCAGCCGAAAATCATAGCTCAGCAATGTTTGGAATACTTCCTTTAGCCTACACTTGGGCGACATCATCCAACACAGAGAGTATTTTATACTTAAATGTTGAATATCTCATAGAATTAATTCATCGAATGCTGTTAGCATGGTTGTATGGGTGCAGAATGGTTGTATGTGTATTGGTTGTTTACCCTCGTGATTGCTTGGCCGTGAGCTGTGGCCTAACATGAGAGATCACGAGCCCAGGGAAAGATCCACATTCAAACTCAGAGTATAGTTTCTAACGCAGAGTGTACCCCTTTCACACCAAACATTGCAAGTTGAACCATCATGAGTGGAGGACATCTGCGGTTGAATGAAGGTGAATGAGGAATATATCCATCACCCCACAAATTTCCTTCATGAGTCTTTTGTAGTCAGTACCTCTCCCACCCACCCCACCCTAGAAGCGATCACTTTCTGTTTTCTGTGGCTCCAATGTAGCTTTTTCTTTTCTAAAATTTCAAATGAATGGAATTATACAGTATGTTTTCTTTTGTGTTAGTCCTCTTTCACTCAACGTAATGCTTTTTTTTTTTAAATTTTTAACGTTTATTCATATTTGAGAGAGAGACAGAGCACAAGTGGCAAAGGGACAGAGAGAAGGGGAGACAGAAACTGAAGCAGGCTCCAGGCTCCAAAGCTGTCAGCACAGAGCCCAATGTGGGGCTCGAACCCACAAACCGCGAGATCATGAACCGAGCCGAAGTCGGACGCTTAACCGACTGAGCCACCCAGGCGCCCCTCAACATAATGCTTTTGAGAGTCATCCCAAGTTGTTGCATGTAACGTTTCTGCAAACTTTTTTTATTGCTGAGGAGAATTCCATTGTACGGATGTATCGCAGTTTATCCATTTCCCTGTTGATGGACATTGTATACTTTGGGGGGCTATGAAGATAAAGTGGCTATCCCTGTTCATGCAGGAGTCTTTCTGTGGACTCATTGTCTTTTATTTCTCTTGGGTAAACCTAGGAGCAGATGGCTAAGCTGTATGCTAGGCGTATGTTTAACTATAAGACATTGCCAAAAAGTTTTCCAGTGCGTTCTACTACTTTGCATTCCCATCAGTGATGCATGAAGAGCCCCTGTTGCTCCACATCCTCACCAGCACTTATGAAGATCAGTGTTTAAGGGTGTCTGGGTGGCTCAGTCAGTTAAGCCTCTGACTTCATCTCGGGTCATGATCTCACAGTTGGTGAGTTCAAGCCCACATTGGGCTCTGTGCTGACAGCTCAGATTCTAGAGCCTGCTTCAGGTTCTGTGTCTCCCTCTCTCCGCCCCTCCCCTACCCATGTTCTGTCTCTCACTCTCGTTCTCAAAAATAAATAAACAGTAAAAAAAATCGGTATTTAAATGTAACCATTCTGGTGGAAATGAAGAGGTGTGTCATTTTGGTTGTCCTTGGCATTGTCCTGACCATGAATGTTGAACGTTTTCTCATGTGCTATTGGCCATCGGTAGAATTCCTTTTTTGTTTGTTTGTTTCTTCATTTATCTATTTTTGAGAGAGAGCACGAGTGCTACTCTTGGGGTCATTTTAAACAACGAAATAACCATAAAAAGTACAAATATGCAGGGGCGCGTGGGTGGCTCAGTTGGTTAAGTGTCCGACTTCAGCTCAGGTCATGATCTCGCGATATGTGAGTTCAAGCCCTGCGTTGGGCTCTTGTGTTGACAGCTCGGAGCCTGGAGCCTGCTCCGGATTCTGTGTCTCCCTCTCTCTCTGCTTCTCCCCCGTTTGCACTCTGCCTCTCTGTCTCTCTCAAAAATAAATAAACATTTTTGTAAAAAAAAAGTACAAATATGCAAAAAATGTAGCACTAAACAGATTGAGGAAAGGATACTCACTTGCAGCATGACAGCTGAAACAAGAAGGCAGGGTGCCATCTGGCTCAACCTTAGCCAAAAAGGTGCACAGTGGGTGTCAAATCTTTTGCTGCCCTGGACGTACGCATGCCTACCAACGACCACCGTGTTAATTTGGGGATTACAAATGAATTTTAGCGAGTAGGCAAAATTCACAAATCTGCCGTCTGTGAATGATGAGATTCAACTGTAATTGGCTTCCTTTGTCACCTTGTACAGACCGTTTTGTATATTTACAAAGAGAATTTTGTGAAGGGGGCTACAGCCCTAAAAAGGTGACAACCCCCTGGTCTATAGGTAGATGAGTAACTGGCCAAAAAGACTCAGAAGGAGGGGCACCTGGGTGGCTCAGTCAGTTGAGCATCCGACTTCTAATTTCAGCTCAGGTCATGATCCCAGGGTTGTGGGATCGAGCCCCACATCGGGCTCTGAGCTGAGCACGGGGCCTGCTTAAGATCCACTCTCTCTTGGCACGCCTGGGTGGCACAGTTGGTTGAGCATCCGACTTTGGCTCAGGTCATGAGCCCCCACGTCAGGCTCTGTGCCGACAGCTCAGAGCCTGGAGCCTGCTTCAGATTCTGTGTCTCCCTCTCTCTCCTCTCTGCCCCTCCCCTACTCGTGCTCTCTCCTTAAAAAAAAAAAAAAAAAAAAAAAATTCTCTCTCTCTCTCCCCGGCTCACACACTCTACCTCTAAAAATAAAATAAATCTTCAAAAAAAAGGGTGGTGTTCCGGGTGCCCCGTGTAGGAAGATCATAGCTTTCGTTTGGAAATAGCTGGAAAGACTTCATGGCCATCAACACAGGAGTAACTGGAACGCATAAATCATGCAACAGGAAAACAAAATGTAATTAGCTGGAATCATATCTGTAGATATCCTCAAGTCTGCAAGTATGATCAGGTGACAGATACTTGTAGGTGCTCCAAAGAAATATTTCTAAAAAGAATGAATTGGCTCTTTCCTCAAGTTATAAGCCAGACAGAGAGAGAGAGATCTGAGCCAAATTTCCTACTTATTTATTTTTTAAAAGTTTATTTATTTTGAGAGGAGAGACACACACAGCACAAGTGGGGAAGCGGCAGGGAGAGAGGGAGAGAGAGAATCCCAAGCAGGCTCTGCACTGTCAGCACAGAGCCCAATGAGGGGCTCAAAGTCACAAACCACGAGATCTCTTATGACCTGAGCCCACATCGAGATGCTCAACCGCCTGAGCCACCCGGGCGCCCCCAAATCTCCTACTTACAACTCTAGTTCTCAAGATAAAGGACAAACCACTGAATACTTGAAAAAGTCTTTAATGTGAAAAAATTTAAAACAATTTCTTTTTGGCAGAAACAGGCAGGGCAACCCACCCCACAACCCTGAGCGGAACAGGAAGGTTTGGCAAAGCACAGGAAGAGCATAGAGACATGAGGTCTAATCTGGTAGCAGCTTCTGAGGAAGATCTCAGTCCAGGGGTAAGTTCAAGTCCACGGGTGAAATGGCCAGGATGCCCTCCTGGAGGGGAAAAGTGGAAGAACCCGTGAGCATTCACGCGAAGAGCCTGCCCTCCATTCACCATGGCACCTATGCCAGCCCAGCGGGAGCAGAGACAGGGAAGGCAAGGAACCAGACAGGGCGGGTGGACAGGGATCCAAAGAAAGGATCAGAGACCCCTGGGTGGATGGGGACGGAGTCCTAGAAAAAGGGAAGGAAAACAAAGCCCCAGGGTGGAGAGTAGACAGAGAGACAGGGAACAGAGACTCAGAGAAGGGGAACAGTCCTGGGGTTTTAACAATTAAGAGCCTTGGCTTTGTGTCAAAGTCCTAATTCCCATCCTCTGCATGAGGGACTTTCCCTGAGTCTCCATAAAAGCAGGAAAAAATCCAAATCCCATGAGGTGGTTGTGGGGATTAAGTGGAATCATTCCACTAAAGTCCTTGGCGGTGCACGCGGCCCAAAAATAAAAACAATTTCGCATAACAAACAAGCTTCGGCACCGAGCTCCAGACACGGGTATCCACTGTCCCCTCCGCCCTCATCTCCTCCCTGAGCCAGCTCAGTCACCTACCTCCTCCGAACTCCCTAGAACGCCCTACTTCCGGCTCTCCCTCTACAGAATTCCCCCAGGCGGCCGCCGGAGGGCGCAGGTTAACACCTAAGTGAGCTCGCGTCCCTCTGCCCGGAGGGCTCTAGGGGGCCCCAAGCTCACAAGGCCCCGCAGGATCTGGTCGCCCCTTCTGTTGTCATCCCTTCGCTCACCCTCCTGAAGCGCTACTGGCCTCCTCTCTCTACTGGCTCCAACGCATCTGGCCAGCTCCTGCCACTCTGGGAGGCAATGGTTACATTCTGAGAGCAGGGCACACATCCTTCTGTCACTGAATCCCCACAGCCAAGAGGTAGGTAAGTGAACGGTGCCCGTTGGGCAGGGGCTGGGGGGGGGGATGGGGGAGACTGATGCTCAGGTAGCTGGGGACAGTTGCCAAGGTCACACTGCCAGCACACTGGAGCCCAATCCAGCTCTGAGCCTGACACTGGATTTAAAGCAGTGAGTAAGGTTGCTAAGATTCCCGGGTCTTGTGAAGCTGATACGTCAGGGGCAAGAGAAAACAACAAATAAAAGGAAATAATAAGTCAAACAAGTGACTTCTGCCATCTGGAAGCAGCTGTCCTATAGAAGGAGGTAAAGCAACAAAGAGGGAAAGGAAGTGGGTGGGAGGGTATGGAGGTGGCCGCAGCTTTAAATGAGGACCCAGGGAGGCCTCACTGCGGGTAACCCCCGAAGGGAGCAGAGGAAACGAGGCAGGGGGCTATCCAGGCAGGTGCATTCTGGCAGGCGGTGTCAGAGAAGCAGTCACCAGGTAATCAAGCAAATGCCTACAGGGTGCCAAAGATGATCCCATTTTAGTCTTGACGATAACCCTCTGGGACAGGCACTTCTACTCTCCCCGTTTGGCAGATGAGGAAACCAAGGCCCAGGAAGGGGCCTAACTTGCTTCCCACTCATAACTGTTAACTTTTGCCAGCATGGTTTAAGCTAGGCATGGGCTCTGCACGGATCACCTACTACTGGTGTACAGAAGGCGCGCAATGGACACAGAACAGATGTATAGCAGGGCTCCGAGAACACGCGTGAGGTCTGAAAAGAAGGCGAAGAAGCCACCCCCCTACCACACAGACACAAGTTACAAGTGGGTAAAGGGAGGCCAAGAGAAGCTTTGGCAGCTCACCCAGCCCCCGTGGGCCTGGATCCAGGGCGCGAAGCTGTGCACGTGCTCCACGCTGAGTCCGGCCAGGGTGCCCCCCAGCCCGGCCACGCGGCGGCTCAGCTCCATGGCCAGGGCCAGGCGGGCCAGGGGCTCCGGGGAAGGCGGAGGGGGCCCAGGGCAGGGCAAGGAGGGGCGTGCGCGACCGGGCAGAGGGCTGCTCTCCCGGCAGGAGAACAGCTCCACCAGGCGGGCGAAGGAGCCCGCGGAGAGGCGGGCCAGCTTTCCGCGCAGGGCGGGGTCCGAGGCCAGCTGTGGGGTGGGGAAGAGAAGAGGCCGGGTCTGCCTCCGTTGTGCCCCCGTGGCCAGCCAATAGGAGGATAGGAGGCGTGGCTTCTTGAAACGAGTGCGTTTGCTACTGATACTGTGAGCCACGCCCCATCCATCACACCAGCCAATCATAAACCAGCCTCTGATCTCTGCCAAACCACTCCTAGGAAAGTGGACGAGAGGTTAAGGCAAGGCCTGGACAGCCAATGAGGGCCAAGCCCCTCTTAGCCGAGTTCTAGAATGTTGATCTTATAGCCACGCCCCCTTACGGGTTCCCTGAGAGCACCCGAGGCCAGGCTAGTGCCTGCAACCTTGCCTTCCACCATACAATATTACAGGATTATACGCTGCCCAAGTTCCTGAGCCAGTCAAGGTCCGTGACAGTCATAAGCCAGACCTCCTCCGCAGTCATTTCCCTTCACATTCTAAGTCACGCCCCTCTATAGTTAACAAGGGCTTCAGACTTTTTAAGTTTTATTTTTAAGTAGTCTCTACCCCCAAAATGGGGCTCAAACTCACAATCCCGAGATCGAGAGATGCATGCTCTTCCGACTGAGCCAGTCAGGCGCCCCCAGGGTTTCCGATTTCAGGCAGCCCTCTCCAAACCAGCCCCCCTCCCACCACCATACAGTCCCTAACTCCTTAACTGGTCTCAGTCAGTTTCCGAGATCTAGTTGGGAATGGCCACACCTCTTCTCTCTAGGCCACGCCCCTCTGGCGATGAATGCAAACCAGTTTAAAACGCTATCCTGACCCTAACTAACTGTCGCTCAACACGTAGTGGAGAAACTTAGCACGTCTGACTCCTTTCATTTAGAAACTTCTGCTTAGCCCTGCACGTAGGCACGTTGCAGCTAAGATTTGCAAAGACCATATTTTACCCGAAATCTGCCTCACCATAGGAGATAAGGAAGGTACCTACAGGGGTCCCTGGGTAGCTCAGTCAGTTAAGCATCTGACTCTTGATTTTGGCCCAGGTCATGATCTCACAGTTCATGGGTTCGAGCCCCGTGTGAGGAGCCTGTTGGGGATTCTCTCTGTCTCTCTCTCTCACATCCTCCCCCACTTGTGCTCTTTCTCTCTCTCAAAACAAATAAATTTTTAAAAATTTTTTAACATTTATTCAATTTTGAGAAAGAGAGACAGAGCATGAGTAGGGGAGGGGCAGAGAGAGAGGGGAACGCAGAACCCGAAGCAGGCTCCAGGCTCTACCCTGTCAGCACACAGCCCGACGTGGGGCTCGAAGTCACGAACCGTGAAATCATGACCTGATTTAACCAACTGACCCACCCAGGCGCCCTCAACTTTTTTTCAAAAGGAAGGTACCTACAGAAATGACCATGCTATGTATGAGATTTACAGGAATGACATGACCAGCTTCCTGTACACAAAGATCAACTGACCAAGGACAAAAAACAGTTACACAACCTCCCTCCGTTATCTACAGATGTCAGTCACCCTTTGACTCCCAACCCCCTCCCGCTTCCCCCCCAATCCCAACATAAAAGAGGCCCAATCTCATGCTGAGGGAGATTGCTGTTTGGGTGGGTAGTCTGCCCGGTTTGCTCCTTTTCCAAATAAAGTCACTTTCCTTACCCCATATCTTGCCTCTCGACTTATTGGCCTGCGGTGCTGTGAGCAGAACGAGTGTGGACTTGACTGCAAACCCTTCACTGAAGGCTAGTCCCACCCTCTCCTCACTTGACCATCTAAAGAGAGTACAGATCCAGCCTTGGATCCCAGGGCCCAACCGTCCCGCGATTCCTATCTTAGCTAAGGGTGGAACAGACCGCCCATCACCTTCTGGTTGATGACGTCTGCCTCTTCCTCCAGCAGGGCCACCAGCTTCCGCAGCAGGGCTTCCTTCTCTGTGGGTGGGGGACCCTGTAACTCTGGGGGGACAGAAGAGAATTCGGCTGGGAGCAGAACTCTGCCAACCCTTCCACCCTCCTCCTTCTCCAGGGCCCCTGTGTACCTCACCTGGGCTAGGTGGGGATCTCAGTTGCTCTTGGACCAGCTGTTCTAGCCGCTGGGCCACCAGAGCATAGAAATCCGGAGTAGCTGGGCCTGGGGTAAAAAGAGCCAATGATGGATCTCCGGGACATGGGGAAGTTATGGATTCTCTCCGTGTCCCCACCGCCTTGCCAGCTAGCAATGATTTCCATCTCACAATGGGGTAAACTGAGGCCCAGTGAGCACACTTGGCAAAAGACCTTTGTACTTTCCATTTTATGGTGTCCCCCCCCCCCCCAACTGGACTGAGAATGTTAGAGCTTGAACTAGACTTTGAAGATTATCCCAACCAAGGAAAGCAAACACAGGGTGCTCCAGCTATTATCACTCTATCCCTTGCTGGTTTCAAGTGTCATCAGCTGGTCACAGGACTCTTCTCCCCAGCTGCGAAATCCTTTTCAAGCCAGCTCTCCCAGTAGCCATTACTAGTCTATCCAGGCTCACATACGAGAGGAAAGAAACCTTCTGGTTACTCTTGATCAAGTCCAATGACACCTCCCCCCACTCCCCTCATTCCTACTTTGCTACTGGAGAAAAATAGGAGCAAGGAAGAAAAGGAATTTCTCGGAGACCTGTAACTAAATATCCAGGGAATCGTGTTTGAATGCCAGGTCTCCTGCCTCCCTACTGGGGATACTGGTGGGCTACAAAGTCCTAGGGAGAGGGAAGCACGCGTGGAAGGAGAGAGATAACAGATAGAAAGGGACCAAAAGTTCTCCTGAAGCCAGCTCACGGAATGGACAGACAGCAATGTAACTGGGGGCAGGGGGAGCACAGAATGGTGAGGGTAGTCCCCACTCAGCTCCCCCTCTGAGCTGAGTGATCTTGGACAAGCTCATCCTTTCCATCCTTTCCAGCTTTAAGAATCAAAGCTCCTGGCCCTGCCAGTTCATGGGTGATCTAGGGGAAATCTCTTACCAGGCTCTGAAACATAGCATGGGCGGAGGGGCAGGGAGCAAGGCCGAGGGGACTCAGGGGGAACTGCTCCTCGCCCCAGGGGGCAGGGAAGACATCTTCGAAGACGGCTCAGGAAATCTGTTGGCTCCTCCTGGGCAGGACTCCTGGGGAAGGGGACCTCAGAGAGTGACCCCCGAGGCTCCTTGCAAGCAGTCCCTTTTTCCTCCCACTGAAGGCCTCTCACTGCAACCCCAGGGACAAGGAATTAGAGCCAGATATAAAGAGAGGGGCGTGCAGGCAGGCTGAGACCAGGCGCAAGAGTCAGAGGGGGCCCCGCCCCAAATGCAGGCCCCTGAGGGAGGAGGGCAGCTCCTCTTACCTGGGTGGGGTTGGAATGGGGGACCCGGCGGCCTCGCCTCGCCTAAAGAAGGCCGCTAGGACTCTCAGCGTGTCCTCCCGGAGCCCCAGCTCTTCCGAGCCTGCCATGGGGGCACCTGTGAAAGAGGGAGCTGGGGGATGGACTCCAGGGTTGCACTGCATCGGAGGATTGGGGCCCAAACGCCTAATCCCTGAATAAGGAGAGGGTCAGGACTCGTGAGTCCCCAAGGGAGGAAGGGGCCGAGAGTCCGAATTTCTAAGTCCTTTAGGGGAGTTAGGGCCTGGGGACCCAGATTCTTGAGTCCTCAGGGAGAGAAGAGGGATGAGGAGGAAGACTCCTTGATGCTTGGAGAGGAAGAGGCTGGGGACCCGGATTCGTGGGTCTAAGGGAGGAAGGGACTGGGGGCTGGACTCGAGTTTTCGGAGAAGGGGGATGGGGAATCTGGATTCTTCAGTCTGAGAGAGAAGAGAACTTGGGGCTCCGACTTCTGGGTTCTGAAGGCAGATACCAAGCTTCTCAAGCCTTTAGAGAATCGGGAACTACGAATCCCAGCAGGCTTCATGGCAAACCTTCCCCTCGTTCCGCGCTAGCTCGCCGCGCAGCCAGCCTGGGAAGTGTAGTTCCACTATCTGACTGAGGCTGGCATCTTGGGGACCCGGGACGCGTGGATGTCGGGGAAGCGGG
This sequence comes from Panthera leo, assembly GCF_018350215.1. NCBI lineage: Eukaryota > Metazoa > Chordata > Mammalia > Carnivora > Felidae > Panthera > Panthera leo. The sequence goes on from NC_056693.1 coordinate 8,367,244, forward strand.
ACTGAGGTGCCCGCTCCTAGATCCCGGCCTCTCCCCTCCTCACCCCAGCCCCCGCGAACGTCCGGCTTACCTGGTGCCGGGAGCCACCTCCCCCTCCTCCTTCAGTGGACTTGCGTACACTTTTAGAAGTTCAACTTTCCCGCGCCTGCGCAGTGGGTCGGGTTGGTGCCTGCCCCGTCGCCCAAGGGGCGGTGCGCGGGATGCCCACCTAATTTGCATGTGACGTTCCCAGCATCCCCTTGGCCGGAAGACCTTAAAAGGTATGGTTGGGAAGGGGTGGGGGGGGGACGTCCGGGCTCTTGGTGCCGCCTCTGGCTCAGGAGTCTGTCAACCATCTGAAGGTAAAGTTTTTATTTCGTGAAATCCATAGAAAAAGAAAGGGCCACTGCTCTGAAGCTCAGCTGACGAGAAGGAGGGTGTGCAGCTGCAAGTTCGAGAGCTATCGGACCCCAAAAGCAGGGGTGGGTCCTAGCACTCTGCGCGCCGAGACCCTCTACGTAGGTAGCAGGGCGGGGTGGAGGGGGGGGGGGGCGGGTAGCTGGGGAATTGGTGACGTCCGGAGTGAGAAATGGGTGAAAGGATGGATCTACCCTGATAGCACAGAGGGGCACTGTGTACTCCAGGGAAAGTGAAGCAAAGAGGAGAAAAAGTGAAGCAACCCGGTGCTGGAGGTCGGCTATAAAAACAAAACAAAACAAAACAAACAAACAAAAAAGAAAAAAGTAGCGGGGCGCGGGGAGGTTGCGGAGATCGGAGGCGTCTGCACTAGGGGATGAAAGGAAGAGTGGACCCTGAAAATGGAAGGCAGTCCACTCTATGAAGTGTGTGTGTGTGTGGGGGGGGGGGTGCCCTAGAGGAGGGAGGCTGTTTGGGGGGGGATGTGGATGGAGGGTCTACGATGGAAATGGGGGAGGGGCTCTTCTGTGGGGGAATTGTAGGAGGGGTCAACAACAGGGATAAAGACGGGAGGTAGAGATCTACAAGTGAATAGCGTCTGCACTGAAATACCTAGGGGAGGCTCTACCTTGGAAGTGGAGGTGACTGCGTTGGGTGATGTGGGGGAGGGGAGAGGAGAAAAGGGTTTATAACGGAAGAGGGAAGGTTCTACGCTGGCGGAATTGAGGAGGTAGAGGGCCCGGACAGAAGCAGCTAGAGAAAGGGGGGGGGGGTGTCTCGAATTGGGGAGCCTCTCCGGAGGATGAAAAAGAAGGGCTCTTATGTTGTACCCAGGAAAATATACGTGAGGGACCCTGCACCGCGGTCCCGTGAGAGAGAGAGGTCTGGGTGTGACACCCTCAGGCCACATGGGCCCCCAGCCCACGAACTGCTCTCTAAGCGCAGGCCGAACCATGGGTACCCAAAAGCCGCGGATCCTGCCCTGGCTGAGGTTGCAGCTGGACTTGGGGCGGCTGGAGGGGGTGGCCTGGCTGGACGAGAGTCGCACGCGCTTCCGCATCCCGTGGAAGCACGGCTTGCGCCAGGATGCCCAGCAGGAGGACTTCGGCATCTTCCAGGTGAGTGAGCTTCCCGGACCCCCGAAACCCTGAGCTGCCAGCCAGGCGGGATGGACTCCCAGGGGGGTGGAGCCGGGAAAGCGGGGTTAGCACGCCTGTGATCGGCCCCGAGCTGACGCTGGCAGCTGGAGGTGGGTGGAGTTAGGACAGGACCCGGCCGGGTTATCGGTGTCGACCGCAGGCAGTGTTGGAGCGGCCAGTTTCCGGGAAAAGAACCGGAAAAGCGGGGTAATTTCTCCAAGGAAATGCATCCTGGGGGATTCAGAGCACGCAGAGGGCGGGGGGCTTGGTCATAGAATTCTGGGGGCGTGGCTTGGCCCCCAAGCTGAGGTGATGCCCCACCAAGTTAGAATATACCAGTGGTGCGGTACCCCGGGTTAGAGTGTGAGGGGGCGGGGTTATCACAGGGTATTCTGGGGCAGGTTGGTGGCAGAGTTAGGCACCCAGTAGGACCTGGAAGTTTGGCTTAGAAAGCAAAGGTTTTCAAGGCGCCTGAGTGGCTCAGTGGGTTGAGCATCAGACTTCAGCTCAGGTCATGATCTCCAGGTTGGGGAGTTCGAGCCTCACATTGGGCTTACTGCTGTCAGCACAGAGCCTGCTCTCCCCTCCCGGGTTTACACTGTCTCTCAAAAAACAAAACAAAAAAGTAAAACATTAAAAATTAAAAAAAAAAAAAAAAAGAAAGCAAAGGTTTTCAAAAAGTGAAGACAGGGGACCTTGGGGTGCAGAGAACCCAAGGGTTTAGGGATGGAACCTTGCCAGGTTAGAACGTGCCAGGTTAGAACGTTGGGGCAGGGGGTCTTAGTCACCCTCACTATCCTGGTCAACTGGATCCCCAGGCCTGGGCCGAGGCCAGTGGCGCCTACACTCCTGGAAAGGATAGACCTGATCTGCCCACCTGGAAGAGGAATTTCCGATCGGCCCTGAACCGGAAGGAGGTGTTGCGTTTAGCCGAGGACCGGAGCAAGGACCCCCACGACCCCCACAAGGTCTATGAGTTTGTGAACTCAGGTGTGCCAGAAGTGGGGCTTCACGTGGAGGGGTGGGATTTTGAGTGTCCCCAACACCCTTCTCCACTTACCACCTTCCTTGACAGGAGCTGGGGACTTTCCTGAGTTGGACACCTCTCCAGATACCAATAGCAGATGCAGTCCCTCTGACACCCAGGTCAGAACGCATCCCAACCCTCCTGCCCTCCTGTCTCTGGCCCGTCTTTCTCTCTGTCCCCATGGCCTTGTTCAGGCTTCCTTTTCTCCCCCTGGACCTTCGCCTCCGTCTTCCTCCTGAGCCTCCCTTCTCTCCCCTGCGGTCCATCCCCAAACTGAGCTAAAGCTGACCCTGTCCCTCCCCTGCTCATAGCCCTGCCATGGTTTCCTGGCATCCTCAGGAGAAAATTCCGTTTTCACCAGGCATTTAAGGCCCTAATACACCTTCCCAGAGTTTCATAGCTTCCCTTGCTATTTAGGGTACCCTCAGCCTCCCGGGAACCCAGAACCACCCTCCCCTTGGTCTTGCTGATGTCTGTGTTGGGGCAGGTCCCCCTCTGAAGTCGTGTCCAGCCTTCTCTGCCCGGGTCTTGCTTGCACAGGGCCAGATCCTGGGGCCAGATTTAGCTACTCCCCTTGGGCCGGCAGTAGACCCAGCATATACCAGAGCATGTATTTTGCCATTCTGTGCCCACGGTTGTCTCCCACCCCCAACTGGAAGCCCCTTGAGGGCAAAGCTCAGCTGTGACTCCTCTCTGGGTCCCTACATTGCTGGGCACAAAGGCCTGGTCTATATGGCGTCTCCAGAAAAGGCTGTGGAAATGCCTGGATCCTTTTCTTTTTTTCCTTCTCTCCAGGAAGAAATACTGGAGGAGTTACTGAGTGACATGGCCTTGGCCCCATTCCCAGATGGGGGGCCCTCGAGCCTGCCTATGGTCCCTGAGGAGACCCCTCCATTCTTGCTGAGCCCCAGCGTAGACATCCCTGCCCCCTGCCCAAACCTGCAGCCCCCGGAAAACCCACTGAGGCGGCTGTTGGTGCCTGAGGAAGGTGAGCGTCGACTGTAGGGTGGGAGGGGCTGGGGCGATGGACCCCCTTATGCTCACTCAATCCCCCTCCCCTTCATGTCGCTGCTGCCGCTGCTCAGAGTGGGAGTTCGAGGTGACTGCCTTCTACCGGGGCCGCCAAGTCTTCCAGCAGACTGCCCTCTGCCCGGGGGGCCTGCGGCTGGTGGCGTCAGATGCAGACCAGACACTGCCTGGACAGCCAATAATCCTGCCAGACCCCGGGGTGTCGCTGACGGACAGGGGCGTGATGGGCTACGTGAGGCGTGTGCTGAGCTGCCTCGGTGGGGGGCTAGCTCTGTGGAGGGCGGGACAGCGGCTCTGCGCCCGGAGGCTGGGGCACTGTCACACGTACTGGGCCTTGGGCGAGGAGCTCCTCCCTGATAGTGGCCACGGGCCCAGCGGCGAGGTCCCCAAGGATGAGGAAGGAGACGTGTTCGACCTGAAGCCCTTCGTGGCAGGTGAGTGAGGCGGGGCCTTAGCTCTGCTGTGGATAGAGCGTACCCCAATGGTTCAGAACTCTGAGGTCCGGAATGGAATTCAGAGGACTGAACTTCGGCCTGGGGGCAAAAAGACTGGATTGCTCTGAGTCTGTCGGAGAAGGGTCTCCTCTGCCTGGAGCCGGTAGGCGGCCGGGGGCGCGGTGTGTGGAAGTGCTCAAGGAATTACCTGCCACAGTCATCACGATCACCAGTTATTACCACTTACCAGGATGGGGGGCCAGAGAGATGCAGGAGAGAGAGGTCCTTCAGAGCTTTGCTGTCCAATAGATAATGTCTGCAGTGCTGGAAACGCTGTGTGTGTGTGTGCTGTCGGGCGTGGTACCCGCTAGCCGTGTGTGGCTACTGAGTACTTAGAGGAGGCCAATGCAACGGAGGAAGGGACTTTTAAATGTTGACTTTAATTAGTCACAACTTAAATGTGAATGGCCACAGGGGCTACTGGCTCCTATCAGGAGAGGGTGGCCTTGGGGGGTTGAAGAGCAGTTAAAACTGCCAACCACCTGGGCCTCCAGAATCCTGGAACGTCCCTGCGGGAGCACGCTCCTGGGGGGGGGGGGGGGGGGTGTGCACATCTTCCAGCCCCACCCCATGGGAGGAGGAATGTTTAAGATTGTGCCACCACTGTGGGGACTTGGCCCAGATCAGCGGCCATCTGGTCATGGTGGTGTAGGGATGTTGGGCTTCAGGTCAGGGATGAAGGTGAGGCTGTTTGTTACTCAGGTCTGGGGGGCCGGGAGGGGGAAGGGGAGGGTCTTCTTCCCGTGCCTCACTAAGCTCTCGGGCCTCCAGAACTGATCGCCTTCATCGAAGGAAGCGGACACTCACCACGCTACACCCTCTGGTTCTGCGTTGGGGAGCCATGGCCCCAGGACCAGCCGTGGATCAAGAAGCTCGTGATGGTCAAGGTGCTGCGGGCCTGGGCTCCTGGAGCTAAAGGGGGGGGGATCTTAACAAGGGGCAGAGGAACTACAAGTCCCAGAAGCCCCTCTGAAAAACTACAACTTCCAAGAGTCTCTGCAACCACCAGATTCTCATCCAGAGGAGCCTCTGGGTGTCCCTCTCTTCTCACCCCTACAACCTGTTTTGAACGAAGTCGGTGGACTACGAGTCCTCACAGTATCTGTGAGGAACCACAGCTCCTGGGAGTCCTTCTGACCACGAGCTGCTCAGCCCTAGCTTCTGGGAACCCCTCCAGCACCTCAGCCCTAGGAAACTTCTTGGACCTCTGGTGGTTGTGGTTATAGGGAAAACTACAACTTCCGGCAGCCCTGGGCCAACTAGTTCACCCGGAGTTACAGCGTAGGGGCTGCTGGGAGTTGTAGTCCACTCAACCCTACCCCTGCCGGTGAACCAGGTGGAGTGTTTTCCCTGACCGGTTCCCCCCCCCCCCCCGCTTCCTGCAGGTTGTTCCCACTTGTCTCAGGGCCCTGCTGGACATGGCACGGTCAGGGGGCGCCTCCTCACTGGAGACCACCGTGGACCTGCACATCTCCAACAGCTACCCGCTCTCCCTCACCTCGGACCAGTACAAGGCCTACCTCCAGGACCTGGTCGAAGACATGGATTTCTAGGTCACTGGGGAGATCTGACCCCTCACTCCTCACGGATGATGGCCTCTTGTGCCCTCACCTTGGCCAATAAACTGTTTCTTACCACTGTCACCACTTGTGTGTCTGGTGTTCAGTGTCTCTGGGCTAGCCCTGACGCAGGCCAGGCATTATTCCTTCTTAGGGCATCAGCTGACCCCTCTGTGCAACCCACAACCCAGATGCTCACTGCCCAAGGACCAGACACCGCAGGGGCAGCTGATACTGGTCACCTCCTTTCCCCTTCCCAGGGACCTGGTGAGGAGGTGTGACAGTCACCTCCGTTTTATAGACCAAGACACTGAGGCTTGGAGAAGAGCAAAAGTCAGACAGTAGGAAACACAGGACGGGTTAGAAACCAGGCCGGATTCCAGGGTTGCTGCTCTGCGAGGGAGGCCCCAGAGCAGAATCTAGAACCTCTGTCTCGTTTATAAACAGTTCAGGCCCCTGTCCAGTAAGCAGAGAGCCTTGTCCTGTTGGCTGGGGGCACCTTGGGTCCCCTCCCTGCTCCTGCCAGGTGACCTCTGGCCCTGGACTCCCTGCTGCGTGGGGCTGGAGCAGGCAGTTGTAAAGGAGCTCCGTGCCCCAGCCCTGAGGCCCACCCACTCCGGTGACCCAGGCCTACTACCTCTCACCACGTCTGGGTTCTGGGTAATGTGGACTGACGAAGGCCAGTGTGGCCCGGACTCACTGTGTGGCCCTTGCCGCTCTGTGCCTCAGTTTCCCTCTACCTCAGGAGAATGGGTAATACCACCCCAGCCTCGAAGGACTGGTAGAAAGGGAATCCAACTAAATGGGGGACAAAAGTCCTGTTGCCGAGGCAATTCCAGGGCAAATAGCACCAGGTGCCCTTAGCCTGGAAGACACTGAGCAGGTGGGACCTGGGACCCCAACCTCCCACCCGCCACCATTTTCTGTCAACAGCAACCACTTGCTACGTAGCTGATACGGCGGTTCTAAGTACGTCACTTGCCTGGGTCTTCGTCCTTGTAACAACCACTTCAAGGATCGGGAAACTGAGGCCCAGAGAGGGAAAAGCACTTCCCCCGAGTCACACCCTGCCAACCACCCTCAGACCCGGGTCAGACCTGGGCAGGTCTCTTCCCAACCCTTTCCCAAACTGGTCTCTGAAAAGAAAGGGCTGAAATCATGGGGCTCGGGGCTAACATTTCATGAAATCTTTAATGAAACTGGGGGAGGGGCACAAACAGAAGGGAGGGGCGATGGGGACAGGCTTGGGGGCAAGGGGCACAGGGCTGGGCAGGGCAGGGGGCTCTCCTCTTCCCTGCAGCAACCCTCCCCCAATCATCCCACTGACGGGGCGGGGGAGGGAAGTGGGGAGGTGGAGCCATAAATACGTCCAGAATTCCAAAGAGGCGAAGGAGGGAAGGGGTGGCCGAGGGTCTCAGAGAGGGGGCAAGGGCAGGCCTGGGCCACCCTTGTCAGGGGGTCCAGGCTCCTTGGGCGGCCGCGGGGGCCCTGGGGGGTCCCCCGGCTTGCGGCCATGCTTGCGGAAGTAGCGGTAGCGTTGGACGTAGGCCCGCACCAAGTTGCTCACCTTCACTGGGTTGATCTCCCCGCTTTTGCTGTGGCAGATCTAGGGGGTGAGAGGCAGCTGTGGTCACCTCCAGCCCCCCAGGGTCCCCTCCACCTGGACTGCTGACTGCTGAGCACAGCTGCGAACTGGGATGGGAGCCGCTCCCCCAGATTCCGGACCAACACCCCTACGTGTCCCCCTGATGTCAGCGGGACAGGCCCAGGTGGGCTTGAGCAAATCCTGTCCCCTCCTCACCTTCCACACTGACCCACCATCCCCGGCTCCCCATGCATGCGCATGTCTCCTTCTTGTCCTCTCCCCACTTCTGTGGATCTGTCCCCCGCTGGGCCCCACCTTGTGGACAGCCTTCCTCAGGATGTCCTTGTACTCCTCCTTGGTGATGTCCTTCTTCTGATAGTACGGCTTGATGGCCAGCTTCACCTCCTCCACTGCCCTCTCCTGCGTGTGCAGCTTCTTCAGATACTGGCAGAGGGGGTGACGGGGAGGGAAGGAGGGACAGCAAAGGCCGGATGAGTTCCTGCGGAACCCCAGGCCTCCACTCACCTGCCTGCCAGCTCAGCCTCCTTGACACATCCAGCTACTCCTGGAGGTGGAGGTCCTGCTCAGGATCTGCCCTGTGTTACCCTTGCTGCGGTCACCCCAGACCACAGGCCAGGCCGGGCCTCTGAACATCACTTGAACATCACCTAGGCTGGACCTGGGGCTATCCCCGGTGGCCTTGACCAGGACACGTATGTCCACTGCCCATACGAAATTTACACGAAGTAAGATGGGGCACTTGGGTGGCTCAGTTGGTTGAGTGTCCGACTTCGGCTCAGGTCACGATTTCACAGTTTGGTTCAAGCCCCGCATCGAGCTCTATGCTGACAGCTCAGAGCCAGGAGTCTGCTTCAGATTCTGTGTCTCCCTCTCTCTCTCTGCCCCTCCCTCACTTGTGCTCCCTCCCTCTCTAAAATAAATAAATAAACTTAAAAAAAAAAATTACACCAAGTAAGAAATAGGCGACACCATCATCTGCCAATTGGCTGTTTGACCAGAATGACCTTTTTGGACCTGACCGAAAGGAAAACCGGCCTGAGGCCTGTGAGTAGAAGCCAGATGTAGCTGAATGAAAACTGGTTTGTTCCCACTCGTGCATTTGAATCAAAGTTTAGTTCCTTGGGGTGCCTGGGTTCCTTCTTCAGTCGGTTAAGCATCTGGCTTCCACTCAGGTCACCGTCTCACTGTTATTGAGTTTGAGCCCTGCATTGGCTCTGTCCTGACTGCTTTGGATTCTGTGTCTCCCTCTCTCTCTCCCCTTCTGCCGCTCACACTCTATCTCTCACTCTCTCAAAAATAAATAAACATTGAAAAAAAAATTTAGTTCCATACAATCAACGACTTCTGTTTTATCTGAGTTCCCACCTGTTGGCATCAGTCTGCTATTCTCCTTGGGCCCCTGCACTTCAGCATCTGCAAAACTGTCACCATCAACCCGCCTCTCCCAAACCCAGCTCACCTTGTCTGTGTCCCCACGTCCCTCGGAGCTGCTGCTGCCCTCTCGCTTGTCAGATGCTGCAGCCAGCCCAGTGGGGGTGGGAGGGGTAGAGCCGCAGCCCCCCAGGGGGAGGCTGCCAGGGAGCAGGTAGCTGGAGGGGCCAGGGGGCAGACCCAGAGAGGTGGGCACAGGAGCTGGGGTCACCCCCAGACTGGAGGGTGGCTTTCGGTGGCTGAGGATCTGTCGGAAGAGGTTGGAGAGAGGATGAATAAAGGGAGGGGGAGGGAAAGAGGGAACACGTACCCCCATCTTTCCCACCCTGATTTCCAAATCGTCCCAGAGGCAAGAGGCCCCTCCTCCTGCCGACCCCTTCCTTGTCCCAAGGTCTGCCGAGAATTGTAGTTCCTCTCCTAATCAGAGTCAGGGGACAAGAAGAGGGACTGGGGGGACTCTTCCCCAGAGGGGCCCACCTGGTTGGTGGCCTGGATCAGCTCCTGGGCCTTTGCTCGGCTCGCCAGGTTGGCTTCTTCCATCTTGAAGAGAAGTGCAGTCACTGCAAGAGGCAGAGAGTTGAGGACAAGGAGATCAGGAGCTGACACAAGAGGTCACCGAGGCACCTGCTGCCGTCTTCCCCCCGGGCCCTGGACAGACCATAGGTTTCGGGCTCAGAACTGGGAAAAGGGGACCTTGGCCAGTGGGAGAACGGCTCCGCACCCCACATATTCTTAGGACTCAAGGTATGTGTGTGGTCCGGGGGGAAACAGGGCCAGGTCATTCAGGGACGAGGTAGCGGCAAAGGTGAGATTCTGTCTCAAACCCCCTGTGCCCTATTGCTATCCCTTAAGGGACAACGCTCCCAGCTCACCCTGTTCTTCCTGGTCCCTCCACCACACCCAACCTCGTCCACCTCCGGGTGGACCCCAGAACATGGCCCACTCCTCCAGCCTGTGCTGGGCTGGCCACCCCCTCTCCCCCCCACTCACCTGCCTGCTCTCCTCCAGCACAGCCAGACCTCTACCAGCCTTCTAGACAGCCCCTCGCAGTCTGGGTCACTGTGCACCTACCCCCTCCAAAGCATCCCCGCTGCCTCCAAGCCTGTCCCCACAGGACCTGGTCCTCCCCAGTCCTGTCTGTCCCAGCCCGCGCCCCCCACCCCAGGGCACACTCACAGGCCAGGACACCGCTGGTGGTGCAGTCCACACCAGCAGGCAGGTTCCAGGGCATGGGCGGGGGCAGCGTGGGCAGCTGGGAGACACGGGTAGCCGGCCCATCCTCTGCCCCTGAGTCACCGGCTGTGGACCCCGCGCTAGGGGCAGTGCTCGGGGCAGCTGCGGCGGTGCTGGTGGCCGTGGTGGTGGCAGGCTGCTGCTCTTCCTCCTCCTCCTCTTCCTCCTCCTCCTCCTCTTCCTCCTCCTCCTCCTCCGCCCCGCCTCGGACCCCAGCCTCCTCAGCGGCCTCCTCGGGAAGGAAGGAGACCTCGGGGGTCTTGCAGCTGCTGTCCACGGTCTGGGAGTCCGGTGTGAGTGCAGGGGGGGGAGGGGCTGCCTTAGGGGGCGGGGTGCTAGGGGCCTTGGCCGCCCGCTCTTCCCCGGACCAGGAAGTCTCCTCCACCCCCTTGGCCCCCGCTGCCTGGCTGCAGCTATCCGCCTTGGACTTCTTCAGCGTCGCAGGGCCGCCGCTGCCCCCACCGCTGCCCCCGCTGCGGATCTTTTTCCTGGTCTTGGATGGCTTGGTCTTTCCCTTGGTCCCCTTGGCTTTCTTGGCCCCAGCCTTGGCCTTGACCTTGGTCTTTTTGGGCTTGGTGCTGCCCGGAGCTGCTTTGGCCACCTCTGCAGGGGCCCGCTCATCGGGCTTGAGGAAAGGGGAGCGGCTCTCCCGGTCGCGGCTGAACTTGACTCCGATGGAGCCCAGGCCAGCGGATGCGGCCTCCTTGGCCGGCGTGGTGCTGCTGACGCCTTCGCGGATCAGCACCGCCACCTTAGACTGCAGCTTCACCTTCCGGGAGGAGGAGGAGCACGACGAGGACGACGAGCCGGAGCCGCTGCTGACCGGTGGCTTTGGCGGAGGCCCCGAGGAGGGCGCTGACTCCTTGGGAGGCCGAGCCTTCTTGGATGACCTGTCCCTGTCCCTATCTCTGTCCCTGTCCCGGTCCCGATCCCCCCCATCCAGCGCCTTCCGCCGTGATCCCTTCTCCCGGGAGGAGGAGGAGGAGGAGGCGGCCCCGGAGCGGCGCCGGTCCTTCTCGCCGCTCTTGCCCCCCCGCTCCTCGGCACTCAGTCCCTCGGAGTCGTACAGGACCTCGCGCTTGGGCGACGAGGCCGGGGCCGGCGACGGGCCTCGGGGGTCGGACTTGTCCGGCCGGCCCACGGTGATGGTCCGCTTGATGGCGAAGAGATCGTGGTCCGTGAGGTCCTGGATGGAAGGTGGCACCGCCCCCCTGCGGCGGCTGTCACGCTCTCCGCCCAGGGAGCTGGAGCCGGAGGGCGGCTGGGTGGGCACCGGGGCCTTCTCGCTGTCCCCAGACCGCTTCTCGCCCCGGGACCGCGACCGCTTCTTCTTCTTCTTGCCGCCGCCGCCGTCTCGGTGCTTGCCACGGTGCCGCTCGCGCCTCGAGGACGACGACGAGGATGTGGCGGGGGGCGGGGAGGCCGAGCGCCGCCGCCGCCGCCGCTTCTCCCGGGACCGCGACCTGCGGCTGCCCCCGCGGCGGCGGTCGGTGCTGCGCGAGCGGCGGCGGGCGGAGCGGGACCGCGAGCGGCGGCGGGCGGACGACGAGGCGTGAGAGCCCGGCTTGCGGTCCCGGGAGCGGTGCTTCTTGGAGTCCCAGGGGGAGGCCGGGGCCGGCGGGGCAGGCTGCGCGCTGGACGACGACGATGCGGCCTCCTTGGCCTCGCCGCCGCTCCGCTTGCGCTCCCGCCTCGACTTCTTGCGGGTGGGGGGGCCCGCGGGGGCGGCGGCGGCGGCGGCGGCGGCGGCCGGGGAGGGCGAGCGCTGGCGGTAGCGCTCCCGACGCTGGGTCAGGATCTTGCGGCGCAGGTCCAGGCCGCCCCAGCGCGTGTCCGCGGCCGGCGGGGCGGGCGCCGGCTCCCCCAGGTCCACCTGCAGGGCGCCCTCGCCGTCTGACTCGGCGTGCAGAGACAGGAAGTCGTCCCCCTCGGGGGCGCGGGGGGCAGGTGGCGGGGGCGGGGGCTGGGCCGCCGGGGGCGCTGAGGCTGCAGGAGGGGGTCGCGCCGCCCGGCCAGCGGCCCGGAAGAGGGAGACCGCCACCCTGGGCTCCTCCTCCGGCTGGACGATCTCGCCCTCCTCGATCTCGGAGTCTCCCGGTGGCAGCAGGGTTGGCGGGATGGCGGCTCCGCCGGCCGTCACCACCTCCACAGAGACCTTGCCTTCCCGACAGGCCTCCGCCTCCGTCCCCACCACGAAGACGCGCCGGCGGGTGGCTCCGTCGACCCGGGTGGAGTCCACCTGCGGAGGCGTTCCAGGGGCCGGAGTCGGTTGTGGGGGCTGGGGGTCCGGGCGGGGGCTCTCGTCACCTGGGAAGTCCTGGCTCAGACTGTTGTCATCGTAGATGCCCGCCAGGGTCTCGGAGATGCGGCTGATGCTCTGGGACAAGCCTTCCTCCTCCTCTTCTTCCTCTTCTTCCTCCTCTTCTTCCTCTTCCTCCTCTTCCTCCTCCTCCTCCTCCTCGGGTGAAGGAGTCCCCGCTGATGAACTGGGGTTGGAGCCAGTGGGCTCGAAGGGGTCGTACTTCTGCTCCGGAGCAGGTGGTGGGGAATAGGCCTCGTCGGTGGGGTGGAAGGGGTCATAGATGTCGAATCGGGGGGCAGGTGGGGCTGGGGGGGCTGGAGGAGGTGGAGGCGGGGGAGGCGAAGGGGAGGAGGATGAGGGGGAAGGGGAGGGGGAGGAGGACGCAGAGGACGGGGCAGGGGGTGGGGCAGGGCCCCCGTCTCCAGTGCCCAAGGTAAGGAGGTGACGGGCACAGGAGGGTCGTGAGGAGTGAGACTGCGGAGACACTGTAAAGGAAGAAAGGAGACAGAGAGCCCCAGTCAGGCACATGTCCTCCTCCCTGGGCCGTGCAGAGGGGGCCGCAGGCCAGTGCCCCGGCCACCACCCCACTCTGGTGGCACCCTGCACTTTGCACGGGACAACTCACAGATGCTCCTAATGACTCCAAGCTGGAGGTACTGCGTCCTTTCAGGACGAAACTGAGGCACAGAGCACTGCAGTATCTTCCCCAAGGACACACAGCAGGGAGAAGGGGGGGTGCAAACAGCCAATGTAGCCACTGAAGCCACTGAGCCTGTGTTCCCATGTCCTGAGATACACACTGGCCTGCAGCCCAAGAACCCCCTGACCAGTGTCACCACAGAAGACACAGGCTAGAGAAGGGTCGCTGGGATTTGAACCTAAGACCGCTGCTCCAGCTGCCTCTTGTGGGAATCTATCCTGTTTCCTGAAGGGAACTGTGGGCGGCTGAGAAGGTGAATCTCCCTCTCGAGAGCCCAGGAAATGGCAGAGCCAGGGAGCCCTGACAGCCGGAGTCCACAACCCACGCACTTCACTCTGTGACGAGCCCCATCTGAGGGGCAACATCCGCTCAGGACTCAAAGACACCGCCAACGGGCGACAGGAACAAGCAGTGTTCGCCCCTCCACATGGGCCAGGCATCGTGCTTTCCTGCCTAACTTCATCTGTCCTCCTGAGACCCTGCTTTCTGAGGACGACGCGGTCTCCATGCCATCAGTCCCACACACGGTGACAAGGGACCTGGGCTGCACCTCCGGACACACACACTGGGGTCCAGAGGCCCCACTCAACCACCTACTACAGGGACCCTGAGATGGCAAGGGCACCAGCATGGTCATGTAGACAGTGACAGGACAGCAGGGGCTTAAGAGGGCAGTGCCAGGGGCGCCCTGGGTAGCTCAGTCGGTTAAGCATCTGACTTCAGCTCAGGTCATGATCTCACAATTTGTGAGTTCAAGCCCCGCATCGGGCTCTGTGCTGACAGCTCAGAGCCTGGAGCCTGTCTTAGATTCTGTGTCTCCCTCTCTCTCTCTGCCCCTCCCCAGCTCATACTGTCTGTCAAAAATAAATAAATGTTGGAAAAAAATAAAAAAATAAAAGAGGGCAGTCCCAGAGCCACCTCTCAACCCAATCCTAGGCTCTGGCCCTCACCCGTCACGTGACCAAGGACAAGGAACTCAACCTCTGCCTGCCTTGGTTTCTTCATGTATACAATGGGCATGCACTCATTCATTCAGTACATTTTTGCTGATCGCCTATCTTATGCCAAGCTGTTTCAGGTACTAGGAACAGAACAGTGAACACAACAGACAAAAGTCCCTGCCTTCAAGAAATCTCCATGAGCCACGCAGAAAAGTCTGCCAACTGCTGAGGGCTGTGGAAGAAAATAAAGCAGGGAGGACGGTGATGAGAGCATTCACACATCGCAGGGATGAGGGGACTAGGTGGGCAGCTGTGTGGAACAAACCAGACTGCGCCCGGCCCCACGAGGACTCGGTGAGCACGAGCTATTCCTACCCTGCTTACGAATTATTACCACCACCGGAAGTGTAAAACACAGACTAGAGCGGTCTGGAAATGCAAGACGGCCCCTCCTTTATGTAATCTTTATACGATATGGAATCAGGGATGAGGTTTTTTCCCTAAAGTTCTTAATAACTTCCAAATGAAGAAAACCACTTCTAGTAAGAAAATAAAACATAACCCCAGCATCTCCCACCAAACAGCTCTTACAGTCCAGATACAACTATATCACCGAAGGGCCTGGCACCAAATTCCCAACGCCTTCTGTTCTTGTAAATAAAGTTTTATTAGGACACTGCCACGTCCATTTGTTTATTTACCCTGTAGGCCTTCTAATTTTAAAAGAAATGAAGAGCTTTTGGGGGGTTCCCCAAGGGCGTGGTGGGCCCTGAGTACAACGCCCCCTGAGCCGAATGGACAAGACATTTCGCAGCTATAAAAAAAGGACAAGGGAAACCGAAACGGGCACAGCGTGTGTGAGCCACGGTCGGCTGCGAAACAGTCACTTCTGGCTGACCGCGCCGACCTCTCCTCTCCCTCCCTCCCAACTGTGGATGAACATGAAGGGGGGGGGGGGTCTAAACCAGGGGTTCCCACCGGGGTCCTGGGGGCCGGAAACCTCACCGAGGAACTGGCTAGAAATGCAAATTCCCGGGCCCCACCCCAGACCCACTGAATCAGAGATCCTAGGAGTAGGCCCAGGGACCCGTGTATCGACAAAGCCCTCCTCCTCGTGACTCTGATACCCGCCCAAGTCTGAGAAGCTCTACGCTGCTCACAGGGCTTAACACTCAAAGAGACCTGGGCTACAGGCTCAGGGCCCAGGAGCACCACTAAGCTACTGGCTGTGCCACCTTAAACGAGGGACTTCCCTTTTTCAGATTCGTCTCCTCTGGAAGATAGAGATGCTAAGAGCCTCCCCCCACCCCACCCCCAATCCCAGGGAGACGAATTCCCAGTGCAGTCACACTGCCACGTAGCGCCCTGGACACGGAGTGCCTCACACGTGCCGGCCAGGACATCAGCGTTTGCTGTAGGTACGTCTGTAGGTACATAAAGCCTTGCAGTCTAACAGGCAGAGGCTTAAAGATTTTGTCTAAATGACAGGATCGCTACTGTTACTACCAACAACAGCTGACTCGTGCAGGACTCCGAGGCCGCCTGCTCAGCTCTGCCCTGGCCCCACATACCCGTTTTGCCTGTCCTCCAGGCCCTGAGACGGGGCAGCAGGCTAGGCACCGGCAGAGGGATGGGATCCCTGTCCCCGATTCGGACCTCGGCCACCAGCTCCAGCATGTCCTCGCTTCTGCAGGGCAGAAGGGGGTGAGTGAGCCTGAAGGAAGCTGCCAGCTCCCCCGCTAAAGGCCTCTCCCACTCCAGCTGCCCAACTACTCACTCGCCAGGCCGAAGGTCCAAGTGGCTGGGAACCCACGTATCTGGGGGATCCAGAACGCTCACCAGCCCCGCGAGGAAGCTGTCTGCGGCCATGTCCAACACCTGGAATAGGCCGGGAGGGGTTCCAACCCGTCCCTCTCACGTGAGGGCCCACAAATCCCACTTCCCCGGCCCCTAAACCTTCAGGAACCCAGGCATCTGAGAACCCGAGAAAACGCAGAGATCCAACCAATTCCCTCATCCTGACTTGCTCGCAGGACCCAAGGGCCCGGCCCCAGGGATGATGCCCCCAACCCCTCCAACACTGCAGCTGATCAGCACCCCAACCCCAAGAGTCTGGGCCCCCAGCCCCCTGCTCTTACTCACAGTAGCCGTGTCGGTCCCCCCTGACTCCTGGGAACGGGGCTCTGACCGTGGGCTCCGGCAGCCCCTCCATCGAAGGCCGTGACACCGGGAGCCATCTGGAGAGAGATTTGCATGGGAGATTGGACACGGGGGACGAGACACAGAGACTCTGTGGAGTCAGAGGAAAGAGGAGCCTGCTCGGGCTCTTGAGGAGGGAGCCAAACTCCTGCCTGCTCTCCCTGCCTCCACCCCTCAGCTCCCACCTTGGGGCCCAGAAAGACTTCCCCAGCGCCGTTCTGAGGCGCTCTCACCCTCCTGACCTCCTAGCTGCCCTCAGGATGGATTCCAGACAAGCCAGCCTGGCACGAGAGCCTTGCGGTGACACAGGTCCCATGGAGCTCTCCTGCCTCACCTCCTGCTCACACCCCAGGCCTGCCAGCCCCAAAGAACCACAGCTCGGTCCTGCAACACGCCCCTGTGCTGTGTGCCTGCTGGGTGCCTCTGCCTACCAGGCTTTCCTCTTTACCAGACAACAACTTCAGTACATCCCCGGAGACCCGATTCACCGGTCTGCCCCTCTAGGAAGCCTCCCCAGACCCCATCTCCTCCACACTAGCTTAACTGGGCCTCCTGCGCTCTCCCAGTGCCTCGGGGCCACCTCTGCGCTGTGACTGTATCTCCCCTCCACCAGACCGTGAGCCCCTCCAAGGCAGCCATGGGGTCCGACCCATCTTTGGCTCCCCGAGCCAGCACAAGGGTGGTAGCCGGGAGGCCTCAGAAAGTTTTTAGGAATGCAATTAGGATAAAGAATACAGAGAGATGGGACGGAGGCTAAGAGGAACCAGAACCCATCGTACCTTTATCATTTGGCAGATCCCCCTGCAGGGAACTTCCCACAGCCTGCTGAATGGCCCGCTAGAGAAAAGGTGGAGGGTGGAGGGGGTGGAAAGAAAGGGCAGTCAGGGCACCCGTGCAAATGGTCACAAGCTCTGCTCCTGGGAGACAGCCATTCCAGACACCCCTATAACGAAACTCGAACCCTTCAGAGGAGCCAAGTGTCCAGGCCCCCAGCCCCTCCTCCCCCCAGGGCCCAGGAGCTGGGCCCTGACATCTGCACTTCCAGCCCGTCCCTCCCTTGGCCCCAGACATCTAGCAGCCTTACCAGGATAAAGGCAGAAGGAGAAAGCGTGGGGTCTCTGTCCGGCGGACCATCGCCCAGATCCTCGCCCGACTCCTCTGTCTTCCCTCGAGACTCATCTTCTTCCTCCATGGTCACCTGGTGGTTGAGGGGGTGAGAGTTTGGAGTGGAGGCAGGGGTGGGGGGTGGTGGAAGGGGCTGGAAGAAGCAGAGGATGGACGCAAGGATCTCCAGGGCCTCCGCCACGGCTTTGACCAAGCATCCTCCTCAGCATCCTTCTGCCCTCTACCACACACGCCAGTCCTTGGGCGAGTCCCAGGCCCTGAGCAGACGTCGCAGAGACCAGAATGGCTCTCTCCCCTTGCCTAGATTTCTACTGCTTCCTTTCTTGCAGGGAGGCCTTCTGGCCTCCTATTTCAACACTCCACTCCCCAGTCTCCACTTAAAGCTTCCCCCACAACCAAGCTTTAAGACCTCCCTGCCTGCCCCCACATTGGCTGATGTTTTTCCCAGTTGAGTTGTGATTTCAAATACCGTGTCCCGCAGTCCCCTAAACTCTCCTCTCCCAAACTGAGATACATGCCGGTGTACTGAGTATACCTCAGATACCGTGCAACTTCCTAAAGCGGCAACGATTCCCC